>NW_024373256.1:0-467833 GCF_014805655.1 Passer montanus
CGTCGAGATGTAACAAAGGCCTACGACACAAAAGACTATGGACACAGACTACATAACGCAGACACCGTAACGTAGACAACGTAACACAGACACAGGTGACATAACACAGACACAGGTGGAAACTGCCTAGCAGTTTCACCTTATGGACTCAAGATTCCTAGCGCAAGATGAGCCAGAGGCCAAAGATGCCAAAGTAAAGCAAGTCCTATGGCAATAGCGTGTGATGATGAAACGTAACTCCTTAAAAGAGGTTAGTGCCAAAGCAGTTAAGAGGATGCTCGGGAGGCTCGGTGGGTCTAGAGAAGGAAGCAAAGACTGCCGGGTGATGGTGGCTATAGCTCCGGACCCGAAGGCGAGCTCCTCGGGAGAAAGATCCGTGACGACGTCGAGGGTCGAAGGAGGCTGACGACGCAAAGTTCGCGAGAACGCGGAGACGGGTCGGAACTGCCCTGCCCGGCAAAGGCTCCGGTGAGGCCGAGGAGAAACCCTCTCCCTTTACTTCCGAGGGACCTGTTCTGCTACAGACTGCTCTGCTAAGCTAACATCACATTGCCTCCTGCGATAGTAAAGGTTTTTCCCCTTCTCCCAACTACTTAGCCTTTGGAAGGCTCCAGCACTTAGCTTTTGGAAGACGAGCTGACAAAATCCATCGCCGGTTGGACGTGGACGTTGAGACTGTCTCGTGCGCTTCGGTAGTGCTCTCTCCAAACTTTGGCTACAAAGCTCCTCGCGGTACCTAAGACAAAACAGAAAATGTAACTATTGCCCTCAACAGCAGTAATTCCCGGGACTCCTCCACAGCACTGCCCTGGCTCACCTCAAATCTTGATTTGACTCCAGAGTCTGGCCGGAAGATACCTGCAAAAAAGAAAAGATACACGCTTAGCATGCTGCTGCATAATGCTCACCTATGAGTCACTCTGCCTAAACAGAGACTCACCCGCTCGCCTCTGTTCCTTGGCACGCCGAGGGCAGAGACGGCAGCTGCAAAGAAACAAAGCAAAAAAGCATGCTGAGATACTGTGAAAACACAACCTCCCTAACCTGACAAATAAGCCGGAACTACACCATAAGCTTGCACGCACCTGGCATCGAGCATCCTTGGCCAGCATGGGTTGCAAGTGGACCGCCTAAAATAAAAACCAGTGGATGCTTACAGTTGCACCAGAAATTGAGACACCAGTGTCCACTGGTCACAGCTCACCTTGACTGCTGCTATATGGCTTTACTTCCTGAAAATAAAGAAAAAGAACAATGTTGTAACACAAAGTCACCATTTCCATTCCCCCTTGCAGAGACAGGGACTGACCTGATCAGGGGAAGCCACTCACCTGGGATGGGACGCTCTGCCATGGATTTTATCCACCTGCATCTGAAAGAAAATCAGGACAAATGTCAAAGGGCTGCAGGACAACTTCACAGCTCCAGACACTTTGGGTCAACCTAGGAATACCATCCAGAGTCCAACTACACCCCACACTACAAATTTCAAGCCCCCAGGATTTGTCCCATTACACCAGGCTATGCAGCAGGGCAGAGCAGCTCCGGCACAAACATGTGCAGACACCCGTGACACAGGACAGCACAAACAGCGAGGACACAACAGGGACAGATATCTCTTGACAAGAAGAATTACTGCAAGGACTGAGAGAATGCAAAATGAAATGACTGAGGTGAGACTGACAGTGAGCTGATGAGGCTCACAGAACCGTGGAGGAAGAATCTGCTAAGACAATGGTTTATTCCAAGAACTACAAAGATGGATGTCTGAGAATCCTACTGTCAGAATCCTCTACCTATTTTCACATTCTTGAAAGTCCTAATCTGCCATAATGGATACTTGCAATGCATAGCAGTATGTACAGCTCAGAACAAGACCTTAAAAGACATCAGGCCAGATGTTCCTAAAGAGAAATGCAATTCCAATGCCTGTCTGAGCTCCTGAGTCAAAAGTCCTCTGGCATTGGTGCCAGGCCAAGAAATGCAGAGACCACAGATGCTACAAGTGATGCCAGGGTTTCTGATGGGCCCCTCAAAGGACAAGGGTAGAAGATGTATGACATGGAACATATAAACAACACAAGGCACGTTAGACAAGTGACACAATACACACCGGGACTGCTCTACCCTGCGCACCTCAGTGCTGGGATCAAAAGTGACACTTTCTCTTTATGTGGCCTAAGGAGACATTTCTTGGGTAGCCTCAGCCCCAAGGCTGACTGAAAAACCCCTCTCACCCCCTTTCCTCCCCTCTGTGGGTCGTAGCCCTCGACTTATCTCTCAGACATCTGCGGATGCCAATCTGCATCAGGTGCAAAAGAAGGCCACCTCGCCATCTGGGAAGTTCCTGCTGACACCGGGCTGCTGTCTCATAGCTACATTAAAGAAAACAAAACATCAGTATATGGTCTTACCAGCACATTGCCCAAAACCCAACTCTTCCACTACTCACCATCTCCTCAGAATGCCCAGCTCCTCAGGCCGTAAGCTTCAGCAATGCTTGGAGGCCGATGCCGTGGTCACAAGGTGCGCCTGGGTCAAGGGGAGACAGGGAGATGTGGCGTAGCTGAAACCTGAGCGGACCCTCGCTCCTCCTCCCTATTCCCCGACTCACTGCAACTCCTCGGTGGCTGCCAAAGGCCAGCCCGATGGCACCTTTAAATAGAAAAGTTCAGGGCTTCATCACAGAGTCCTGTAATACTTCCACAGGGCTCACAGGAGCAGCAAACCTGGTCCACCAGCCGGTTGGGGAGGGGGGCTTGGCATACTCCAAATGGATTGCCTAAAGCACACAAACAAGAGTGGAGGCTTAGAGTTGCACCAGAAACTGAGACCTCAGCAATAACAAATGCTTCTGGCCACTGGTCACCGCTCACCTTGACAGCTGATATCCAGCTTTACCTCCTAAAAATAAAAACAAAGAACAGTGCTGTAACAGAGTTACCATTGACACTTCCCCTGCAGAGACAAACAGTGACTGACCTGCTCGGAGGAATCCCCCTCAGCCGGGATGGGGTGCTCTGCCACAGATTTTATTCGCCTGCATCTGAAAGAAAGTCAGGACAAAAGTCAAAGGGCTGCAGGATAACTTCACAGCTTCAGGCTTCTTGTGTCCATCTACAAATCCCATCTAAAATCCCGCTATACCCCACAATACAAATTTCAAGCCCCCAGGATTTTTCCTATCACACCAGATTAGGCAGCAGGGCAGAGCAGTTCCAGCACAAATATGTGCAGACACCCGTGACACAGGACAGGACGTGACAAACAATGGGGTCACAACAGGGACAGAAATCTCTTGGCAAGAGGAATGAGTGCAAGGAACAAGAGAACACAAGATTAGATGAGCGAGGTGAGACTGATGGCGAGCTGTAGAGGCTCAGAGAACCGTGGAGGAAGAACCTGCTAAGAAAATGGTTTATTCCAAGAACTACAAAGATGGATGCCTGAGAATCCTACGGTCAGAATCCTCTACCTATCTTTGCATTCTCACAAGTCCTAATCTGCCATAATGGATACTTGCAATGCACAGCACTACATACCGCTCAAAACAAGACCTTACAAGACATTTGACTGGATGCTCCTAAAGAGAAATGCAATTCCAATGCCTGTCTGAGCTCCCGAGTCAGAAGTCCTATGGCATTTGTGCCAGGCCAAGAAATGCAGAGATTACAGATGCGAAGCGGACCAGATTAGGCAGCAGGGCAGAGCAGTTCCAGCACAAATATGTGCAGACACCCGTGACACAGGACAGGACGTGACAAACAATGGGGTCACAACAGGGACAGAAATCTCTTGGCAAGAAGAAGGACTGCAAGGACTGAGAGACTGCAAAATGAGAGGAGCGAGGTGAGACTGACGGCGAGCTGATGAGGCTCACAGAACTCTGGAGGAAGAATCTGCTAAGACAATGGTTTATTCCAAGAACTCCAAAGATGGATGCCTGAGAATCCTACGGTCAGAATCCCCTACGTATCCTTGCTTTCTTACAAGTCCTAACCCGCAATAATGGATCCATGCGGGGCGTAGCTGTCTGTACAGCTCAGAACAAGACCTTAGAAGACATCAGACAGGATGCTCCTATAGAGAGATGCGCTTCTCATGCCTATCCAAGCTCCTGAGACAAAAGTCCTCTGGCATTGGTGCCAGGCCAAGAAATGCAGAGATCACAGATGCTAAGAATGATGCCAGGGTTTCTGATAGGCCACTCAAAGGGCTAAGGTAAAAGATGTGAGATACCCAAACAACACATAATGCACGATAGACAAGGGACACCACGCACACCGGGACCGCTCTGCCCTGCTCACCACAGCACTGGGATCAAAAGTGACACTTTCCCTTTATATGGCCTAAGAGGACATTTCCTGGATATCCTCATCTCCAAGGCTGACTCAAAACACCGTCCCGGCGAGTCCTGACACAGCAGCCTCCCATCATCCCCTCTGCGCGTCATAGCCCTCAACTTATCTCTTGGCTGTCCAGGAATGAGAATCCACATCAGGTGCAAAGGAAGGCCACCAGGCTGTCTGGGAGGTTCCTGCTGTCACCAGGCTGCTTTCTCCTAGTAGGTCAAGGTAAAGAAAACCAGACATCAGTGCATAATCTTAGCAGCACATCGACCAAAACCCAACAATTCTGCCACTCACCGCCTCCTAAGAATGACCGGGTCCTCGGGCCGCACGCTTCGGCCGTGCTTTTGAGACCGATTCCATCATTGCAGGGTATGCCTGGGTAAAGGGGAGACACGTGAGGTGGCACTGCTGAAACTTGAGCGGACCCAGGCTCCTCCTCACTACCTCCCCGACTCACCACAACTCCATGGCCTCTCCTGAGGGTGACCCAGAAAGGACCTTTAAATAGACAATTTCAAGGCTTCATCACAGGGTCCTGCAATACCTCCACAGGGCTCACCAGAACAGCAAATTTGGTCCAGCAGCCGGTTGGAGACGGGGACTTGGCATAAACTGAGTGAATTACCTAAGGCACACAAACACACAAAGAATGGATGCTTAGAGTTGCACCAGAACTTAAGATCTGAGCACTAACAACTGCTTCTCTCCCATGCTCACCTTGCCCACTTCTCCTTGACTGCTGCTAGATGCCTATACTTCCTGAAAATAAAGAAAAAGAACAATGCTGTAACAGAGTCACCATTTACGCTTCCCCTGCGGAGACAAACATTGACTGACCTCCTCAGGGGAGCCCACTCACCTGGGATGGGGTGCTCTGCCATGGATTTTATCCACCTGCATCTGAAAGAAAATCAGGACAAATGTCAAAGGGCTGCAGGATAACTTCACAGCTTCAGGCATCTTGTGTCCATCTATGAATACCATCCAGAGTCCAACTACACCCCACACTACAAATTTCAAGCCCCCAGGATTTGCCCTACTACACCAGGCTATGCAGCAGGGCAGAGCAGCTCCGGCACAAACATGTGCAGACACCCGTGACACAGGACAGGACACGACAAACAAAGGGGACACAGAGACAAATCTCTTGGCAAGAACGACTGCAAGGACCGAGAAAACGCAAATTAGATGACCGAGGTGAGACCGACGGCGAGCTGTAGAGGCTCAGAGAACCGTGGAGGAAGAATCTGCTAAGAAAATGGTTTATTCCAAGAACTACAAGGACGGATGTCCGAGATCACTACTGTCAGAATCCTCTACCTATTTTCACATTCTTACAAGTCCTAACCTGCCATAATGGATCCTTGCAGTGCACCGCAGTACATACAGCTCTGAACAAGACCTTAGAAGACATCAGGCCAGATGCCCCTAAAGAGAAATGCAATTCTAATGCCTGTCTGAGCTCCTGAGTCAAAAGTCCTCTGGCATTGGTGCCAGGCCAAGAAATGCAGACACCAAGATGCTAAGAATGATCAGGGTTTTGATAGGCCCCTCAAAGGGCTAAGGTAAAAGATTTGTGACATGAGACATATAACAACACATAAGGCACGTTAGACAAGAGACATAATACACACCGGGACTGCACTGCCGTGCGCACCTCAGCGGTGTGATCAAATGTGACACTTTCTCTTTATGTGGCCTAAGGAGACATTTCTTGGGTAGCCTCAGCCCCAAGGCTGACTGAAAAACCCCTCTCGGCGAATCCCAACCCAGCAACCCCCTTTCCTCCCCTCCGTGGGTCGTAGCCCTCGACTTATCTCTCAGACATCTGCGGATGCCAATCTGCATCAGGTGCAAAAGAAGGCCACCTCGCCATCTGGGAAGTTCCTGCTGACACCGGGCTGCTGTCTCATAGCTACATTAAAGAAAACAAAACATCAGTATATGGTCTTACCAGCACATTGCCCAAAACCCAACTCTTCCACTACTCACCATCTCCTCAGAATGCCCAGCTCCTCAGGCCGTAAGCTTCAGCAATGCTTGGAGGCCGATGCCGTGGTCACAAGGTGCGCCTGGGTCAAGGGGAGACAGGGAGATGTGGCGTAGCTGAAACCTGAGCGGACCCTCGCTCCTCCTCCCTATTCCCCGACTCACTGCAACTCCTCGGTGGCTGCCAAAGGCCAGCCCGATGGCACCTTTAAACAGAAAGGTTCAGGGCTTCATCACAGAGTCCTGCAATACCTCCACAGGGCTCACAAGAGCAGCAAAACCGGTCCATCAGCGCTGATATCTGGCTTTACCTCCTAAAAATAAAAACAAAGAACAGTGCTGTAACAGAGTTACCATTGACACTTCCCCTGCAGAGACAAACTGTGACTGACCTGCTCGGAGGAATCCCCCTCAGCCGGGATGGGGTGCTCTGCCACGGATTTTATCCGCCTGCATCTGAAAGAAAGTCAGGACAAATGTCAAAGGGCTGCAGGATAACTTCACTGCTCCAGACACCTTGTGTCCATCTACAAATCCCATCTAGAATCCAGCTACACCCCACACTACAAATTTCAAGCCCCCAGGATTTTTCCTATTACACCAGGCTATGCAGCAGGGCAGAGCAGCTCTGGCACAAATATGTGCAGACACCCGTGACACTGGACACGACAAACAAGGGGACGCTAAACACAACAACACGTTATGCTACTAACAATGTGACACAAGGATGAGAAAAATGTTCCTGGCAAGATTAATAATGGCAGGGACTGAGTGGATGCCAAAAGGGATGACCGATGCCAAGGTGACTGTGGATGGAGGGGGCTCCTTTAAGGAGCAGAAGAAAAGACTGGAACAGTGTGACCTCTTATAGGAGCTGTTGGTCACGATGATCAAGATGGCTGTGAGACAATGCTACGTTTAGAATGCTCTCTGTATTGTACGATCTTATAAGCCCTAGGTTCGAGAGCCTAGAGATGATGGCTGATGCTTGCGGTAAGGGCCTCGAGGGGAAAAGGCAGAGATCTCAGCCAAGGGACTCCAAGGACACACTAGGTAACACAGTACACCAGATAACACAACACAGACCAGAACTGTTCTGCACTGCACACCTTACAGCTGCAATCAAAAGCAGAGCCTCTCCCTTTTGCTGTCCTAAGAGGCCCCTTAGAGAACATCCCTTTACCCTCTGCTAATTTTTAGATCTGTCCCAGGAACTTCCAACCCACTATTCTCCTACCATCCCATCTCCAGGCAGTGACCCCAAACGTATCTTTTTGATGACCGGTGATGCGAATCCACGTTGGACCTGAAATGAGCCTGTCTCAGAGGGCCCCGTGACTGCCCGTTAGCCTCTCAGTCAGCTACAATAAAGAAAAACAAAAACAGTGTATGAGTTTAGTGTTATATGGGCCAAGTCCCAGCAAGTCAGCTACTTGCCCTTGCCTGAGGGTGCCTGGGTCCCCGTGTCCCCAGCTTCACCCTGCATCCAAGGATGTGGCTGTTATTATGAATGGCACCTGGGTTAGAGAGAGCCAGTTACATAGCATTTCTGTGAGTGCAGTGGATGAGCTTGTGTGCTGTAAGACATGTGAATGCCCCTACTACGCTTGTGAAAAGCCTTTGGGGGCCCCCAAATAGACACTGTTTCTCACCCTGCTGCCTTCAGGCCCCCCACAATAACTCCTAACCAGGTACCTGCTCACCCTCCCTCTCCTAGTCACAATCCTCAACTCATCTAAAGCCTCAGTCTCAAACATCATCTTTGACACAGGGCAGTTCTCTTTTGTGACATGATGAATTTGCTGAAAAAAGGGTTGCACTTGACACAACCTGGAGTTTCTAGAAGTTGCACTCCTCCTAAAAAAACCCAAAAAACCAACCAACCAACCAAAAAAAAAAAAAACCAACCCCAAAAAAAACCCCAATAAAACCAGAAATTACAAAAGCACCTTACCACCCCTGAACATACAACCTGAAGTCAGGAACTTAAATAATCCCTGTGTTCAATGCTGTTTTCTTCACTCTATCTTCAAAGCCTCTCTTGATTTAGATGCCCAAAAACCCCTGCTGAAAACAAGCTGAGATGTGCTGAAAGAGCCTCTTCACTGAAATGAGAAGAAAGCTCTTAACCTAGCAAATCCCAGGGAGGGAATGAAGCCCCTTAGCAAAGGCTGGGGTTAATATACCCCTGATGGTGCCCGCCTCTCATTCCCATGGCACCCAGGAAAAGGGAGGGGACACATCCCACCAGGTATAAAAGCTCTCAGAGAGGCTGCAGCTGTTTGGCTCCTCTGATTTGATTTTGAGGGGGGTAAAGGTCTTGATATAGGAGAAAACTCTACAGGTAAGCGACAGCACTTTCTTTTTTGCTACAACTACTTGGAGCAAAAGGGTAGAAAATTGGCAAGAAAGAAAACTTTGTGTTTAGGTAGCACAGCTAGGTAAGTTGGGTAATTTTTTGTTGACTTATTTAGTTATTCCTTAGGGACTAATAGGTAGTACTGCACATGTGATTAAGTAGGGTGAAGAAGAATAGTAATTATATGAATGATCTCAGTCTGCTTGGGGCTTCTAATTAGGGCTGTCTACATTATAAATACAAATAAGAAAAATAATAGACTCTTGGATAGTGTTGGTATTATGTATGTGCTGAACATGCTCCTATACAAGGTATTTGGTACTGGGGCATGGGTAGAAGCACTCTGAAATGCATATTTTAACCCTTAAAATGCTGAAAAAGGGAGAGCTTCCTTCAAGTGAAATGAGGAAATGGGGCAGTAACCTCCATTTAAACTGATACAATGGTAATTAAATGGCTTCTGCCCTTTAATTTAGTCCCTCAAAGTATTGGGAGAAGAGGGGTTTTCCTCACTTTAAATTTCTCATATAATGGAAAAAGGGGAAGTTTTCCCTTCCATTCAAGCCCTTAAAAACCTCAACCCTAAACCCTAACCCTGTCGACCAGTGTGAGTGGCTGCAAACGGAGGCTCTTTTCCATGGGAAAAAGAAGTCATTTTCCCAGGGTCTGAGTATCAGCTCCGAGGTGGCATGTGGGGCTTTAAGGGCATGCAGGGTCTTACTTGCTTCATTCCCCCGATTTCAAACACAGTAATGAAGGAGGAGTTGCTTCCCTCTGCTTAAACTCCTTTTGTCCTATAATTCCCATTTTTTTCTAGGGGCACTTTGGAGAGACTGGCAAGAGGAAATCAAAAGTGAAAAGGAGAAAGATTCCCCCCTGCAACTCCACGCGCTGGCGCATCTGCTAAGCTGCTGCTGCCTGGCAAGAAGGTTTGTCCCTCAGCACCTCCTTTAACTAATGCTCCACACATCCAAGTTCACATCCAGGTGCTCCGCCAGATCCTGTGAGAATCTCTCACTGTCATGTAGCCAGATGTACTATCACTTTCAGAGCCAGCAGCTGCACTAGGTTTCTTGCTTGTGTCTGTTAGAAGTGCTGCTTAGGGTGTCATGCCCATGTGAGGCATGGGCAGTCCAAACAAAACATGCCACAGATGTAAACTAGTGCATGAGTTATTGCTACTATTCATATTACTTTTAAATGCCAAAGGAGGTTGCAGTTATTGCTACAACATATCGCTATTCATAAAGCTGCTAACATCAGTGGTTATTTTTCAGACCGTTACTCAGGGTATTTTGCTATCATTTTCTTCAACTTAATTTTACTAGTCTGCTTCGTTCTTTTTTCATTTCTCCTGAGTGCTGTGGGTGGCAAAATATAAGCAGCCTTTGTTTAATTCCCTCCTTACTCCTGAAGGCTTGAATTACTTCACTTATTCGGAATCTGCTAATCTCCCGTGAGGACGGAGTCCCCACCTCTGCCTGCAGACCAGCGGACAAAGCTGCATTTCTCCCCACCTGAGCTGATTCCTTTTAATAAAGGCATTTAAAAGGAGAAAGATCTCCTGCCCATTTATTTCATTTAGTACCTTTCTTAAAACATCTTGCAGCACTGGTCTTGAGCTGGTTTGCATTCACTCCAACTTCTCCCACAGCAAAAGCTGGGACTAGGCGCACAGAATCTCTAAGTTCGTGCCAAACACTGGTCTTGCCAAAGAAGTGTTACAAACGTTGTCAGAAAGTAGCTAGCTGTTCTCATAATGGTGTGCCCTCACTCTACTACACTGTTTGCTTTAGGGCACAAATTGAAACAAAGTCAAGAATAATCACAAGACGGTAAATAATCTTTTAATGGCATAATACATGTTCAGTTTAATTTACATTCTGTATCACCCAAGTTTCTTCATAGAGTGTAATTCCAAATTCCCGTTTCGCCATGCAGGTGCTCATCATTCTTTGACCCATTAAGAACTGATGCCGCTGCAGTTGCCAGTTGGTGACTTACATGCTCAACACTGGTATTTCCAGCTGTAAAATTTAGTTTTTTAATACAACATCAGTTATTTTGCCTTTTAAACACCACAACATTTTTGTCACAGAATTCACTAAATAATTTTGAAGTAAGTCACCTACAGTAAACTGAATTCTACTTTTGATTATAGAGTGCTAGTCTGCAATAATTAAAAGAACTAGTGCAATAATGAAAGAGCTACCAAACAGGCAGAAATACTGTGCAAATTACATTGTTAGTAGTTTAAATATGCAGATAACACGTTCTACAAAATTTTTATATGAGTTTTTCCCTAGAACAGTTTCTCAAAGCAAAAAGAAAAAAAAAACAAGTGTGTCACTAATTTTAAGCTACTTTAATTAGCTCAAAGGTTCTTTGTTTTGTTGAAGTGCCAATTCTGAACATACAATCTGTAAAAGAAAAAATATATACGTATTTATGTATATATATGTATTCCTGGACATTAAATTCTCCTTTGACAAATAGTTCATGTAATAAAGGGCATGATGGTCTGGCAGGAATGAGGGAAAACAAACAAACAAACAGAAAACCAAATTACAAACCTCTCCAAAGGAAAAAAAAAAAAAACAAACGTGTCTGGAATTAATCCAGATTAGCCGTGCCCCTTCACAGCCAGCACTAGTCTTTCCTACTAAAAACTGCATGTGGTAGTTTTTAGAAATCAAAGAGAGGGAAGAACAGAAATGAAAGAGAGGGAAGAAAGAAACAGGCAACTTCAAAAAGGGAAAAAAACAATCCAAAAAGATACAGAGAAAACTTCAAGTGTTATGAAAGGAATCAGGCCTTGTGGTTCAAATACAAAAGTGGAGTTAGTTAACAGACACGTTTGTTCTATTAATGATGTAATATCAGTTTCCTTTTAAATTGGCACCTTAAGGACTGGAGACAAACTTCAGTTATAGCAGCGGTCAAAATTTTTCTCTAAAGCTAGAATTTCAAGTCATCAACAGTTTTTTTGAGGACAAAGTAAGTCCTTGTGCACAGGAATCAAAACCTAAGTGCTTATTAAAAACTTTGTCTACTGAATGTTACCACCATATATGCCAGATTTTTTAACTGTTACTGTAACTGAAAACAGCATTGGGGTATTCACATTCTGAACAGACAACAATGGAAAAGAATGATACCAAAAAAACTCACCAGAATTTCCTTTGTATGCAATACCATGTTGACCTAATAAAACTCTAAGTTTTTTTATTTCTTCAGAAAGTTGCTTGTATTCCTAAGAAAGAAAATATATTAAAAATTGCCCACCCACTTTTCAAATACATACCTAGATTGAGAGCTTTTAAGAAAAAAATGTGTCTGTGCACAGCTGTTACACTTCTTGGCTTTGAAGAACTTAAGTGCTTGTTCCAAGAACATAGAGCAAATTTTAGAAAAAGATACATGTCTGTGTTGCCAAAAGAGAAGCCAGCTTTTTTGAAGCCCAAGAGTAAAAATTAGAAATGCTTTCCTATCTGTCCTGTAATTAGAATTTTATCATAGAACAAATCTTAAGTTTGCTTCGGGGCTACCGTTATTTTATAATTATCGTAATTCTGCGGTCTGGAAATTTGTCAACTCCTCTACTCCTGGCCTAGTAACTTCATGTTCTTGCTCTCAGCATTTTCTGTTCCTGACCTTACTGACGGGGATTGCTTAGTTATTTTGAGACTCAAAGCACATACCTGAAATCTCAGAGCAGCCCCTATTTTTTGCTGTGTTTTGGTGGTTACATGAATAAAGATAAAGCAAAAGAATAAGTATTTAAGATTCTGTGTTTACCAAACCAGCCAATTTATGTCAATTAAGCTATGATGAAGCCAGAAAAAGAAATAGAAATTATAAAATACTGTATTGTTAATGAGTGAAAAAAATAATCACGTGACTGTTCCAGCTCCTACCAGATCAAAATGGTGGTCTTTATATTAAAGTCTATTCAGCTTAACCGTAGTTTTATTTAGCAATATTAATGAATTACTACATGGTGTTTTGTCTTTGCTACATTTTTCAAATAAAAAGACAACACCAACTGCTTCTCTGCATTGTAATGAATGAATTCCCATCCGTGATCTTTTTCTGATGGTCAGGTTGTGCTCTTTTAGGCAGAGCACACCTTCTG
This sequence comes from Passer montanus, assembly GCF_014805655.1. Classification (NCBI taxonomy): domain Eukaryota; kingdom Metazoa; phylum Chordata; class Aves; order Passeriformes; family Passeridae; genus Passer; species Passer montanus. The sequence goes on from NW_024373256.1 coordinate 12,836, forward strand.
CCTCTATTTTCCCCATTCCAACTCTGTTGCAGGAGAACTGTTCACATACACAAGAGTCACTCAGAAATAAATACAGCCATTCTGCCTTTTGCTTGTGCAACAGCTAATGCATTCTTACACAAGTTTGGGTAATTATTCACAGAGATAATTATCCACAGAGATTATTTAAAGTGTCAACATTCTCGAGGTTGGTTACACATTTATCTTTGCTAGTAATTTCTTCCTGTCTCCAGACTGATATTCCCCAGAAAGAGTACCTACAAGGGGTTCATAACCCAGGCGCATACACCAATTCCTTCGCAACCCCCCATCTTCTTACTGGGCATTCATTTTTGCTGGTTTGTTTTTGACTTAGGGGCTATAATAAAGATACCGAATCACACTACATGCAGGCCGTCACATATTGAAACCAGAAAGGATAACCCCATGAAGAGATTCAGCTGAACACCAAGGGAATTTACATAATGCTCTCTCACTGATACTGTCATATAGTGAAAAGTTGGCAATTCCACATTGTAAATATTATGCTCTATACCTTACTGCACTTTTCCACTGATTCAAATTCCAGAGTTATTTTCTTACTCTGTTTTTCACCTTCATTTTCTTCTGTTGCTTTTAGAAGTCCTGCTTCCTCAAAAATCTCTTTCAGAATTTTTTTGTAACCCTAGAAAAGAAAGTTTCCAAAAGGTGATAGATCAATCTATTAAACTCTCCATCTCTGCTTGTAATTTGCACTGGCCATTCCAAGTCCTCAAGCTTCATTACCAGTTCATATAGCAGTTACAGAACACAAAAATTACTATTTGCCAACTGCAGAATAAATGCATCTACTCCGAAAGGAGAAACTACAGAAGCCGGGTTTGGCTATTTGACAGTAACTTTTTTTTTTTTTTACCAAATAGAGTTGAAAGAATTAATAAACCTGGTCGGTTATTAGTTCGTCGTACAGAAGCTGCTCTGCTTCATCCCACTTCCTCTGTAGTGCTTCAGTCAGAGTTGGATAAACTGAAAAATGGAAGTCAAACCATGTAAAAACCAGGAGTGCTGTCCTGCATTAGTTAATGTATCCTCTAGTATCATGCAGGAATATTTGTTTTAAGAACTCGATGTTTCTTTACAGTACACAGCCTCCACTGCTTTCAAGAGGCTTATGCTTAAATTGCACTTTGCACATTTGAAGTTTCTGGAGAATGACCAGAAAATTTTCCTATTTCCAGGAAATAGGAAAAAGGCCTCATATTCCTTTGCTCAATTCTAATGGAGATTTTTTGTAATGTAAGTAAATGGGCAGATAGTACAGGGCTTATTCCTACAGACCAAGAAAAGAAAAAAAATTATTCACTGGGTCTACACTAGCAATGACAAAAAAATAAATTACAAATTTATAATCTCAAATTTAAAAAAATATTTGAGAAATACCTGTGTTATAATGACTTCATATAATATGTTAACATTTATTACTAACTCATATTAAGGTACTAACTCAACCTAAAAATGGACACTCTGAGGATAGTGTATAGGCTAGCTGTTCCACAAAGTATTTTTTAAATCTTACCTAAAAGTGAGTGGGGATGGCACACGAGAGGAGTCTCAAATGTCAAAGAGTAAACACAAGTACTTGGCTCAGACACATAAGCCAATTTATTGCTCTTCCCACAAACAAGATGAACCTAAACATCAGTAAAAACAAATATGAGCAAAAAATGTCTACAAGAAACGATACCATCACTGATGATCTATCTGCTGTGTTCCAATGCCAGTAGATGCATTTCTGCACATACTGTCATGTCAAAGCTTCCAGCGCCTTTTTTTTACTTCTTTCAGACAGAAAAAGCATCACAGCAAGCACATCATCCATTTATTTTATCAAATGTGAAAATTGTTTTCTCTAATGGGAAATGATTCTCCCCACCAACCACTGTTCCTTGAACTACTAAGTACCGTATTTCCAGCAAGAATGAGAGTAAAAAGGACAGTGAATAGGATGCCTTTAGAATGTCATCTAACATAAGCACAATCTTCTTAAATTTTATTTCTGACCAATGTGCTAATTTAAGAATACAAGACACATCCAGACTGCAGAGAATTGTTTTCATCTTTAGATTTGCAGCACCAACATTTTCTGTCTTCAAAATGAAATGCCAGTGAAAAATTCAATCGCAATCTCAAAGGTCATACAATATGAATTCTTCCTGCAGCTTCCATGAGAAATAAAGATGTTAAGCAGGCACCTCCATTAGAGTATAACATTTTCACCATGGCCAGGATATGGCAGCCAAGTTGGCAGCTAACTGCAAGAGATTCAACAAGGAGAAGTGCTGAGTAATGCACTTTGATAATAGCAACCCCGTGCGCTGCTCCAGGCTTGGGCAAGAATAGCTGGAAAGCTGCCTGGTGGAAAAAGACCTGGGGGTGCCGGCTGACAGGTGCTACTCATCAGATTTGTGCTCTAGACCCTTCCACAGCTCCAGTGCCCTTCTCCAGACATGCTCCATCACCTCAAAGTCTTTCTTAAAATGTCCCAAGTGCTTGTTCTAACACCACGCTTAGCTTCTCAGCATGCTATTGTTAACTGCCGAATTCTCTTCCCTCCTTTCTCCTGAATGTTTTTAATAGGCTGGCATCTTGAATTCTGCAAAGAGCTCTTTTTCTTTATTTTGCTCGACAGACATTACAAAGCACTGTACTGTATTTCTACAGTAATAATTATACCACTCTATCAAAGAAAAAAAGAGTTGTAAGTAACCAATGTCCTCAAAATTTTATCCTGATTCTAGCTTTCCTCCTCCAGTCATTCACATAATCTCTGCAGGAATTCCTCTTTATGTTTCCTATCACAGCTTAAATGATGACTTCTTCAGGGTAGGAATATTTCAGTTTGTAGTCTCACAAGTGTTTGTAGAGTCATGCTGTCTGAATTAGCATAGTCTAAGTTATTATACCTTTGTCTGTCTGCTCTTAGTTTCACAGGAGTCTCCTTCCCTCATCCACATTCCAACGAATGTGTTGTTGTCAATTTCCCATTCGTGCCAGATTCTGAAAAAAGAGGACGCTATTTTGTTTTCAGTTACTGGACAAAAAAAGATGAACCTTCAGGAAGAAAATCACGAATACCCTTGTACCATGTTCAATTTAAATGTATATACTTCATTTTTGTTGTCACAGGATTTCCGCTTCCTACAGCCAACACCTTAGAAGCAGTGTAGTTATCCAGGTTGCTATATAGGACACATCAACAGCACTTTTGAGAGCAGTTTGCAAACCATTTGCAGTTAGAAATCTGTGTTTAAGTCTAGTAAAATAAAGTTTATAGATCAACCCTACAACAATTCCATGAGGCTAAGTACACCGTGCAACTCGGTTTGATTGCAGGATTTTTAGTGCTGGTGACAGCACTAGCTGGTGAGAGCACCTACAAAAACCAATCTACTTCTGTTAGTCCTAAAGCCTGATACTCTCAGCATGGCGACGTACCAGTTTCCTCACATACCCACTTACTGTTTTGCACATAGGAAAAAAAGATAAATCTATATACAAAATATCTAGAAAAGCAATGGTCTGGTTTATATTGTTTAACAACCATTAGGCATAAAGCACTCTTTTAATTTTGTAATATTTGTATTTAACCCAAACTGCAAATAGTTAATGGCCATGAAATCTACGTTAATATAAGCTGTAATTAGACATTATTGAATTTCTCACATTAACATATCACACTTGCAGTTGGCAGGGGTTATTAATCAGTCTCCAGCTAAAATAGGAGGTTAGTATTTATCAACAACAACAAAAAAAAAATCTGAATTTTTCAAGACAGGATGTTTTTATGTATAACGCCTTGGGAACTACCATGACCTAAGCTCAGCAATGGAAGAATCTCAGTTTTAAAACGGCCTCATTTTTATAATCTAAGAAGCGGCCTGCTGACAACATAGCTAAAACGTAAAAGGTCTAAATGCCTCACCCTAAAATCCCACTATAGGCATTCCATCGAAAAGTCTGCTCATGCTGAGTGACATTATGGAATGGACAAAACTCATACTTGTACCTTAAAAGGAGAGAAGAGAAACAGAAAATAAGAAATGTTTCAGATTGGAATAAAAAACTAGTTTATTCCTAGTAAGTATATAAGCAAATATCCAAATCCATTACTCACGTGGATTCCACAAAACTGAAACACTTGCCAGCAAGCCTAAAGAGATGTGCGGGGCCTAAAAACATCACAATATGACATAAAGGAAAAAGAATGTTTTGGTTAAATTTAAGCAAGCTGCTGTGGTGATAAAAGTGCGAGGAGTATGTAACAAATTTAATTCTCTGCTATACATAAGGAAATTTTTATCTTCCATGTGAATTACCTTAAGTTCTTACCAGCACTATACAGGATTGCATCACAATCGTTTATCATTCTCACTACCCAGTGGAATAGATAAGCCTAATTTGACAACAAAAATGAGAAACCCATATAGAAATAAACATTTGGAGCCCAGGTCCATAAGAGGAATCATCAGAGCAGATCCTGCCAAAATCTAACATTGAAATAGTTGAAACTCTTGCTTGGCAGCTCCAAATTCATCCAAACTCCACAAGTTTATACTAGTAAAGCTCATTTTTTCAAAATGTTAACAGTGCTGCAGATTTATTTTGAGATTCTCAAACTGGATATTCTTTTTTGCCATTTGCCTTCAGGTCTGATCCAGGTAGTATTCAACAAGATAAAACTTTTGCTGTCAGACAGATCAGCAGTTGCAATTCTATTCTTTTAGTATTGACTGCAAGGCTTGCCGCCAAAGAAATCCAAGACAAGTAACTTGTCCTTAAAAAGAGGGCAAAAAGTTCTGAACTACATGCTAGAGGAGTATTTCAGTATCTCTCATATAAGGAAATTTACCTTGGAATTACTAAATATTTATGAGGAAAGAAGAAAAGAGATTACAAAGCAAATAAAGTAAAACCCCATCCTGGATTCAAATTCCCCGCTCTCAGGATTGTGTAGGTTCTTTTTCCAAGTATCTAGACAAGCAATCCTACAAACAAAGGTCAGACTACCAGAATCACGCCCTCCAGAATGCTTTAACCACTGGGCTGCAGGGATACTGGGATACAGGCAGGTGCTCTTTCCCAGGTGTTCTTCTGACTGCACGATCTTGCATTTCATTCTAGAGATGGGCTTGGCCAAAGGGTTTGCTCCTCTACTACATGAAATCTGTGCCTCAGTGATTATGATGCTCTCCCCGCAAATGAAAAACAGCAAATGTGAATGTGTCCATAAGTAATGCATTAAACTCACGTCTCCCTTTCCAGGGCAAATGCTGTAGAAGAGAAACTACCAGAACTATTACCCCAACTGTTTTGTAGAAGAAAAGAACAAGTACGGTTTCCATGCTAAAGAGATAATTCTGCAAGGCAGGGTTCCATGCCCTTAGGTTCCTGTTCCATATACACTCCCAATTTTTGGCTACATGTAAGATCCCACAACAAAGAAAGAAGGATTTCTGGTGTGCTGTCCTTTTTTTCCTACTACTTTTGGCAGCTTCTCATTCAGCATTCTATTACTAATCCTATTTCTAACTATTTCACATTTCCCATGCAGTACATGCAGAATTATACACTTGAGTTTATAAAAAGTGACAGAAATCATTAAGCATAATCACATTCAATGTCGTCATACCAAAATGCCTTTCCTGAATCTGAACAAGGTTTAAGTTTCTGCCTAAGGTTAGCAGAGAGACAAGAGTTACTCCCTTTTGCTTAATCTTTGCCTTCGGTGTTTATTTGCTCTCCTCTAGGGATGGCCTACAACTTGGTACATTCCTGTTAATTTTGCTTAAGGGATGTATTTATGTTGCAACACTGAGGCTGTGTGTGTGAAATCGAGCCCTTCTGACTGGTTCCAAACCTACTCTTAGGAGTTCTTTTTAAAAATATTTTTGGGTACTAAGTACTACTGGATGATGGGATGACTTTTATATGATAATCTCAATGACATTGAGGATTGTGTCAAGAGAAAAGAGTGTTTACTGTGGGCCAAAAGGATCTTTTACAGGCTAGAAAAACACAAAATAAAACATATGCATAGTCCCATCGCAAAAACAGTATTAATAGCACCGGGACCTGGAACCACCAGTGAAGGTAATATAGGTTTTAATCCTTCTGGAGCACAATAAAATATATTTGCCCGTGCTTATTTTACATGATGCCTATAAAACAACACACAAAATTCGGTTTTGTATGCATAAAGTCGAAATAGACTATTTGCACTGCAAACAACTGTTGATACATGATGAAAACTGTACCAAAAAAAAAAAAGAAAGAAAAAAGTAACGGTTGCATATACCTGATACTGCAGACGGGGACATCTTTGGCTGCAGTCTATTTGTTTGAGGCAAGAATGGATTATTCAACCTTTCAAAAGAAGGAAAGTTAAACGTTTAAGGCTGAGTTATGCATCTGGGCGTCCACACATCCTCCCCTACCTGTGTGTCTCAATACCGACGGCCGCCGCCGGCGGGCCAATTGCGTTGCTAAAAACGGGCTGGAGCGGACACGACGGCAAATAGACCCGAACCCGTCGAGTGCAGGTGGATCGCGGGACGACACAGCGAGCAGGCGGCCACGTACCCGAACGTATTCGGCTCCTCGACGATCTTCATTTTCCCCGCCGAGGCGAAGAGACCTGATAGGAGAGAGCAGTTGGGCGCGACGGATGGACCAAGCGACCGCCATCGCCCGCCCCCGCCGCGGCCCCGGCACCCACCCAGCGCCGCGCTCAGCGCCGCAAGCAGCACCCGAGCCGCCATCGCCCGCTCCGCGGGAAGCGGAAGTGCGCCACGCCGCGGGGCGGTGTCTCCGCCGAGCGCGGCCATGGAGCGCGGGGACCGGCGCGGGGACCGGCGCGGGGACCGGCGCGGAGCTCTCAGCCTCGAGGCTTTCGCGGCGGAAGCGGAGGCCGCGCTGGAAGGTGCGTGAGGCGCCGCGGGACGCGCGCGAGGGCAGGCGGGTCCTGCCGAGGTGTGCCGTTGCTGTTGCACTTGCTCCTTTCCAGCTTGCCTGGACGGCGAGACGGCCGCGGATGGGGGCGCTCGGGAGGCCAAGTTCCCCTGCCCCCTTGCCATGTGGGAGCTCGGACACTGCGATCCCAAGAAATGCACCGGGAGAAAACTAGCTCGGAAGGGGTTGCTGCGAACCCTGCGCCTCCGCCAGAGATTCCCAGGCGTCGTCCTGAGTCCGCTGGCCACGGAGTACGTCTCTCCGGCTGACAGGTAGAGGCCTCTGTGCCTGTTAGCAAAACTCGAGGGAAGTGGGGGAGGTGTAGACTGTGAGGGTCACCACTTGGTTCAAATACCGTCCTGATGCTATATTAAAGAACCACTGATACATGGCTGAAACTCATATGGAATAAAATTGACCTTCTTATGACGTTGCACTGATGCATGAACACGAGAAATAGTCGTTTTATCGAATCAGCTTAACATTTTTACACAGCTAGTATGAGAAAAGCATCTGTAGCTCCCAATGAAAAATCAAAGTGCACGTCCTGTAGGTTAATTTCTTCAGAGCATGGCCCTGTAGCTGCTGTGTCTTTTATCCTGCTATATGTAAGTTCTTTAGTTAGACAACACAATGTGTTAACCCAAAAACTTTTTGCAGAAAAGGAGAATTTTCTTCAAATGTGCCTGCAGAATTTTTATAAAGATATACTTACTCAGAGAAAAGATTTGTCTCTAGAAGCAGAGAGAACCTAGCAGAGAACCTACTAGGAACTTCGGTGTAGTTGAAGGTGTGAACATTACTATTAACCACACTTCTGTCACATTTTTAAACACAGAATCATTCACATTTGATTTTGAACCACATGGGTAAACTTTTTTTTGCCATTTGCATGTGTGGAGGAAAACAGTGCTACTATTCTTTCTCATTGCATCTCTGTTAGAGGTTATTGTAAAGCATATGGGTTTTGATTAACAAAATCAGGGGATGTATGCAAGTTTGTTGCCAGTATAAAGCATCAATTGGAATTCTCACTTCATCAGTATAATGGTAACAATTTTTCAAATACAGTGACGTTTCTTTTTTTTTCAGATGTGTCATTGCTCAGAATGGAATTGCAGTCATAGATTGCTCATGGGCCAAGCTAGAAGAAACTCCCTTTCAGAGAATGAGGGGAAGTCATCTGCGATTGCTGCCTTACTTGGTGGCTGCAAATCCTGTAAACTACGGTCGGCCATGCAAGCTGTCCTGTGTGGAAGCTTTTGCTGCGGCGTTTTGCATTGTTGGTAGGCTCCATTTGTGTGATGTGAAGTATGGTGCTAGCAACTGCCACATCTTTAATAAATCAGAAGAGATGGGCTGCGGCAAAATAAACTGTAATGTTGTCATATGGGTTGTCACTTGCTTGACTTTGGGATCAGATTGTCTAGCTTTCTTCCAAGTGCGTGTTATCGGTTGCACTGAGGTATCCGTGGAGTATTCATGTCAGCTACTAAACAGGACACAAACTGATAATCCTCATTTTGTCTGGATGGTGCATAACCTTAAAAAACTGTTAAAAAAAAGAAGAGAACACAAATGGTTAGGCAAGACTGTCTTAATGAGAGGTAACAGCTGGCTGTTAACAGGGTGAGGTCTGGATAAGAACTAAGAAATTGCCCCCTCTTGTGATGTTTTGCAGACTCATCACAGAACTTTGATAAGAAATGCTCTATATTTAACCATACTGCAGACAAATCTTACCTTCTGAAAATACTGTACAATTTGCCTTGTACTGAAAGGCTGTGGGACCCAGAATCATTCATTACCTGTATAGAATACTTTTATGTAGCACTTGCTAGAAGGCTATGAACTATTCTTGGGTTCAGTTCCATGTTTCAAGTTAAACTGAAATTTGAAAATATTTGTAGTCTTTCCAAAAGTTTTAATCCCCAAACACTGAAAGAAACACTGGCAAACATCTTTCATGTATTGACATGAATGCACATACCGAACTAGAAGCCAAGTGAAATCTCACAGTAAAGAAGAAAACTGATGAATTATTTTCTGTTTTAGGATTCCCAGATCTAGCCACCATTCTTCTAAGGAAATTTAAATGGGGTAAGGCATTTCTTGACCTGAACAAAAATCTCTTGGAAAAATATGCAGCCTGTCATTGCCAGGACGACATGCTAATCATTGAGAAGGACTTCTTAGCCTGTGTCCAAGAAAAAAAAGATGAAGAAGTAGGTAAGAGAAAAACAGAAACAGTACACATGCCCTTTTTCTAACTAGTTTCTTCACAGTCTTTTTCTTAAATCTCATAAAAATATTAGCCAGGTAGAAGATAAGTGCTTTGCTTTGCTGATATGTGTTGTTCTGTCTTTATACTGTGCTAAGTGTACCTGTTAGCCCATTTTTTTCAACTCAAATAGGGTGAAAATGACTAAAGCAATTTAATGCATAGAGTATTCACAGCTGAACTGTAAAGCAGTTACCCTTATTCAGCTAACCAAATTGGAAAACTTAGGAGCAAAAAGAAAATACAATGCTTCCTTGTTTTCTATACAGATGTTAAAAGCAGAGTATGAGTAAAAAGACTAGTAATTGAGAAGGAACTATAAGGCAAATATAGGGATACAGTCGATACCAAGTTAGTTACACATAAATCTAAGAAGGACTTTTAATAGACATATTTATATAGTCCTTAATCAAGATGTTTAAAATCAGATCTTTATTTAATTATCTATAAAGATAATGAAAATAATTTATAATAAGTATGAGTAGTTTATTCCCAAAGTCTTCCAGTAATTTATTGCAATCCCAGTATTTCAGGCTGTATTCACCAGTGAATGCCTGGTCTCATTCAAGACAGCACAAAGGCAGGCAAATAATCAAGAACATATGAAAAGCAGTTATCCGAATCAACATTTTCCTTTAGTGGTGATTAAGCCCTTAAAACAGGCCAGGGGCTCATACTGCAAGAAGATGGTCAGTAGCCTTCACTTGCTCTAATCTCTTTGCCATGATACTGAATTAAACCATCCTCTTGTTGGAGGCCTAACTAGTTAGATTAAACTGAAGACAGCTCTTAAGAGGCAACATGGCTGTGCCACTTAAAGCACACTTCCACCTACAATCCTATGTATTTTCTGGTTGAACTGCAGAACCAAGAGTCGTTTGACTTTTCTGACAGTTCTTCCCAGCTACTTCAGCCAACATAAGCCCAGCCTTACCCTTACTCAGCAAGAGCTAAACCTGGGCAGCTGTAACTCACGTCTCAGTGGATATCAGCTAACTAGACAGCCGTTTTAGAACTTAATCTGTGTTTTCTTACCCAAAGCCTTAGAAACCTACTAATACAATCTGACCACCTCTAAAGGGCAACAGAATCCCTTGCAGGGGGTGAGGGAAACGAGTGAAAAGCCTAGACTGTGCAGGCAGGACTTCTGTTATTTTCTCATCTCCCCCAGTTTCTCCTCCATCTCCCCAAGTTTCTCCTCAAACAACTATGGTAAACTTATGAGAGATGTGAACTAGTCTTTCCGTGCCTTTCCCTCCCTGCCACTAATCTGTGAAAATGAAGGAAGACCATTAAGAAAATGCTTTTTCCATCTTCTTTTTCCAGATCCATTTGATGTTGACTTAGAAAAAGAATTTTTTAATCCCAACAGGCCAGTGAATTCCTCAGGGTAATGAAATTTAATTTAAATAATAGTTTTACTTACTGTAAGTTATTTTGCGTTTATAATCTTGAAAAATGTTTCCAGTCTAGCACCAAGGAAGGAAGACTCTGAGGAGGACAGCATGAGCAATCCAGATGATGCCACTGAAAGTAGCGAAAGCATTGATGAGAGCAATCCAGAAGAAATAAAAATCCCCAACAATCCCAAAGAGTTGTAACATCTTGTATAAAGAAATTTTCTTGTGTATACTTGAGTGTGTCTTCTTCATCTGTAACTTGGTGCTTAGCAAACCTCGGTCTCTCTGCAGGTTTGTAGGTATTTTTATGCACAAGAGCTCTAGGTTATTTAATTTTTAGGTAAGTATGGAACATTAAATTATTTTGTGAGGAGTTTGAAGCTTAGTTACAAGTTAAAAAATAACCCAGTATTCTAAGCAGTGTGTCTGGAAAGTGGTTTATAGGGGATTATTTTTAACTAATAGTATATTAGGTAAACTTTCTTAACTTCTGGTCTATATTTCAACAGTAGAACTCGACTAAGTTATTGGCCTGTTCATGGTTACCTACCACATAGGGAGTCTCTAGACTTTTTGCAGGCTTGAACCTGCCGCACATATTTCAACTGCTTCATCCATTTAGAATAAACTGAGCTAAGCCTGAAAGGAAAAAAAATGCTTCTTGGAATTGCTTTAACATTTCAGTATGTCTTTTCAGGAACTTTTAATTGCTCATTTTATTTACTCTGATACAGTCCTAAGCAACAACACAGTGTTTTGGGCACTTCAGAATTTTACTGTGAAATTTCACATCGCAGGTTCATCAGTGCCATCTCTGTGTATTTTCATCACTCAAAGTGGCATTGTACGAAATCAGAAGTACACATTGTCTGGCCCTTAAAGCTTTGTGACAGATTCGTACCAGCACTAGTATCTTAGGTCACTTTTCCTGACGTCTGCCAGTTTGTATAGTGAAAACAAGCTGTTAGCAGTTGTTTTCTATATAGTTAAATAGAAAAGTCTTTGGAGATTCAAGCACCCATCTGAAACCTAAACTTTAGCGATCCTTCAGTGGAATTGGAGATACTAAGGACAATTCGTAGACTCACCTTCACAAATCCAAGTTCTTCACATCACAGGACTTTCTCCTCTTCTCCCTCTACTACTAGAGGGATTAAATACTAGTGCTACTAGAGCTAAAGCTGGGAGTAACAGCAGCAGTTTGGGTAGTACATGTACTCAATTTCCCTTTTAAAAACAAGAAGCACAAGTAAATTAATTCTACAAGGAGACATTCCCTTTGATTTGGTTTTTTCAGTAACTTTCCCACCCATATGAAATCTGTTCCAAATGTGCTGCTTTAGCAAGGATTTCTTAGACAGTAACAAGAAAGCAATCCAACAAAACTTTTAAAAGACTGAGAACCCTGTGAGCATGTCAGCTGTTCTCATTTGGGGGAATGCTTTTACATTATTAGGCTGTAGTAATCAAATGCAGACAAGCAAAACAGATCTGAGAACAGAGCTGTATAACTTAGATTAACCTAAGTGCTGAGCTGCAGCCTCTTTTTAATAAAACCACTGAAGAAAGTAAGCTCAGATGGAACAAGGCTTTCACTTATTTTTTGTTTTGCAGAATGATTTTGACTTAAAAATATAATTAAAAAAGCAGTGAAAGTTTATAGAGAGCATATCAGCTTCATGTACATGAAAATAACTTACATGATTTAACAGATTTCATTTACAGAGGGAAACTAATTGCATAGAGCACATTCTTTCCCTAGAAACTATGTGCATTAATATATGGAAAGAGGCACAAAATTATTTCTGATAAACAAGCGCCAGTAAAAATCATCAGCATTCCTTGGACAACTGTTATTGTTCATATCAGTCTAAAGCTCACGTTTTTGTATTAATGTGGTCACACCAGCATGCTGATCCCATTATGCAGAGTAAGCAATTGATCTCTGCTTGAGGAACCGATGAGAATTGCTGCAGTTACCACACATGGCCCAAGGATGAGCCACATATATGCTCCAAGTCAGGGACAGGCAAAACAAATGAAGGCAACATCTAAATCAAAGGCAAACGCAGCATCACAGGCCTTAAAAACAGAACTTGCACTGAATGGTGTTTAGAGCCATTTAAATGGCAGGTTTTTAATAATTTTAATGAAGATAAATGAAACAAAGCCCTTTATATAAACAGTTTATTTACTCTAAACAGCAACACAGACAGAATGCCATATAAACACAAAGAAAGTGATGCAGAATAAGGATGCTGGCTAACTTTGGATCTCAGAGGCTTTCTTAAGCAATAACAACCTAATTTCTGAAAGATAGAAAAAAACAAATTCAGGGAGGGAAGGGGGTGGAGGGCATGATTTTTTTTCATACAGCCAGCTAGAGGCTAAATATAGTTCTAACATTTTAAAGCATGCCTGCATCAGATAGCAAAGTAACTAGAGATACTAGTGAATTTATAGAAGTATAAAAGTTTATAATTTTACAGCAGTTGAAATACTGACATCAATATTAAAATAAAAGCAAGTTTTACATAACAATCAAAAATACAAAAGACTGAAGGAAGAGACCCTGTATGAAAAAACTGGGGGCAATTCAGCAAATTTAGAACTGTATACAACTGGCGAATATGGAAAATGGCACACATACAACCCCCTCCCCTTATGTGGATATTAACTGAACATAGCAACATTACATTTTGCAAAAGTTTTGTAAACAAGTTCTTGCCAAACCAATCCCTTCCTTTTTAAGATGCTGCATGACAAATGCTTATGATGGTGCAAACTTCTTGGCTTGTGCTCGAACCCTCTTTTCGTATTCCACTCTGTTTTGGCTGAAAAGAGAAAGGGTAATTATAGCTGGAGAAATCAGAGGCTGTATTACAGAGTTAGTTTCATAATGAAGAGAAACAGAAGTCATTGCTGAAGGCAAACCCTTTTGATAGCAATTCACAGAACACTACAATAAATTAAAGACTTTGCTGAATGAGTATGGTACTGTTCAACTAGTTACTTCCATCACCAGTTGTCAAATGATTGCACTTACTTTGTACCGCACCAGTCTCTTCAAACAGGTTTGCACCTGCTCTTCTTGAGACCAACTGTACCTCCTGTGCAAACATTCCCTCCGAATGTTTGTTCATCTGAAGTTCTGTACACCCCACTCACATTAAGACCTGAGGTCATTAATAACAAATTCCAGTACCCTAACAGCACAAAGCGAGGAGAGCAGTTCACTAACAGTTGGTGGACTTCATATAGTTTTAAATTATCATCTTTACTGCTTTGGGGGGAGAGAGAAGGGAAACACTCCTAAGAAACAGGAGAATGATAATGGTGTGGTAATTTCAGCCTTTATCTCTACAGACCCTGATTCACAGATTTAGGTTTATCCTAATCTTCAGGGGGAAAAAAAGCTAGCTCAACACAGCTAAGTGTAGTATAGTTGCTACTGATCGGGGAACTATGTCCAGTCACTAAGTCTCAGACTTAAGACGTAAAAGAGCAAGTTCTTTGTTTTCTGTTCTTGTGCCAACAACGCATAGCAGTAGCATAGTAAAGCATTCATTCACATTCAGTCGTCCATTCTGTATTAGCTCTCAGAAGTGTGAGCTGAGCTAAACAGAATTTTGTAACCATTACTCTTCTGCCAGAGATAGTTTAGAGTGACTAGATTTTGCAGTCAGCTTTGCAGTAAATTTAACTTACTTCACACTATGAAGGCTTGCTGCAGTGAAAGAAAAGGCAGCAAATTATATCCTCAGAACTTGACAGACTGGGGGGAAGAAATGAAACCAATTGTGATCATATGCAATGAACAATTACTAGCAAAGAGACTGAAGATACTCTCTTCTCATGAGGAGACTTACAAACTTTATTCTACATATTTTCCTCTAAGTTATATTGCGCTGCCACATGAGAACATAGCCTAGCTGTTAAGTCTGGCACCCATAGAATCCACACAGAAGAATGCCTTCCATAGTAAACCCTGAACGCCTACAGCAAAGAGGAGGAAGTAGGCTAGCACCTTAGGAGTGCTGAAGTTACTGAACAATAGTACCAAAGGAATCCTGAGAATATGTATTCCTATTCTGAATGTTTATTCTTGAAAATTTAACAACTCGTTTAAAGTTTAACAACTAAAAGACCTCTATGTAAACAATGGTGCATCTTCTGCAGTATTTACCAATTATGCCAACATTACAGATGCGTGCACAATCCTGCTCTGTTTAACTTCCACCAGATATTCACTAAGTAGCAAGAGACACACTCTTAGACTGCAGAATAATAGTAACCCATCTGAAATCCTCTGCATGTCCAAGAGACATGAAAAGCATAAATGGTTGACTACACATACTTGAAGTAACAAAAATCCTGTCATATTTAAAACAAAACAGGTATTTGTCCCCCCTGGAAGCACTTTAAACACAAACAAGACTAGCCAAGACTGGTTTTGTACATACACGCACGTGGGAGGTGATTAAAAAGAATAAAGCACAGACTATCTATACATGTACAGAAGTACGTTACTGAAGCCTTCTTCACCATTCCTGGCTCCTACAACTGTGGCCACTTAACTGTCTTCCATATACACTCAACTCCACCGAGCCTTCGGTAAGTACTTTAAAAAAATAACACTGAGTGAAGCCACTATCCATCCCCTACGTTTCCTTTTCACTAGGACTCTATTAAAAAAAACGCATTTAACATAGCTTGCAAGTATGGTCACATAAAATGTTATTTTTCAAACTTGGCACTCTCCTGGAGGCCTCTTCCGTCCAGAACTGTAATTCCACAATTCCACCTTGGTTGTTATTTCTAATAATACTACCAGTATCTACCAGTGCCAAAAGCATTTGTTTAAAATGTTTCGCTTCCTTAAAGATTATAGAATAGATATCCATTTTTAATGGTGGGAAAACTTTTAAGACTAAGACAAAAAAAAAAAAAAACCCAAAAGCAAAGAAACCCCAAAAAAAAGTCTCTACCTCACAAATTATCCCCTTTCCTGATCAATGCAAACTTCATTCTGCTAAAGCTATAGGCATTCTGTACTTTTCAACCTACTCTTCTGGAAGATGTAGTTTTCCCAAGATGCCATGTTCCCTCAGTGACCACAGCTCTCCTTTGTCCTTCAGGCACAAGTTTTTACAGGTATGCACTGCTGGGCGGAAGTAAGTTACGCCTGTACTCACAAATGTGAACTGCCACCTAATTCGGTCTCCTCCTGGTGTCACGACACCATTACACCACATTGTTACTATCTGGCCTTTAAGCCTTTAAGACTCTGTGTTAGGCGAGAACCAGGATGAAAATAATGATATAAGGAGTCTTCACATCTTATTGCTGTTGCTTTGCTATCAAAAGCTCCACTAGCCTAACAGCCACGCAGTTACCATTTTGTTCAAGTTTAGCACAATCTAGGCAAATTCACAGAATACAATAATGAAGGTAAGAAAATTCCCCGTGTCATTTGTAAAAACATTTGCATGTTATACTACAAGTAACAGGCACCTGTAAGCAATATGACAGCTTTCAGACTCATTTGTAAAGACACTTACCAGTAAATTGTGTAAGCCTCTGCTTGAGCTGGGTCTTGAATATTTGGTTCATTTAGAAGTTCTTGTATGCCTAACAAGATCTATAGAAAAAGGAATAGAAGTAACAGGCATATATTATGGGTATTACTAATAGAGATTCAGTGAAAAACCCTTAGAAACCAATTTAGGTACACACAGTGAACATCTTATATTTGTATCAGATAAGCAAGCAAAGCAAAAGCATTAAGAATATGTCTAACTAATGACCTGTTTAATTGTGATTGCTGGCCGCCAGTCCTTATCCTCCTCTAAGATGGAGAGACACACAGTGCCTGAAGGATACACGTTTGGATGGAATAACGGTGGTTCAAATTTACCTGATAAAGAAGAAGAAATTAATTGCATACAGTGCTAAGAGGAAGATCAGAGAGTTGGGTTAGATCAGTCAGGGGAAACAAAACCCAAAAATCCCCAAACCAACACTGGCGAAAGACCCCCAAATAAAACCCCACCAATTTCTGGAGCTATTATTACCAGTTTTCTTCTCGGCTCAGCCCGCACCTAAAACAAACTCCATCACATCTGTGATATCAATCCAGGCAATCCAGCACTGTCTTTTTGACTGGCAATCTTTTGGTTTAGGAATGGAAATGGACAAAGGAATTAATAGTAGCTTTGCGATAAAGACCTTTTCAAAACAATTCTGTCTTTTCAGTTTTACATACTGCTATGTAAAGGAAAAATACTACCCTTCACTCATCTCTTCTCTCCTCACTTTAAAATAATGAAAGTTTCACATAAGGAAGACGTAGGTTCTTAGCATTTTTTTCAGTTTCGTATTTTCCTATGTATAATCAAGATGCACTGAACAAAAGGAACTGAGTTTAAATTACAAGACCAACTGAATGCTTGTGCAGCTTTCCTTCTGCCACTCAATCTATAGTCTGGCATTGCTTTTAATCTTTACAGGACTTAAATGCAACAGTAAACATCTTCAGTAAAGTAATGAACACTCCTTTTGCAGTACATGAAGTATCTACAGATTAGTGCAGTTTTCTCATCCATCTGACATTGCAAATATCCACAAGACATAACAGTCTTGCTGTCCTATGAAGTTCAGTGGTACTTCAGAAGCTGCACTGGTAGGCAGTCTTATCAGTCACATACACATCTTACTTTAAGGCATGACAATTCCTTTAACGCTGTCAGGATGTGAAAACTGGTACTTTTCAAGAAAATAATGTGAAATGTTTTCAGTTACAAGAGATGTTTGCTCCTGTGTTACATGTATTCAGGCGGTATCAAACAAAAGGGATAGCCAGGAAATATGCTTACGTGATGGGAGATGAATTGCTGTCAAAAGAGCAATTTGTAATCACTGTCATTGATTTGAGAAGGTAGCCAATTCAAGAACCAAGAAACCATGCAATGCAATAGATGTTTTCAAGTTTCTATAATAGGTGACGTTTGAGATGATATAAAGAAAATTAATTTCAAAAACTTAAGGAGACTAGGTATCTGAAAATCTACTAAGTTATACACGGTAGCAGATAAAGAACAGATTCATATTTTAGAGCAAGTTGATTAAAAGGTACGAGTTACAGAGTCCTTTTTTCCAAGTTCCTGTGTTCTGAGTTCTCAGCGTAGAAGACCAACAGTAACAACATAAGGATTTAGTCTAAGCGTGCCTACATATTAGTCTCCAAGGACAGCTGATAATGTAGTGAGTCTTTCAAGAGATGTTTTCGGCAAACTGTGAGGGAACTGACACACCAATCTCCCTCCCCTCCCAATTCTGATATACCGAGCACTTGGCTGATTTCATCACAACCTTCTGTGATGAAATGCAAGTGGGTGGGGAAAAAAGAAAAAAGCAATGTGTCTTTAAAAAACAACAAAACAAAATCAAACAAAACTGTAAGAAAGTAATAACCATTTGTAAGAACCTCATGGATTAATTCAACACCGTTCTAACAAACCAGTGACTTTCAATTACCTGTGGTAATTTTACTTACATTTTGGGGGTGAAGAAGGGTAGTCATCCTTGAAAAGCATCCGTAGTTTAAATAAGCCTCCTTCCCATGGTGTCTATCAAGAGTTAATGTAGAATTTTGGTTACAGCAAGGAAAAGTCAAAATTGTGGAAAAAAGCTTACCAAGAATACAGTTTCTCAGGCAAAGCACAAGACATTCTTCTGCTACACAGCAGAAAATAGCTGTCCTGCACTGTAGCACACTGTCTAGACTATGGCAAGCTATTCTACCTATAGAAGAAACTGAAAAGGAAAGGAAGGGGTTTCTTTCTTCAGCTAGTAAGTGATCCCAACTCATCAACACAGTCAGGGTCATCACCAGTAATTCCATATAAAAGTAAAATTTTCACACTACGTAAGAACAGAATACTTCTGAAATTTTACACTATACATGTACAATGAGGAAGGGGCAACTGTTGTACCCCCACGGAAGTTTGAGAAGATCGGAGATGGATACACCCATTAAGCATATGAATGCAAATGCTTCTCTCGTACCTTAAGAGAATTTGGCTAATAAAGCCACAAATGAACTAAAAATGTAGACAGAACTGTACTACTGCTACAGTTAATGAGATCCACTAGTCTAAACTAACCCTGTCTGTGTTTGGTAGAATGTAGTTTCACAGATTCCATTTTTCTGTATAACAAGAAATTTTAAGAGGGTCTTTATCCCTATCCAACACTGGGAAGGGCACTCCTAGGAGCAGTTTCCATGACATAGAGCAAACCAAGTAAGACAGTACTACTCAAAAGGGTCATATAAACAAGAAAAAAACCCATCTAGCAGAAGAGAAAAAGATCGTCTCAAATATACAAAACACAAAGAAAAAAGCCTGTCTTCTGACAAAATGAGTTCTGCTAAGAAGTGTAGAAATACAGAAAAGATTCTTATAGCTGTAAAATTTATTTCTCTGCTACTTCTCCGTAACTTGCCCTTGCTATGGATGCATGGCAATGAAAGTAAATGTTGGGTTAATTTTTTTAAAACAACTGGAGTAAAGATGGTCTCACATCTTAAGAGCAAAACTAAAGATAAGACTAAATCTTATCCTCACAGAAAGACAGTTATGTTTGAAGACTACCTTAGAAGGAAATTATTTATTATTTCTTATCTGAACTATGTGATTTTTAGCTGAATGAAAACCAAAACAAAGCACCCAAAAAACCCACATGAAAAGAGAAAAATCACTCCCTTGTCATTCGTATTCATTATGCAAAGTCTCAAGCTAGAAAAGGAAGAAAAACATGCTAGGAATTAATAAGATAACACATTTCCAGAAGTGAATGAGTTTTATTTTATTTGCTATAGTGTATTTAAAGAACTCGTTCTAAACTGCTGTAGTCAGTTGTCAACAACTAGAAAAATCCATTCTCCATACCTTCTCAGAGGAGTTCCTTTTTAGAAAATATGAGCTTTTTGATAGAATAAACTACCTATTACACAGAAGAATAGAACAGTTGGCAAATTTTTTATCATTCTTCTGATAGAGCAACATACCTTATGGGTGAAAGATAGCACTCACGCCCTGCTAAGGCTAACAGTATGACCGCAGTATCATGGAGACCATATTGGATTATGGGACTAATTGCAGATGTTTGAGTCAAATTTCAGGTAGTTAACAAGTGAGTGATTTGCTGTCAAATAAGTGAACAGAGTATGCCACTCAGGACTAACACCACTTCAATATTTAATCTGGCTGACAAGAAAGCATTTTGGTGGTTTCAGCAGCAGTATAGGATGTCTCCAAATACAAAGGGAATAGAGAGCAACTGCTTGGTCTGACAGAGACGAGTAAGTCATGCTGCTTCTTGTTAAATGTAATTTTTTTAATTAGCAGGCATCACATCAGCCTAACTGATCTTTTCCGGGTGTGACACTTTCTACTACACATGAAGCTGGCTTTAAGGCCTTGTTTGCTCCATTTTGTGATTTACAAAACTTCAAAGCAATACAATGAAGATTTTGTACGGCACATAAATTTTACCTAAGTATTTAAAAGCGCCACCTCCATAAGGTACATAAACTGTTATGGGAAATAATCTTGTTCAGGCAGAACACAAAGGGATGATTTTTTCCTTACACTGTGTTAGAATATTTGTTGGTCCTTCTTTAATAACTAACTAATGCTGTGCCCAGACAACTACCAGAAACTAAGTTGCAACTGTAACAGCAATGTTATGCCCAGCATTCAACTAAGACAGCATCACAGAGCCTGCAGGTTTTGCCTACACACAGATTCTTCTGAGAATCTAAGAAACAAGATCATAAGGGTATTTAGGCAAATTGGCAAAAGGCAGTAGAAAAGGCAAGGCAAAAAAGTCCCACACTGAAGACCCAAAAGAAAGAATTAAAACCCCCAAACAATTAATAGTAGTATTTCAGAAGAAGCAGAGGACAACCTCCAGCTTCAGTACAAGACTCTTAAACACTCCTCTGAAAACTTGTATTCTTCAGGTGCCCAGTGCCAGGAGTTGAACAGGTTTACGGTATACTTTGTTCAATATTCCTAGTCCACAGCACTTTTAGTTGTCAGTGTAAAGCATAAGCAAGTTAAGTTACTTTTCACCATAAATGAGAAATCAAGAGAACAGTAAATCTTACCCCTTTCTTTCCTGGAATAGCACACTCCCAGTTCATTAGATTCATTGTGCCATCTGGATTTTTTGTAGGTACTGCTACAAATCCCTGTGAATAAAGGCAAAAAGACATATGGTGAGAATTTTAAAAGATGTACTTAAAATACTTTGTGACATATTTTATCTTTACACAAAGTTACTTCTTTTTGCACTACTTTTTTTTTCCCTTTTCAATTTAAAAATATTAATTTTAGGATATTTTTTTTTAAATCCTATCAGGGTAATGAAAAAATCATCACCAGAACACTGAAACAATTGCAGAGTCAGATATTTGGTAGCTTTCATACTTACAAATGGATGATCTTTTCTCCAGGCTTTTCTCTCCTGTGCAAGTCTGCTAAGAGCTATGCCAGACATATTCAGAGTCCCTCTAAAACAAAAGTAATTGCTGTTAGCATATACTTTTACTTATGGCATAAACAATCACTATGCATTTATAAGCCCTGCTCACACAAGAGTAATTTTGAGCTCTCATTTTCACGTCAATAACCTAAACACATGTTTCTGCACAGCCAGCAGAATTTATCATCAGGAATAACATCAAGTTTCCCCATGCCCTCAAGTTCTTAGTTACTGGACTTGACCTACAAAATTCCATCCTTACCTTATTGCTTTATATTTGAACCCCATCTTAGAAGAAACTTTGACAGCAGCTTGACAACAGAAGCACTATTAGTAATGGCAAAGTGCTCAGACTTCCTACTTGTGCAACTGACGCACACTCCGTTTATATCCTTCCTACAAAACGTGAGGTATGGCAAATTTCTTCTGTAGGCAAACACCTCCATTACTCCCATTTCTCACAAATGGGAATAAGAAATGCTACTTTTTGGGTAAATTCCCATTGAAAGCCAGTATTCCCCACAAAAGCAACAGGGGTATAGAATTTCACAAAGTCACCTCAGTTTTGCAGCGATGCCGTTATAAAACTTCTAGACAACAGCAGGAACAAGCAACAACACAGAGCTCAGCTAAGGAAGAGCCAGCAGGCCATTCCACAAGACAGATTTTAAACTGCAGTATAAACTGAAGAATATTTCTGCACCTTCAATGTCTTAGTAATAGCCAAGCATGGTGACCACGACTACAGAAAAAATATGCAGAGCGCAGGTCATTCACTACTGCATGACAGAACAACAGTTCTAAACAGGATGATTGCACGAGTGGTGCTTTCAAATTCAGGGGACAATTCTCCATTCACCCAGAACAGTACTCAAAGTGAGTTTATTTTTCATTGTCAAACTGTATCTAAACTCAGGGTTTCTCCATCTACATGCTCAAATTCCAATGAAGGTTTTTAATCCTTCTTATAACTGCACTTCCACACATTTTAAATAAGAGTTGATAATTGGCAATGGGAGAAGTCAGGCCAATTTGTTCTCAACCCGACATGTACCTCATAAGCCTTTTTGACAGCAGAATAGTAGAGTGCTTCCACTTAACAAGTTCACATAGTGACTGAAAGCAGCATTACCACTCTATTAAAACGAACCCTTATACACTGGTTAAGAATGATGCAAAATTTCACAACCTCTCAATATGCTGATTACTTATATGAAGTACTGCAGGCTACTACTATTATAATCATATGAACTGTAGATCTTTAAAAACACCAGATTAAGCAATTTATGCAGTTCCTAGGACAATATGTATTTTAAATCTGTTCTTCAACCTTTTCTCAGCCCATTTTGACTAGATGGCCATATTCCTGAATTCACCTTCAAAGCAGCAACTAAATTAATGTCAGATAAAGCTTTTGAAAAGGGACAATTCACACTCAATGGACATGCACACACACAAAAATATTCCTACATTCAGTCCAATTTTCCTCTAGTATTCCATACACTTGTATCTTAATTATAGCAGAAGACTTGCAGGACCTGTACACATGAATACAGATTTTAGTCTGTTCACAAGCAGGAGATGCAGAGCCATTGAAAAAAAGATACCAGTAGAACTGAAAAAAAACAAACAAACCAAAACACCAAAGACAACAAAAAACCTCTCCCTTAACCAAATTATACAGGCAGCAAGTTTTAATATGTTGTGAGCAAGTTTTAATATATTGTAAGAGATGCAAATGAACTGCATATACAGCAGAACTTCAGCTCTGCTTTTGGTACCTAGTAGTCCACAGTACTAATACTAACCTTCCCATCATAGCTGAGAAAACCATATTTGTTTATAAACCATCCAAGTATTCTTACATAGTTCACCAAACTCAGCTACCTTTTCTGGCAAAAGACACATTACAGGATGCTTTCCAATGGATTTGTTCCATTTCCAGTGGCTAACAGCCAATTATTTACGACATGAACCTCAAGGGAAATGCCAGTTTCTCACTGGGTAAATAAACAGTGGATCTTCTGCAGAACATCAGTAACCCTGTAACTTTTCAAGTAACTGAAAAAAAAAATCCCGAGTTTTCAAACCATGCATCCTACTTGCTTTTGTTACACACTATACTGTGCCCTAGTACAATATAGATTTTTCTAATGCTCTACAGAGAGCTTTCCAAATCTTGAGGCATTTGACTTAGTTAAGCACTGAAAAATGTCAGTGTGTATGAGAGACGACAGGCTTCACATATATGGTTCCCACGGACTTCAGTTACATCGACAAGAACAGACAAGTATCTAAAACCTCATCAGTCTATTAGAAAATAAAGATTAAACAAGACAACTAAAGGCCCATTTCACAAACTAAGATCCCATTAGTTAAGCATCCCCTCAAAAGCACTCTGCTAACAAACTGTCCATATAGATTCTCTATATCCCAATCTATTCATGTACTACATTACAAAAAAAAAAAAAAAATCCTGCAGCAGAGGAAGTTTATTCAACCCTATTTTTGCACATGCCACAAAATTCAAAGAGATCAGTCTTCAGATTTTGAGTTTAATCCCCCAAATTAGCCCCTGCCATTAAGAGGTAATAATGTCCCCTTTACTGCCATCAACTCAAAAAGTTAACAGAAACTTCCAAATTTACTCAGTAGCTTGCCTTTGCTGCTGTTACTGCCTACTTTAGAAAAAGAACAAAATAAAACCATCACACATGCAAGTTTTTGTGTCCCATTACAGAGTATCTTACCCATTTACGTCCTCTGATGGAGTGAAACAACCTACTTCCACACCCAAAATGCAAGTCTTGCAAAGAATCGTTCCCGTGCCACAAATAACTCTGTAAATACGTCAACAATATGCTCTTGGAGGTTCAAGAACTTTCAGTATGACTTATTGATTCCAAGCAGCAACAAAAAAGACCCCAAAACGTTAAGGTTGCTAGCCTCACATTTTTACTTTGCAGGTTAAATACTGACATAGAAAGACATTATTATCGGAGTAATTTTCCCCGAATTACACAAACTTTATTTTTCAGAAGGGTGGAGAAAGCCACGGCGTAAGCATTCTAACTCTGTACTAGGGTAGAAAGTCTCCTCTGCTTGCGGCAAGAGAAAGGTAGAAGAGGCCGAGCGGCGACCGGAGTTGCACATTAAACAACAGAAGATGCCGAGCGGCGATGGGCGCCGTGTTCGACGGCCAAGTAACCGGACAGGGCCGAGCACCGCCCGCCACCGCGGGCCCGCTGGCCCCGTGGGCCGCGCGAGGGGCCCGGGCAGCGCCCGAGGCCTGCACGGGGCACCGCGGGCCCGCCCGTCGTTCCCGGGCATACACCCGGCGGGGCGGGACCCCCCCCGCCCGCCACCACCGAGAGCTGCGGGGCGCTCAGAGCCTCGGGCGGATAGCGCTGCGCCGGCCGGCCCAGCCATAAGGCAGGAGCCGCCAGGCCCGCACGCCCGTGGCCGCCGGTCCCGTCCCGTCGCAGGCGGGGGGCGCCAGCCCGGCCCAGCCTCGGTCCGCTCCCCGACCCCGGGGCCACCCCGGCCCCACTCCCGGCCGGGCCTCACCGAGAGCCGCCGCCGCCGCGCGTGTCCCGGATCGAGGCCGCGCGAGTGACCCGGATGTTCCCGCTCCCGCTGCTTTGTCTCCACTCCGGAGTTTCCCTCCCTCTCGCCTTGGCGCGGAGCGCGAAAGCGCTATTCTGTCCCTCGGCCCGAT
Organism: Passer montanus; assembly: GCF_014805655.1. Classification (NCBI taxonomy): domain Eukaryota; kingdom Metazoa; phylum Chordata; class Aves; order Passeriformes; family Passeridae; genus Passer; species Passer montanus. Next base: position 37,773 of record NW_024373256.1, read on the forward strand.
CCGTCTGTGACCCTATCGTCACGCTTTACGCACCCCGCGACACAGGACCCAGAGGCGCCCTCAGCAATGCCTGACTACGAAGCACCAGGAAAAACTCCACGCGGGGCTACCCTCGCGCCTCTCGCTCCCACCAGCTCCGACGGAAAGCGGGATCAATCCTTACCTCTGGCGCTTTGGGAGCCGCCTGCGACTTAAGAATGCCTGGTCCGTCGACGGGCGCGCGCAGGTCTGGCGGGCCGCACTCGCGCCGGTCCGAGCCCCGCCCCCCGGGCCCGCTTGGGGGCGGGGCCGCGGCTGCGCAGGGGCCTATCAGCGCGCGGGCAGCGGCACGGGGGGCGGCCTTCAGTTCGCCTCCATCCCGCGCTGCTCTCACCCACCTTTGAGACCTGGGTTTTGTTTCCCATTGCTTTGTTAGTTTGGTTTATTTTGGTTGGGCTTGGTTTCCTTTCCTTTCCTTTCCTGGGGGAGGGGTGTTGTTTGGGTTTCTAAGAACGCATTTTTAGTGGCAAATAGAGTAAGAATCACATTCTATTCTCATCTTGAACTTCTCTTTATTAATGAAACTGCTGAATTTTTAGTCCAGAAACCACTGCCTAGCTATACCTTGCGCTAGTCTGTGTCAATGTTAGTTGAACGATGTTCTGCGTAGTACTGAAGTTCAAAATGGTTTTCTTCAGAACTCTAGAATTGACTATTTCAATAAATAATCACCTAGATTCCAATCAGCCCCAATCAAAATATATGCTGAAGATCACTGTACCTAAGAAACCTTTCACCAGTAGCAAATACCCAGTGTAGACCAGGATAAACACATATTCCCTGTGTAACTTTCCACACAATTCCAGTGGCATTACGAAAAGCACCTGGCTTACAGGATCTCTCTCATGAAATTGTACCCATTACAGTCTCTAATAATGTCACATACATATGGACTATGTGTATATGACTACCAGGCAAGATTTCAGCACACTGAAAGGTGAACAGCACCCTAAAAAGTGAATTTGCAGGATCACTTTAGTGCCAAATGAACCCGAGATGTTATAAAAGATCCAAACAGGTAGCTAATGACTTAGTAGTTTATGTCCGCTTTATAACCTGGTTTCTAGTTCAGGGTAGACACTTGTCCTTTTTGTGCTCTCATTTTCCCTACATGGTGAAAACACTTGCAGCAACAGGTATGTAGAATAGGAATTTGAGCTGAAAGTCATGCTGGCTGACTCTAAAATACCAGTACTTTTAGTAGGACAGTCTGATGAAAATACAGATGCACACACTGATTACTTAATTACTGTAATTGCTGTACTTGATTTCTACAGCAGTGTTTGTTCTTAGCACTTATTTTAGTAAAATTTAAATGCAATTAAATGCAGCAAATTAGTAAAATAATTTTACAGATGTTGCTGGATATACAAGGAAATAATAGAATGTGCTTTGCACTTAAAACTGACTAAACTGTTAAGGTGAAATTCACTTCAAATGTAATTATAGAGCCTTTAGGAATTTAAAAATCATGGGTCTTAGCTTCTCAAATTCTTACTAGCAGTTCGGAAAATAAGAGCTGTCCAGTGGTCTTCTCAATCCTAATACTCAATAATAAACTTTTCTATAGTTGTAGAGGACACAGCTGTCAAATTTCCTGGATAATTTCAACAACCTGTACTTTGCACTTAAATATTTTACTTCCTTCAGCCATTTCTAACCTTGAAAGTTATTATATGATTGCCTTATTAGAAAGCATCAATTTCCATTAGCTTAGTTTTTCAAACAAAGGAAGCACTTATATTAAATAGCAAAGATGTGGATTCTAGAATCTCGGATGTTAGGGAGAGTAATTTTTGAGTTGTGCGAAATAAAAGGTAAGCAAAGTGATTACTTAAAACTTTTTCATGTGATTACATATCCATAAAAGAGACAACTATTTCCTCCTACAATAATCAGTACGTCACAGCAACTGCAGAGGAAAGTAATTTCCCAACTGGTATATGTCTGAATAGACCTAACTTTTTTTTGTGACAAAGTCTTTGGGGCAGCAATAAAGGATACTTCTCCTTTACAAAGAAGAAAGTGTTAATGCTTTGAATCACTGCACAAATATGCAATTGCATTTTACATCTGAAGTGCTAAACTAGGAATTATCACAGGATAAGAAAAGACAGATGTAAGACATCACACTTTAAAAGGGAAAAAACAGGTTTATTCCATGCAGTTTACAATACACTAGTGTTATGAAAAGGAAGTTAAAAAAATACCCATACGCATTTCATTTGTTTGTTGTGAAAGTGATGGTTAACTGTAACCATCTTCAAATTATTTGGGAAGCCCTAGCAGATTTTTTTCCAGGGAAATTTCCCTGAATTTAGTTTCTTGTCTGTGTCTGTGCTATGAGTTTTGGTTAATGCAAATGCATTAAAACCAAATCATAACTCAAAATTTGCTGCAGTAAGAACACTTCAGATATAATGAATTGGCACAAAAATAAAGTGTTATTGCTAATCCACTATCCAGGAAATAACATGTTGCAAGTATGGCAACTTGGGTATAAGCACAAACAGCTGATGCACAACTAATTTTGAGACCGGTGTTTTGGAGGAAAAGGTTAAAAAAAAGAACATTTGTTGAATTGGGTAGATGATCCTAAAGAGTGCATAGGAAGTCGATTTCTCATACCTAAGTTGAGGTAAGGATAAGGGCAGAAGCAGGTGGAAAAAGCTGCCATTTGATACTCCTTCAGTTTGGTGATCTTGTTTCAGTTCCAGTAGAGAGGCTGGTAATATTCCTTTTAAGAGTGCCTTAGCACTTGCTTCATTCTAGCAAGTACACATGAGCCAAGTTAATGTGAGTCAAGTTGTGCATAAGCTTTTGGAAAATCTTCAAAAGTAGCGAGAATCATGTACATAACAAACACTTCTACTCTTTACTCATTTCAGATGACGAGGCCTCAAAATCACAGCAGGTCTCAGGTCAAAATTTAGGCTCAGCTTTCTAAGGTGAGGAGAGCACTATCACAGAACCTCTTCCACTCACCCCCAAAGTAACAAAATAATTTTTAAAAGTTTCTCTCGTTATAGTACTTATTAAGACATAACATCATGAACAGAACCCTCTGATGCCTCCAGAAAGCTATGCTGGCAGCAGTATCTACTGACTGAACTTTTCAGAAGTTTATGCCTTGGTAGACATCACTAAAGTAAAGGTCAACTAAGTTGCAAAGAACTATTCTGTGACAATTTCCTGGGGCAGAATCTTCCCCAAAGCTTCTCTATTGCCAGTGCTGTTCATAAACATCGTTAGATTTCAGCAAAGGTAATAATAAAGTGGAGGGTAAGTGTACTGCCTTCTCTAGTGTGCCCTTATCCAATCTGGGTACTGAAAATCCAAGCCATATAGGAATACTTACATCTGCAATTGGTTCAGACATTCATAAAAATTATTTTAGAGTCCATGATTTGAAAGGAAAATGGACTAGTTGTTTTTTAGATATTGTATGTATCTGGAAAGTCAAATTAGCCCTGGAAAGCATTTTAGCCCTTAGCATTTCTGCTCTGAAAATGGAAAGAGTTCCTTCTGACAGTCATCCAGGCAAACTGGACAATGTGATCTTTTTAGCCCTTTAAAGCCACTGTTCATTAAGAAGCCTATAAAGACAGCTCCTGATTTTTGTGAAACAAAAGAAAACCTGCATGACACTGAGTTCAGAGAGCCTTCCACATTTCATGTTTTTTTTTAACTGAATATTCATACTATTTAAAGAATCAATAATTCCACAAAAAGCCCCACGTCGGAGCCCAAGATTGTCCTCAAAACTGGAGATAGCTGCAGTATAAATTACAATGAAGTAACAGGCATCACCCTTAGGCTAAAGTATTTCAAAACTGTTGTGTCAGGAAAGACACTTCTCCAATGTCCACTCAGGTTTTAACCCTACTCTCTTAAGATAACAGACACTATTAAAGGCATACCAAAATTTCATCTCTTTTCCAAAGCCCCGCAGTTCAAGGGCTGATTGAAAAATTTGAAAACTTGAAACTTTTGATGTGGTGAAAGAGAGAATAAAAATAGGAGAATGGCACTTTCTGATTTTATCACATCTTAAGGGAACAAATCCCCGGACTTCAGGCTTTGACTTCCATCTTCCCCAAAAAGCCCAGGACAACTTCACTCTTCTCCCAGTACTTCCCAAGGAATACATTCCAGTGTATCTGGGTAACTATAATCCAAATTCTATTTAATTCCACTGAACCAGATACTACTGCATTTTTGCACTCCAAGTTCATTTTTGTAATATTAATAAAGATTTGTAACTAATGTGTGTTAATTTGCTGGTGGGAGCTCTCTGCAGCTTAAACAGAGACTGACAACTCTCAACAACTTCAACAGACATTCACAGAATAGTGCTGTGCTACGAGAAGCACTTTTCTGATAACACTATCTCCCTACTCAGCAGACTTGTTCCCTTGGTTGCATGCCTGCAACCAAGTTATCTTTTGTTTAATCTGCCAGTTTTCATTTTTCTCCTGAAAAAATCCCAAAAACACCCCTCTCTCAGAAAAAGAGGAGATTGATTAAATTTTTGAATCTGCAGGAAATAGTCCTGTTTCTAATCAATTATAACTGTGCATTCACATTGCTAGAAATGAAGTTATACAGCTAGTGTCTAAAGAAAAGCTCAAAACAGTCAGATGGATTCACTGAGCTTCATTTTTTAAGAAATATCTTCTCCTAATGCTACAATGCAGGATGAAAGGAACTTCTATCATTACAAGAGTTCTAAGTTTGAAAAAAACACAGTACCATTTTCCAACTTTTATGAGTATATGATTGTGACAATGGAAACTTTAGTAAAGAATAAAAAAAAACTTCTAAACTCAATCAAGCCTTTGACACACAATTAAATTACTTTGGGATTAAAAACATGCAATTAACTGTAATCCATGGAAATCCCACAGTAAGCAGGACAAAATCCCAGGTAACCTTTGGGCTGGGAGCTGCTGAGTCAGTCTACGTTTGGATAGTTATTATGGACCATGTGACATTAGTGTCTTCGAGGCCTCAAAACTGCTTGTTCATTACAGAGAAGTTCTGATTCACTTGACGCTTAAAGAAGTCAAAAGCGTGTAATATAAAAATGCCATCTCCAATAAAGGAAAAAATAGCCTCTGAGAAAACCTAAGGCCAACAATAGGCTGTCTCCTAACTCAAAGCAAGAAATTGCTATAGCAAATTTGAACTTCTGTTTTTAAACAAGTTTTGCAAGAAGTTTGTCATATAAATGTCTTTAAGGAATTTCATCTCTTTCCCTTCCTGCTTTATTCCTTCTGCTATGGTCTTTTCAAGTTCAGGATTTAAAATTTTAACCTGGAATACTGTTCTGATTTAACGATAGTGGAGCTGTGTATGTCCACAGTTAAGTCCAAGGGGTTTGCAGTACAGCTTTGCAGTTCCAGCCTAATAGGGAACCCCCCTCAGCTCTGCACAGTCACAGGCAATTCTCAGGTAGGTACTCTCCAAATGGCAGAAGAAGAACAAAGGAATCCATTTTTAATTGTACATTACTTCCTTCTTGCAAGATCTTAACACATGAAGCAATGTTTGCAAAGCCTGGTAATGCAGATTGGACTCTAATGCAATTACCTGGTTACTGTCACTAACTTTATTTGAAACTGGAACAGTCAAACAAAACAAAACAAAACTTATTTAGGGATAAATTCTTAATGCCTTGAAAAAAGCTGAAGAGAGGATTTCCATCTATCTGAAAGCCTTGCATTATCATAAAAATTAAAGCAATAATGGCAATAGCAAGAACAGGAAAGTAGTTAGTTCAGGTGGCCTCAAACAGTGTATTTAAAATAATTTACAAACTACCTGCCTACTGAAGTTCTCTCTTTTCTTTCCTTCTTAAAATCTTCATGAGATATTGGAAACAAAGTGCAAGAAATTATTAAACACTCATTTCCCTAAAATTAGCTACAGCAGGGACACAATGTAAACTAAACTGCAGGTAATCTCAGCATAGAAGTAGGTTTTAAAACTGAAAATATTCCAGTGGGGAAAAACCTCCATACTTAGAAAAAACCACTCTTATATATACTCTAAATGTGTTCAGTTTGCTCTGTTTGTTACTCATGCTTTGCTGATGTCATTCAGGAAAATTTCATTTTATTAAATAGTCTGTCCTTTTTGGGTTTACTCAGAGAGGCAGCAGAAATGCTGATTCAGAAGGATCACTGTAAAACTGGTATTTTAGACATTAAAATCCACTTAGATCAATGCTGAATTACTCTGCAGAGCACATCGAGAAAACAACAAGTAACGTGGTTGGCTGCAACTGGCTGCAATGAGCCGGGGAGCTCAGAGATTTTGGTTTAGTCATACTGCTTAAAAACACAGTGACTACTGCAGCAGAGGAAATGTTTTAATATGCAATTAACACAGACAATTGTTATGCTTATTTTCAGATACACAAGATAATCCGTCACTATTTAGGGGACATCTCTGTGCTCAATTTAAGCTGATAAAATATGGGTACCTAAAAAAGTATAAAAGTATAAACATTTCCCCCTACACAATTACAGCTTTAGTAAATTAAATTCAGTTTTAATTTCTTAAAAAAAGACAAAAATTGTATGTGTTGTGGAGGGGCCAGCATCTTCCTGTGCAGACCACATCCAAGTCACAAAATGCATTACAAATCCTTTCAAGCATTAGGCACACGGACAAAACATTTAGCCCATTGCTTAATCTGTTTAGTAGAAATGTTTCTTACAAATTGTTTTGCCAAACTTTTATCAATGTCTAAGTCCTTTAAAAAATAAAATAATAATAAAAAAAAGTAGACCCTGGGTGTTTGAAAATCAGGCTTTTGTGTAAAGGATTACCTACAGTATATGCATGAATTCTGAAATTACTTAGAATGAAAACGGTAATGTCTTTAGAATTTAAAACCATCTTGTAGCTTTTTCAAACTCCCTTCCACTGGTTCCACGAGTCAATGAAGCCAAGTTTTATACTGTCCATTTCATTAAGTGTTTTAAAGATGTGCTGAAGATTTTGCTCAAAACATAGTGTGTGTCTTGTGTATTACCTTTATCAAGGACAAACTAACAAAGCTGCACCACATTCTGTTCAAACACTGTTCTTAACTGCATAGCTGAAACTGTATAGAAAGGTTGATTACAGGGATCCTGAATATCCAAAGTAATCAGGTTTTTCAACTGGATGAGTTTATGTTCACACTAAGGTTGATTTTAATCCGAGTCATAGAGACAGGGACTTAGGACTAGCCAGCTGTATTTCTGTAAAACCTTCAGCTCTAGAAAAATCTCTACTCTAATCCACACAGTTCAATGCTTATAAGCATTTTATAGAAGCACAAACACACATATGAGTACAAACACCTCCAAAGAAACAGAATGTTCAGTTGGTCATTTTAAGTGAATTTTGATTCCACTTTCAAGCATGTGACCAGGACTGGAGCGTAACTTTTGCAGGAGACTGTTTTAACAGAGGGAACATCAAGAATAACTCAGAGGAAGGCCATTTTCTCTGAGTTTAGTCTTCCCTTTGGGTATTAAAATAAGCTATATATCCAGTCAATATATACACCCTTCAGAGAAACCTTTTCTCTGTTGTGTAACTTACACATGCTAGTTTCAGTTGATCTCCTAGGCTGTTATTACATAATAGATTATGTCACAGAACCATAAGGAATGTGCAGTATAATACAGTCAACTGGGGCTGACACTGATTCTGAAACAACGTATGCCCAAACACTTGCGTTTCTGGGCTGTAACATTTGTGTGTGTGTGTGTGCGTGTGTGTGTAAGTGTGTGTGTGTGTAGCACCAATTACATTGTCCTTTTAAGGTTTACAATGATTAGTAGGAAAAGGTCTCCAAACTGATCAACATTGGGTCATCCAGCACCAGACATTAAGTGCTACATGTCTCCAAGGAAAATATGAGTGCATGGTCATTTCTTTTCAAATGACCAGTGTCAATAAGCCGACAAGAGAGCACAACCATGCACTACAACCAAAACTTAACACACACTCCCACACCATCTATTCCCATTATGTAATCTTGCAATGCTTCCAGAAGTTGACACCAGCTTATAGGCAAATATGGTTGAACCCAGATCAACAGAAAATTGTCTAAATCAGATTTTTTCTTTTGCAGCCAAGCCTCTTCAGTGTGACAATTCACTGCATCTTCGAATACAAGAAAAAAATTGTCACCGTTCAATACTGTCTTCACATCCTGGAACCTCGTTCTTGCAAAATCTGAAATAGACCAATAAAAATTCTATAAATGAAAATTAGCTCAATGTCATTCCTAAAGCATGGAGATCAAAGAGCAACACAATGACTACTTTAAATAACTGGTTATGTGTCAGGGACCTGGTTTGAGGAAATTCCTAGGATTTGTGCTTTAAAACTGAAAAAAACCAGATTGATATGTACAATGTCTACTATCAAATGCCATTAAAACAGGTGTAAAATACTGCTAGGAATTGAGTATTATTAATATAAATCATTAATACATTAATATGACTTAAGAGTTGGCAATTGCAAAAAGTAAGCCATTGCACCTCAACGTAGTTCAGAAGATCCTGAGGTCCTATGTGGTATATTAACCTGGGTACTTCACTAGGAACTGAATTTAATCTTAATTTTTCCTGTTCCAGAAACATGTCCTTAACTTTCTGAAGTTTCAGAAGCAAATTGTGTTCCATAAATTAGTACTGAAAACATGAACTAGCAAATCAAAATGTGCAGAAATGTCACACTGGATGCGCACTGATGCAAGTTTTTAAAGGTCAAGTACAACCTGGCAAGATTTAAAACAATAACATACAATTTACTTCCAGTTTTACTATTTTTTTTCCTCTTCTGTTTCAGTTTATTTTGCCTCCTCCAGAGAAGGAAAGGATCCAAGTCTTAGGATTGACTGTTCAAGCAACTATATTTTAATGTTGCTGTTCTAAACTGAATCACAACCAGCAATAATGAGGTAAACTGTTGGGCTGCACAGTACTCTAGAACTGTGTCAGCAGGCTGTAGAATCAATCATGACAAAAGGCAAACAAAGCATTAAACAAAGCTTCAAACGTACTGAGCATAAGTACTTAAGAATGTTAATCTGTAAGTCAAAGTCTTATGATACTTCATTTTCTTTTGCTTCTTGATAATTTTCTTAGTATTGGGAAGGGCTCTTTATTTCAAAAGCATTCAAAAGAAAGCAAAGGCACAATCCCTTGACAATGGCAGAGCTGCCCTCAAGATGGATTTTCCTTCTATTATGATCTTTGTGTAACCTGATGTTACAACAAACACTCAGTAGCACATTCCGGCCCACAGAATCTGCCAGCACACACAAACACTTCAATCTCTGTGCTTGTAGGGTAAAGGCTGGCAGCTGATTCACACAACAGTTTCAAGTATGGTTTTAAATTTTAAAATCTGAGATATTTGGTTTCCTTTTAATATTGTTAAAATGGCTATTATGTCTTTCATAGTGACTGAAGTCAAGCAAGGTCTCACCTGCTTTGCCCAAGTCCATGGGATTTTTTAAGGGCTGGAGTTCATGAAACACCCATTACCATTTGTGTAGCTCAGGGACAGTTCAGAGGCCATGTGGTGTTAGCTCAAACAATTAAAAATCCACTTTATCACTTGCTCACTGTACTCCCTCCTACACCTGGATCTAGCTTTGTGCATACAAAGCTCTTTTCCATTTCAAATTCAGCATTATTGTTTTGAAGTTATGAAGCCAGATGTCAGCACAACCACTTTGAAAAATTTCCAAAATACAGAAGGACGTTTTCCACTGGTCATTATCATGCTTTCAGGTACATTTCAGAAGCAAACACCTCTTATTTCATGAAGGTAATTCATGAATGTTACACTTGACTATGTGTACTAAGCAAAAAGCATTCATATGAAACTGTAGGAAAGAGATAAGTGAATTCTGTGGGGAAGAACCAGGCTCTGTAAATTACTCAGCAACTGCTTGTGTAATACCTGCCAAAGGGACTAGATAAACTTACGGAAGATAGTGCCACTGATACCAACTCATGGTATTACAATGTCATTGTAGCTTCCATAAAATGATCTGGATGAAGGCTTGTAGACAAAATTCACAGACTGAGTTTTAATGGAAGGTGGGGAAATATATCAGGAGCAGATATCATAAATACTTCATACTTAAACTCCTTCCCCAAGTATTTGCTGTTGGTCAGAGCAGAGAACAAAGTGCTGGAGTAGACACCCACAATAAAGGATAGAACAGTCTGATGCAGCAAATGGAATCAGTAAGTAAAATCATATCCAACAGAGACAAAAACATGGCTGAAACAAATACCTGTGCAACTAGAAAATAATACTGGATCTATTAATTTTGTTAATATTTACGATTTAATATGAAGTATTTAAGTTTGTTCATTCCTGGAAGAGTACTTGCACGATTAATAGCCTTAGAACTATTTTCTGTAGCATCAGGAACACATGCAGTAAGATAAAGCTGAGCCAGATCTGGACACTGAACTTTGCACACTTTACTGAACCAGTAATCCCAACATAAAGCAGAAAATTCGATTCCACCAGGCAATATTTTAACACACTTTTCTTGATGCTTGTTCTATAACCTTCATCTCTACTGAAAGAGTAACCATAGAATCATAAGAGTGGGTTCGGTTAGAAGGGATGCTAAAGATCATCTCATTCAAACCCTTGCCATGGGCAAGGACACCTTCCACTGTTCCAGCCTGCTCCAAGCCCTGTCCAACATGGCCTTGGACACTGCCAGTGATGGAGCAACCCCAGCTTCTCTGGACAACCTGTGCCAGATGTCTCATCACCTTAATGGTAAAGAATATGCTCATCATTATATCCAATCTAGAACTAGCCTCTTTCAGTTTAAAAACCTCACCCCTTGTCCTGTCACCATGAGCCCTGGTAATAGTCTTTTTTCATCTTTCTCATAAGGCTTTTTAAGCACTGGAAATGCAGTAACATTGGCCCTGGGGCTCTCTTGTCCAGGCCTAACAACCCCAACTGACTCAGCCTATCTTCACAGGAGAGGTGTTCTAGCCTGCAGGTCATTTTCGTGTCTCTCCTCCGGATCCACTCTCACAGGTCTTGTACTGGGAATCCCAGAGCTGGATGCAGCATTCCACGTGGGATTTCATGAGAAATACAGTTGAGGGGGAGAATCACTTCCCTCAACACTCCAGCCATGCATCTTTTGTTGCAGTCCTGGATAACTGGCTTTCTGCTCTTCAAGTACTGCTGGCTCAAATTCAGGTTTTCACCCAGCTGTATCCCCAAGTCTTCTGCAATGCTGCAGTAAATCCATCTATCACCCAGTCTGTACTGATGCTGGGAATTGTATCAACTCTAGTACAGATCTGCTGTATAGAGGATTTTCCTTATTTTCATATTTCTGTTTTATTTTCTCTATAGGTACACCATATCCAAAGCTACCTTAAAAATTCTAAACAATGCTGAATGAACTCTCATATTCTAGGGGCCTGAGTGTGATTGTTTCTTAGGCAAGCAGAACATGAAAACTATTTCTTCCCACTCAAAATAAAGCTGCTGCTGCTAGAAATGTGTTTTAAGGACTGTTTGCCTCCCAGACACCTTAAGAATATTACGTTAAATTCCAGCAAAGTGCCAGTTTACTTTGTTTCAATAAAGCTTCAGATTTGATTGATTCCTTTCAGCCATTCCTGAAGACCTGGCAAAAGCCTTTACACTACCCTAGCAGTAGCTTCTGTTAGCACCATTTCAGAAAATAACGTAGTTCTTTTTCAGCCACGTGCAGTGACTTCACAGAATCACAGCATATCCTGAGCTGGAAGAGACCCACAAGAATCATTAAGTGATGATCCTGGCCTAGCACAAGACAACCTCAAAAACCACACCATGTGGCTGACAGCATGGTCCAAACTTCAGACATAAGTGCTAAGGCTGCTTTACAGCTAAAAAGTTCAGGTGTATAGGTGAGAAGCTGAAGTTTAATCTCATGCAATGGTAAATATCTTCAATTTATACATACTCAAGTGACCACCCACACCATGCAACTGAACATTCAATGGTATGTTATCTTTTAGAAACTAGAGAGTGGAATAAATATGAGTAGTACTTAAAGACACATTAGGAAAAGTGCCTAAGTTGTTTTTTCAGATACAGCTTTTTTTGTGCTCTTCCACTTGTGACTTTTAATGTAACTTGATCTTCAGTCAGATGTCAAACTACAGCGGAAAGGATCCCTCCTCAAAGTTGTTTCCTGTGATAAATACAACTGCAGCACCAAGATGACATTATTTACTTATATTTGCCACATCTTTACTGAAAAAAATCCTTAAGTTTCGAAATTATCAGGTTAAGACCACCTTTGGACTAAGCTGCACTTCAATCAAGTTCGGAAAATTATTGCCAAATCAGACATTTACTGAAAATGTACACAGTAAGTTTGTATCACATGCCTCTACATGTGAAAACCTATCTGACAGAAAATATGGTGCACATAAAGTAAGAAAGAAATTAATGAATTTAAAGCAATTCTGGCCCTAGAATCTACATTAAGAACTTTCCTTCTCAGCAAAGCTTTAAAGGTACTACTCACAATACAGTTTATAAAAGCAACACTAATTATTCTGTCAAAGAAGCAATATCCAGAACACAAATTCTACCTTTGCCAACCATGCAACAACTATAATCACAAACACACACACACCACCAGGACTAGCTGAAGGACGGCACTAGTGGGGGTGGGAATTGGATGGGGCAGAAAAGAATCTGGTTAAAATCCTAGGGCAGCTAGTGCTCACCATGACATTTACACTTAATCTGAGTCATTCATATCGTAATCCGTTTCTTCATCCTCACTCTGAGTGTCATGCAGCATGCAGCACATATAGAAGAAGGAAGGGAAAAGAAGAGATTGCAAGTGAGTCAGAGCTGCAACAAAGCACATTCCACTTACACCTGAAGCGTGTGGCAATGACATTTATTTACTTTTACCTGGGACCTCCACTCTTTCTACAAAAAAGCATGACAGCTGACCATTTCAAAAAGGAATGTAACAGATTTCATGACAATTTCCTCTTCCAAATATCCTGAAGTCAGCAGATAGAAGCCAAAGGTCAGGTCCATAAAGTGGTTTGAAAGAGAATACTGCTTGTGGGAATACAGGTTATCTTTTGGTTGTGCCATGGCTACCAGTAAAAGCCAGTGGAACCATTTAAGACGGATTTCCTTTGTTTAGGTGTATTAGAAGGTTACACAGAAGTTGTCTACTAACTTATTATGTTATTAACTAAAAAAAGAAAATACAAGAAAAAGGTTCCTAAGAAGGAATGAAGGTGAAACATGATTAGATGGCTATCAGAAGATACCCTCTCCTGTTCTGAAAATCCAGGACTATTAACTAAAACTGAAGTACTCGTCAATGAAAAATACATAGTGGCAGGTATATGTTTTTTCTTTTTCTCTAACTCAATCTGCTGTAAAACTAATAGGAGGAGTTTCTTATAAGTCAGTCCCAGTACATGAACATATTATTCTGTACATAAAAGTGGATGCCAGAATTTCAATCATATGCACTTCATGAAGACCAGCTCAGCCGCTACCAAGGCTAGAGGATAATGCTTGCTAAGAGGGAACTATGGACACAACATCTCCCAAAGTCAAGACTCCTGAACACAGCTGTCAGAAACCTCTCCAGAAAAAAAATAAATTATTTTTCCTTTTTTTTTCCCAGTTACAACGTATACCTATATACAAAAATATTATATTTTAGAAACTTAATATACAAGAGAATTATTCTTCAAGTACTGCCTATTAATTGCTAGGAACAGCTTAACTCTTCCAGGACAAAAGGAGGGACCCTCCAATCAAAATTAACAGTAACTCCTCTTCATCACAATGGTCAAGCGATGCTCTGCTCTCTTCTCTCAAACAATGACCAAGCAGCACACTAATGAAGACAGCCTCTCTCAGCACTACTCCATTTACACAGTCGTAATGCAGTCTCAACTAGCTTTTGGTTTTTGTCTTTAACACTTATTTTTGACTCATATTTTCTATTACATTAAGCATGCAATGTAACTCTGGCAACTTCTAAAATTACCTGAAGATTTTTATGAGGCTCTAGAATTCCACATTTTATTTCAGGTAGATATCTCAGCCCTAAATTATTACCACGCACCTCTAACATGTCAACTTTCAAAGTCTTCCTCAAGCATCCTGGCAAAAGCAGACCTTAACTAGGGTTTTGAAAGAGTAAGACATAGCTTACCCAGTCTCACTATTTATCCCTAACTAGATTAATCCTTTACAACTCTTTGGAAGTTTTATCTCAACAGGGATGAACATAAATTACTCATTTCACTAGGAATCCAACATACAGCTTAGAGTATTTCTACATATTTCTATAGTTCAAATTATAAAAATTATTCCACATGTGTAGCTGCATAAGCATGCTACAAAGCATAGAAAGTAATGAGGTTTTATCTATTTGAGGCCTCAGTACCAAGACTCAGACCCATTCTTAGCATTATTTCAAAATCAATTTCTTTGAAGGTGATTTTTGAAAAAGCAAGCTTTGATGATTTAGCAATCGTTTTCAATCTACATAAGGGAAATCAAAAGCTTTTAAGACAACTACAGGTGTATCCAGTTTGTCTGTAGTCATCTCCTGATACAAATCAGCAACAGAATGATAAAAGCTGTTCACTATTCACGACACTGAACACACATTACAGAACTGTTCTGCCTTACGGTTAGTTGGCTGTGGTTTTACGTTTTCCTTTGTACAAATTCTGAAATACAACTGAGTGAAATACTAAGATACTGTGCCCATTACAATCTTTTCGTAAAGTTGGTTACAGAAAGTAAACTTGGTAGAACCCTAAAAACATTAACAAGTATCATTTTATAACATATTGCACGTGACTGTTTTACAGAGATAGTATCTTTCGAGTTCCATTCTCGACAGTAAGATTTCTTCAGCAGAAGTCAAGCAAGAAAAAGTTTTTAACTGAATCACTGTCATTCACATGTATCATAAACAAAACCTAGCTTCTCAGCTGTAAAGAGCAAGTATCTGCCAATACCTGAAAAAAACCAGATACTGAAAAAGTACAGAGTAATGTATTTAAATAATTCAGGCATGCATAACAAATGCATGCTGACTGTACCATTTACAGTCCCTCATACAATGGACAGGGAATATTATTAGCCCTGAACAAGGGGGAAAAAAGGACAATGAAATAATAGTCTAGAACAGAGGTAGATCTATCATGACTTGTGAAGCCCACGCAATTCAACACCATTTCTTTAGTCCAATGTCTAGTAACTCACCTTTGCTTTTTCACTGGGTTCACTGGTTGTGCCGTAAGGAGTGTTATGCAATTCCTTTGAGACAACACACAGAAATTCAGCCTGATCTTCATTGCCATAGTTATAAGAAGAACCAATACTGACCAGCTGAAAGATGAAATTTTAAAAAAAAGTCAATTGTATCTCCACATAAAAGAAATTCCATAAAGTCTTATGATTAGTACAAACATTCCTCACTCGTCAGACTGTAGGCTGTGCCTGAAGCATGATTCTCCACTTCAATGCAAATACGTTTTGATGCTGACAAATACATTGACAATATACACTCTGATGATAAGATACACACAGGGGTTTTTTTTAACAGTTAGAGAATTAATGATTCACTGTGAAAGAAAAGACTGTAGAGGCAGGCCAGTGAAGAAGTAGCCTGTTCCCTGTTTCTGTTATTTACTAGAAACCTTCCTATCCTCCAAAGTTAATTTTTAAAGTTTATATGTGGTATCTTAACGTGGCATGATTTAACATGTAAATGGCTGCATGCAGGAACCTCTTTAGCCTGAAGGGATACCCATCACTACTTACAGAACAATGGTATCTCTATTAAAACATATTTTGAATGAACAAACACAATATTTGCATCTGACTGGAAAACAAGACACGGTATGGCGGGACATCAAGATTAACATCTGAAATTCATACATACTGCTACAAGGAAGCTAATTAAGGAAGTGCTACAAGCAGAAGCCATGTATAATGAAATGTGACATATTTACAAGTTTCTACAGTCTCTACATTGAATGACAAATGACAATTTACTGAGAAAGAAGAATATACGCAACATTATTACTACTTCTTATGCAGCATGTTTATTAAATGGCAGAAATTGTCTTACCTTACACACAATACACTTACCTAATATGCTAGCAGCTTTACATGCTTGCCTGCCTTTCCAAGTCAGATTCAATTCAGATGTAGCTGGTTCATTTATTTTAAAGTTTTATTTCAAAAGCACAAGATAATATGTGATCTACAAGATAATGTCAGATCTACTGACACAAAGTCCTAAAAATAAAACTGTTGCACAGACACACTGTGTCAATTTGTCATTACCCAAACTATATTTAATCTATCTACCAAATCACCACATATATACAATAAGAGTGTCCTATTCCCCAATCTCTACTGTACCATTTCAGTGCTCTAGAAACAGCCACATAGGAAAGGCCTAACTTTTTTTGGGTAATGGCACTTAAAACACTGTAGTTATCTCTGTAAAGACAAATAGTGTACTACCATTAGTCAAGCAGAACACCAAAGAGAGCAAAAGATTTGTTAAAGCCTGAAAGATGAAGTCAAGATGAAATCCTGATGCAGAGTTTGCACTTAAGGGATAAAATTATTCCCCAACAAAAACTGAAGTTAGACCAAGGTTAAAAGCAGCTTCCATATAGCACTGTCAGAAGAAAACCAAGCTTCACTGTACTTTCTAAGGAGAGGAGAGAGATGTTCAGATGTTCCTGCACTGCAGCAAGACAGCCAAGCAAGCAGTTCCAGAGATGGACAGAGCTAATATCTACCAAGAGCAGCAGGCAGTGTGTCTATATAATGAATCAACTTGACTTCAGGCCTAGGCACTGTCAAAAATTTTTGGAGCCTGATGATATTACAGCATAAAAGGCTCAGCCTCCCATGAGCACCACTGCCCATCAAAATTCATCACTTTCAAATTATGTACTTTAACTACACTGAATGTGATAACCAGAAACTTTCCCTGTCTCATCCTCTTCTAACATCACTCTAGTTCTGCAAAATATATACATAAACAGTAATGAACACAGGCTGATCAAAAATTATTGTTAAAGACATTTTTTCAACCAAAACTGTGTAATGAAGTTACAAACACTCAGGCTTTCGAGAAGCACCAATGCATATACAGACGTCTTTACCTTGAGATGTTAAATCAGCTAATCTTTCATAATGAATACTCTGCAGTCTGCACCATAATGTATTTGTGCAATATAGAATCATGAAACCCACAAAGTAACTAGTTCCTTAGTTGTACAAGATGGACTAAGAAAGTCTACTGAAAAGCTGGAAAATCAACTCAAATTTACTTTGTATATTAAAATGATTTGTTGATAAATTTCCCTATCAACAAAAAACATGCACAGATTTTCAGAAAATAATAGCAATTAAGTTGCTTTAAAGCTTACAAAGTGGTATAAAGTTTACACTATACATTATATAGCAATTATAAACCATTTCATACAAATACAGTAACTGCTTCAATTACTAAGGTAAAGGTAGGACATTAAGCAATATTTTTAACCCACTTAAGGCTAGAAAACATCTAGATAGTTTGCATACATATTTCAATAAAGCCACTCAAAATTCACCTTCTCTGAAGTTTGAAGAATTCAAACATACATCTTAATTAATATATAGTTGACTCTTCTTGGAAAATGGCAACAACTCATTATCAGGTAAACTACGTTAACTACCAGAAGGAAAAATACTTCTTTACTTATTGACACTCTAAAGAAACAAATGACCACTTTGAAAGTAGATACCATACAAGACCCAAACATCAGCCAAATCATCAATCCTGTTTCAACCAGGTTGACAGGTCTTCAGTTGATAGCTATGAACAAATGCTTCATAATCCAACCACGTAAACCAACCTATTGCACATAAGTCTTTTTAGGAGACATGCAGACTGAATGCTTTTAGCCAGTTGGATAGGATTATCAGTTTAGCTGACTGCAAAACATCTAATGACTTTCTGCCACTACTGAACAGTTGATAAAGTCATTTTTGCAGAATGAGACCCAAGTTCCTCAAAACTCCAACTCACAATACTCTCATAAACAGTTTGATATGTGTGCAGCTAAAAAGGTAGCATTTGCATAAGAAGCAACTGCATGCTAGAAATGTCATTGTAGCTTTATGAAATGGTCAACAAGGCTGATGGCAGAAAAAGAAACAATGGAAAATTATTGCAGATTAGAACTGAACTGTTCTGTCAGGAACTGAGATTAGAAAAATGTTTTAGCACTCCTCTTCCAAAAGTCACTTCATTGTTCCCAGTCTTGGTGACAACACTTTAAGAAGGATGCTGATAAACTGGGAGGATGCTGATAAACCCCTGTCATGTTCATCTGCCCCCACAATACCACCCCCAACCCACACCCCAAAAGAAGCCACAACACATCAGAGTAATATGAGGTATGAAAAAGAGGTCAAAGGATTTCAGATTATCCAGACTACTGTTTCTCAGACTTTCTGAAAGGACAAACTTTTTGTTTTGAAGCCACATTTGCTTAATGTAGCTTAAATTACCAAGAACTTAAGGAAGGATAAAATTACATGTTGAAATGGTAAATTCCATAGATTTGTATGCTTTTATATATATACACATATGTACGTATACGTGCATATATATCTATTTTTCTGCATTGGTTTATTCCTTTCATGACCTGTTTCATTACACTCCTTACTAAAGCACTGTGATCCTATTTAAGCATCCCTGTGAGCCGCAACAGTGTCAGAACTGAGCACAGGAAAATGCCAATGCTACTTATCACAGAAAATTCATTAGATAAGGATCCATTACTGCTTGTATGCAATAAGGGTTGATGGTACTAGTAGGCTGTCAGCTACAGCTAAAAAAAGGCAGGAATGGAAAGCAGCATTACTTTTACTTTTATTAAATCAAAAGAAATATAGTTACTGCTTCATGTGCCAAAAGATCACAATTTTTCTGAAAAGAAATCATAAGAAGGAATTTCCTGTCTCATAATTAGGAACCTTATTTTTGAAGTGAAGTAATCTCATGCCTACTTGAACTGAGACAGATCTCTAAACCAGACACATTTCAGCAACATGCCTATACAGATTTGCTGTATTGGTTTAATAATATTGATTCAAAATCTATATAATATATTTACCAGACAAATCAGCAATAGTACTGCTATCTCAGATAACCACTCCAGCTTGCACAAACAGCAGCCCAGTCTTCTTCCTCTTCCTTCTTCCTCTGCTTACCACTGGAGTTACTCATATTAACTAACTTTCCTACTTCACCACTAGCAATTTCCTTCTCTATTTTGTGATCGTCTGATTCTCAAAACCAATTTTTATTTTAAATATTCTTGTACTTTGAATATTACTGCTTCTATTTCAGATGTGGTGAACTCCTTGTACACTAGAAAGCTTGAAAAAACGTTCCTTTCAAAATTTTAAATTATACTATCAGCTAACAGAATCAAAGAAAATCCACCACTCAATTTTTTTTTTTTTTACAGAATCAAACTGTATGAATCTAAGAATCAACTCTATGCCTTTTAAACATATAATGCAATTGTTCTGCCTTCCCAAAGGATTTGAAAAGGTCATGAAGATACACACATATCAGCTCTTAAAACTCAGCACTGATGACTGACACCAGGCCTGAAAGAATATTTATTTTAGGTCTCTTAATGCAATAGTCAGACTTCAAAGTTTCATTTTTTAAAATTTTATTTTATACCCACATTGATCTCTTCACTGCCCTCCCCACCTTCCATTTTACAATGCTGTCTTTTACTCTGAGCTATCCAGGACATGAACGCATGAATAACATCATTCTGCCTGTACTCTACACATCACTAACAAGCCACAATTCTTTCTCTGTTGTTGGAAGTATGAAAAACCCACATTTCACACTCCAAATGTTACCTATACAACTGCAAGAAAGAGACAGTGCTTGGTACATTGAAAGCAGATTCTGCTATATGGCTGGGTAACAGTCCCTGTTTCAAATCTAGAATTGCATGATTATGTGTCCATATAAAGTCACAAGAAAGGTTTGTTTTTATTAAGCCATTTCACTATCATGTTATATTTATAATGTTATACTCATCTTTCAGACTAAATAACCATATATGTTGCAAGAAAAAGAACAAGTACTCCAGGCATTTTTTTGACGAAAAAAATTACAAAGCACCAGGTTCCCAAATCAATTCACATACAACACTTTGAAATGTAGCACAGATATTTAAAGAAACAGAAACTGCCTCCAATGTTACTGAGAGCAAAAAATCCTTCCCAAACACACAAATATTTGGAAGTAACACAGCAATCAAAAAAGCAGAACAAGGGGAAAAGGAAGGATGAAAAAAATAGAGAATGAATGAAGCTAGGATTCTCCATTTGGATTTCAAGAAAATTTCATCATCAACAAAAGATGGAAAAAAAACCCAAAACAACAAAACAATAAGGCTAAGGAAACACCCAGCATGTTTTTCCAACTTGACACAAGATGTAAAACTGTCTATTTTGTTCTCCCCTCACTTCTCCATATTTTACTTATAAAAAACTCCCGTTACTCATTGTTCAAATGTGAACATATCTCATCCACCTAAAAAAGAGTTAAGTTCTGAGTTACCAGAAATAAAGGGTTCAAACCCAGAACTTAACTTTGGTGGATGAAATAATAATTTTCCTAGTTTACCAGAAATGTCCCCTTCTGGACCCACTGAACTCAAAGGTGTATTTTTAGGGCTCCTTACGTTTGATTTTTATCTCTTAGTTAACAAGTATGGATCAAAGGCTATTAATTTTGCAGGAAAATTTAAGGAAAAGACGTTATTGCAGAGGTAAGAACTCTTCCTAAGAAAAACCCTGAACTAAATAACCGAGGGGTTCTTGTTCGGTTGTTTTTCTATTTTTACAATGTGGACATTCATAATGTGTAATGAAATATTGTGAATATAAATAAAAGCCAGTCACATATACACACAAATTACTATGTGCTGTACATCCAGAAAAAAAGTGGAATGATCTGAAAGCAGCAGAAACGCAAGGAGGCCAAGCATATCACCGTGAGGGCAAAAAGAATGGTGTGACACACCTCACTGCAGCATTTCTGGAAGCATCTCTCTTCCCCTTTCACTTCCCGTGACACTATCAGCAGAAACTCTGACTGCTGAGCCCGGCCACAGCTGTACTGGGAACCTATACTGACAAGCTGAAATAACCAATCAAAGCAAAACACAAAAAGAAACCTTTGTAAAGCTGAAGTACATACCATTATCCAAATTGTACAAGTAACAGATGAGCTCAGACCTTCAGGTAACACTTACTCGCCACTAGAACAGGTTTCTATCAAGCTACAACTTTCATTTCAACGTAAAATTTACTGAGGCAGTTGCAAAGCCCTTTTTAATTTAAATGGAAGTTAAGAATTACTGATAAGAAGACAGAAAACTCCCCATATAACTGTGTAGTAGCCAACTACTCTGCAAAACAAAGTCTGGTGCGTTATAAAAGTAACCATTATTTTCCTATCATACATTGACAAGTGGAGAAGGCAGCATGGATATAAGACTGGAAGGTGTTATGTAAACCAATATATAAAGCCTGTATATTAAAGAGCTTCATCTTGTTCCAACTACTGATAAAATACAGCTAAGGAAACATAACAATTCAACAAGAGGAAAAATCTTTGAGTGGTCTAGATTAGTTTCAGAAGGAATAAGTTACAGAAGATCCAAGAAAATAACTGGAATGTAAAACAATTGTCTTGTTCCCACAAAAATCACCACCAAGAACACTGGCCAAACATCTAATAATTTAAAGTTCAACCTCAGCTAAATATCTCTTATTACAAAACAAATTTTACCTTACTAACACATGGCAATTCCTAGCCCATTTAAATTAAAGCACAGCTTGTCAGGGCACTTTAGAGAGATTAGGACTTTAATTTATATGGGAAGAATTAGACAACAATTGCCTATTCTGAGTAAACTGGAGATTACAACAGATGAGAAAGCCCCTGAACAGTAACTTTATTTATATCCTGCTTTGTGTGTGAGTAATTTTGAAGACAGCAGTTAAACACCATCCTCCTCATACAGTGAACATACTTATGACTGCATTATGGTGCCAGACTCAGGTTACATTAATCACTAAAATTTACATGATCAACACCAGCGCTGTCTAAAGCATTTCTATTTAGCCACTTTGTATAGCCCACAATTTTTTATACTGTTGTATTGCCAAAATACCGTTTTTTTTCTGATTGTCTGAAGAGGCAACAATTAAAGCTAAAAGTCCTCTACAAAACAACTCACAAAAGAGGGGCAGCATAATCCTTAGTAATAGATTTTGGACTGGGACTAATATATGATTGTACTGTTCTAGCAGAGCTTTCAAGTGTGTTCTTTGGAAAAGGGCATCAATACGTCTGCATTAGTGCATCAACAGTTCAGCACATTCCACTCCTATTTAACAATCATAGACAATCATATTTAACGATAAAATTTTGAAATGCTAAGTGTAAAATAGCATTTTTTTCAAAACCAATCACTTGAGCATGTTATATGTGGCTCAGAGCACAAGGACTCCTAATCTGTAAAAATATCACTCCTCTGAAAAAGCTGAAAAGCTGATGAGTCCCTCTTTTTTCACATACAGAGCATGGTGGGCACTGCCCCAGACACTGCTTCTGAAAGAAAGCATGTTGCTGAGCAGCATGGGCTTAGAAAAAATTACAGAAATGCTACAGTGTTTGAAGGTATTAACAATAAAACTGTTTATGCACAATATTCTAATCCTGCTTCAAGTGAGTACAAAGGAGGGAATGGGCTAGTGTGAGGTAATGAGATACTAAGTATTATGAGATCAAACAGTTATTGTGTTTATCTTCTTCAAACTATGTGTCTAAAAATATGCAACATGGGAGAGGGAGGAAGTAGGGAGACAGCTGGATGAAACAAGGATGTAATGTCCAAAAGAACCAATGGATTCTTCCAGTTCTAAAAGAGATTATAATAGGTCTTTCAGCAGTTGCACTATCAAAGCAGTATTACTCCCAAATACAATATCCCCAAAGGATTTAGGATAGGTAAAAGATATGGTGTCATTTAATCTGCTAAGAAGTAAAGAAGCCCTATTTGTAATGAAAGCTAGTTTCTCCTGACAAAGAGTGTTGAAAAACCTTTTTCCGTGCACTAGCCAAAAAACAGTCGTGTATTAAGTGAGAGTTTTTTTCAGGGACTTAAATAACATTTGGCATGGCAAACTGACTTGCCATGCCAAATGGTAATACTTGAAGCAGAGTACTGAAGCATAAAAAGCCTGCTCTGTACTTCTGTGCTTAGTCTATTTGCTCATGGCTGTCTCCACCTTACTAGCACCTTACATATTTTGTCAAATATAAACAAAATGTTCTCTTTCACCTTTGTGTCATAAACATTTTTTAAATGTTGCTTTGTTGTGTTGTTAGAGTGAGACTACACAGGGTAATGGGCTTGTGCTTATTTCCATTTCTCCTATTGTAAGCATCAGACACTGAAAAAGGTGCTAGCAGATGAACACTTGTGTTTCAGAGTTAACAGATTCATTGCTTCAATGCAGTTTAAATACTCTGATGGATTAGGAATGTGAAGGATAAAGCAGCTGTACAGTTCATTTCTTACTTACACAGATTATCAAAGATAACAGATAGATCTTGCGATTTTACAGTGTGTTCCTGAATGTACACACAAAGCTATTTTTATGCACTGCAAAGAACAAGAACATGCACATAGCTCACAGCTATCAAGCTTCACATCTACACAGGTAAAGTCCACCCTCCCTTGTGCATCAGGTTTTTTTTATCTGAAGAATCACTCTTTGGGCCTGGCAAACATTTATCTCCCAAGCTCATCTCTTTTACTCAGAGCTCTTCATATCCAACCTATCATTCACATAAACTTGTATTACTTAATTCTGGTTGATCCACCCTTCAACTGCTCATGTGTAGACACTGAAGAATTACATTTCAGATGTTGCAGATGTTTTTATAGAAAGTCAGCAAAATTTACCTCCTGGAAAGCTGATTTTTTTTTTTAATGATAAATGCAAACACAAATATTGCATTTTAACTTTGCTGTGTATTTTTATCCAAATTCTGAAAATTACTGAATAAAAAAAGATGCATGGAATTTAATTTATATTCCTCTTTCACAAAAGGTACTTCACACTCATTTCATAGAAGACTGTGTTAACTATATCCCATACGGATTTTTTACCTGTTCAAATTTCCAGCCATCGGACATTGTGGAAACCATTTGAGTGAGCTCCTCTTCCTGACACTGCAGCACTCTGTATACATGTTTGACTGGCACCTTCAAGAAGAAATATAAGATGCTCAACATGGCATGGAAATTCACTATGTTTGTGACTTGTCTGAAGCTTCCCTTACTCTCTAGAAATTGTAAGCAACACCACTTTGAACCCATCAAGAGCAACGAATAACTAGGACCACTTCAGCTGACACCATAGTAAATGCTATCAGAGCAACCTTGCGATCCAACAGCCTAGCTTCAAGAGAAATTTGTCAATAACAATATAAGTTTGTAATATCTCCATGAATACTCAGTTACCAGGGAAGTTACCAGTTACCTGAGTAGCAGAGTTAATAAACCAACTTTATCATATTCACTTTCATGGAGAACATGAACCGCTATGAGAAGAGGCAACCTTCTCAATCACAGAGCAATACAAATAAAGAAAGCAAATTTACTACAAAAACATATGACAGGAGCTAAACAGTATCTGTACATATGCTGCATAAACACACTGTATAAACAGCATTTATACCATAGTTAGGCAACCACATCATATTCAGAATATTTAAAAGTCAATGAGAAAGCTATGTTCTACAAAAGCTGTTCTCTAAAATAACTATTTCCAGAAATATTATGACAAATTCTACTATTACTGAACATTTTGGAACAATTACTTAGAATGTTTTCAGTTTTTGAAAACGATCTGTGAACTTTGTAAGCAGACTGGCAGGAGCCAGCAATTAAGAATATTAATCTTTGTGTACTAGTGGTTCCAGATCATCCAGCGATGGAGGCAACCATTCAGTATTTCACTAGGGAAATCAGGAGTTACATAAAAAAACAAATGGAATCCACTCACTACTTGTCATAGAACAAATAATCAAAAGCACATGAGAAAACAGCCTCACCTGAGAGATTCTGCTGTCTCTTTCTCTTATTTTGTCCTTTACCAGTTTTATTAGAGATGTGATATTGTAGAATTCAGCCTCTTCCAGTACACCTAGCATGAAAACATTTTTTGGGAAGACAGTGTAACTAAAGACTCCAGGCCAAAATCACCAACCAGTTCATAAGATTATCTTCTCAACAACTAGAGAAAATTATTTATTTTTCCCTACGATAAGGCAGTTCACCAACCTAACAATTCTGGCTTCTTTCAGGTATATGTAATTCAATGTTTGGCTCATTCTAAAAAATTGTCCTAAAAATATCCCAAAGAAAACTGATGCCATTTCACATATAAAATGAGACAAGAAACAAAAAAATGCTCACAGATACCGTTCCATAGCAGACTGATAAGACTACCATACCTCAGGCCCTGCCTCAGGCTGGAATGCAAAAGAGAAATTTAAATAATCCTACTGAAAAATCTCTGCAAGCTGCTAGCAAGCATAACATTTTTCTTCCTGTCATTTGCGATCTTAAGAGTCTGAAACAAAAACTTAAAGATATATACTGCTTCTACTCACATGTTCAAGGCCTACCTGTTCTCCACCCACAGTGCACGTGGAAATTATATTTCATACCATTTCCCCCTAGTATTGTTAAATTGTATCACTCTTTGATAAATTCCTTCAATATGCTACCAATACAGTTTTATTACTATATGTTTTAAAGCAGTCATCCTCCATTAGGGTAAAATTGATACAAACTGGGAATAAGGAGGGAGAAGCTGGGGGAAGAATTCAGTCTTTAAAACCATATTCCACACATCTGAACATGCCAGAATTTCACTTTCAGTTTGCTTTACATCTTCTAAAGCTTGCTTCCTAGGCAGCGCTCTTTTGCTTAAAGAGAACTAAACCCAAATATTTCACAGTTACACAGGAAAGATACAAGGTTACACAATAAAAGACATCTCCCCTCTTGTTTGAATACTTATGTTCCAACTGAAAATGCAGGCTGTGAAATCAGGAATTGTACTCAAAATGCTCAAATAACCCTATATACTATAACTGCATGATACCTATCAGTTCTGCTTGAAACAGATAGAAATGCTACACTGGTTAAGGTTTGCCATCTTGCTCTAAGTTAATTTTGGTGATTCAAAAGAAGTGAAAATAATAACCAAGTGGCAAGCAAATGAGATATTTAGAGACGTCTTACCTTCCTCAGCTAGGTCCTTGTTAATAACCAGTTTTCCGTGTCTGAGATAGTTCAGCACTGGCCCAAAGTAGGTTGGGTCTCTGTCTATTAAATAGGCACCTGTTTCATCCTAGATTAGAAAAACAAACACAAACCAAACAAACAACCCAAAACAAAGCAAGAGAACACCAAAGCCCAAACCAAACAAATCAAAAACCTCACAATTATTTGAACATCCAAGTGGGAACTGCAAGCTAATATTCATCTTGCAGTGAGCAGGTATTCAGATATAGCCAAATCCCTGAAAGCCGGATTTATTAAAGACAGTACAAGGAATTAAACAATATAACTGTCATGGTATCAGACTGATCAATCAAATAATCCAATACACAACTTTTTGTATCTGATCAATCCCCCTAACCCCTTATCAATGATTAACAACATTGTTAGCATGAAAGATCCAAGCAGTAAGTGAGAACACCAAAAGTTAAGGTTAAAAATAGCACTTAAAACCAGGTAATCTTGTTTGGGAGCCTGAAGAGTCAGAATAATGGCTACATTCTAGCAAGCTTCAAATACCAATTTTTCCTTTTTAAGCTTCTTTTTTTTTAATTAAAGGCAAACAAACCTATTTTTTTTAACCTCAACACTTTGCTCTAAAAACATTTGCCTTTGTCTTTGCTCACATGTACAAATACTCACTGATAACTGCTGTGTACCAAGCAAGGGTTGTACATGCATCTTCTAAAAAAAAAAAAGTACACTGAAGATGCAATTCCTACCTATCTCATGCAGACAAGTGAAGTAATAGATGGCTAGATGAATACTTGAAAACCAATGCTCATTTTACCAAACAGACCACAGCGTTTTGTGAATTGCAAAACAGTTCAAGAAATTTATCTGCAGAGCTGATATTCTTGACAAAGAGATAAAGAAGCAAAATTGGTAATTCCTATGTTATTTAGAATCTATGTGTGAACTCCTGCAATCAAGATAGTACTGACATACTTTGTGCTGGCCGGAGATCTAAGGAAGATTCATAGAAAGATTTCTAACTGATCCACTGCTCTTATCTACTATCAAGTGGATTACTGACTGTATGAATCCATTAGTACATAAGGTTTTGGTGCAATGGATATCCTACAGATATATACTAGAGAGATGTGTCAGCACCCCAAATACTTTTTAACTTATTCTTTAGTATTCTAGTAGTTTACAGGAGATACTCAAAAAATCATCACTACCAAGAATGTGATCAAACCTTGAAAAATAATAAAAAAGAAAGCACACAAAAGTCCTACAATTTTTGCTGTAATAGATTTTTTTAAAAACATTAGAAAATATCAGCAGTTAAAGAACTCTGGCTAAATTCTAAGTGTGAAACCCAAATTCTGTCAACAGGATTCACTTAAGCATCTAAATTCCATGCAAAAGTTGCTTGCTCAGATTACAGACATAGAAAATATGCATTAACATTAAGAGGAGGATGTGTGTCTTGAACATTGACCTGACAGCTCAGATATGCTACACACCAGCACCAGGGAGTCAAGAGCCGAGAGATAAACCGATCAGTAAAGAATATTGTAAGCATATGCAAATAACGCATATAGTGAGTGACGAAGAAAAATTTACTTCCTCAGCATCTTCCTGTAGAAAATGCCTTATCACTCCTCCTTTTGAGTGAGCTGCCTCAATATTCTTCAGTGTATGCTAAGCACTTCACGTTGAAATCACTAAGAAAGGCCGATTACACTAGATCTTTAAGGATATTTATGTAAACATAAATCCAGTACAAGCTGACACAGAAGCGTAGTCATCTGCTCTACTTAGAACTCTAAAAATACAGATTGTAAGTATTTCAGAATATTATCAGAGCTGTTTTCATCCACACGTACATGAAAACACACTGTATTATCACATGTAATTAGCTTTTGGACACTTTTTAATAAAAACTGTTTTATTGTAAGATAAAATAATAAATTGCAAACATGATCCAATGTGAACTGGACAATTTAAAGAGGTAGCTAGTTTGCATGCACATAACTAGCTTTAGGCTTGCTAGCTGAAGTATTAGTAGACTTTGATGTCTCATCTATGCAATTTCCTCTGCTTACTAGTAAGCTGTTTTTTCTACGAGCTTTGAGAAAGTTAGCATCTTCACTGACACAACTAGTGTAGGTATTTTGAAGCCATTTCCTAAACTTCAGGTGAATACCACAAATGTCAGACAAACTTATATTCTAATAAGGTTTCAAAGTTCTCTCCCTTTCAGATGTACATTATAGAAATAGGTGTTACTGTTTACCATAACAGCAGCAGAAATTCAAGTTTCCTCTCTATTCAGTATAGTCATATCACCCCACACTTCGAGGTGTTTCCTGCAAATGTTGACGTTCTTCATAAGAAAATTCAAAACAAATGCATGTTGTCTTTGTGCATCCAGCCCTAAACTGCTAGTTAATCACAGGACTGTTTGTATCTCTACTCAGTTCTACTTCTGCATTACATTCTTCTCCGAGAGCTTTTTTCTTCATTGTCTGTAAGTTCTAGGCCTTTTTCATGCATATTTACAAGGACACCATTTACAAGACAGCATTGCCTACATACAGAGAAGACTACATTTGTTTATTACCACTCTCCCACAGTAATGTTTAGTTCAAGTTACAAACATCATGGAATTTTAGAGGAAACCTAGTAACTTGCTCTTAAATTTTCAAACACCTGGTTCAGCATACCAATGAAAAGTCAGTGTAGCTCACAACTACATTCCTTTGAAAAACACTGACCAAAGCAATTAAGTGATCATGTATTCCCGTTACAAATGTTTTCACTTCGATCTTTATAGAGGCTGAGGCTTGAAGGAATCATAATGAACACTTACCTTGATCTTAGTTTAAAAAACATAAAAAACTTAATTTAGTTACAACGTTTAGAAAGTAGCAGTGAAACCTAACCATTCCAATAAATAATTACTGTCACTGGTAATATTATGTACTTTCTACCAAGGACATCTATAGTTTGACACTTTGCTAGCTGTACTTCACAACACCTTTACTAGACTGAACAGGCTTCACTATTAGATTTCTTGTCTCCATGTATGTACCTCTGGAAGTCACTCCTTAAACTCCTTGCCATAAAAAAGTTTTGTTCTTTAAAACTTTACATTAAATCATATTTCACCTTGAGACTAGTCACTACCCTGCTATGACCTTGAATTGTGGATGCTAGAATCCCGTACAGGATTCCAGAAGGACTCAAAAGGTGGACCAAATACATACATCTCTCTAATCCCATTTAATAATCTCCCCAAGAATTGCATTAAAACACTAGCTGAAATGTCATAAATTTATTTCCAATTAATTATCTTCATTGGGATCAGCACTGGATCTGGATACAAGACGGTGTATGGTATGGCAGGTGATGGTATGACTCAATACCATCAAGCTCTTGGCTCAAGGCTCTAACATGAATATTTTAGTTTTACATAATTTTTTAATTTTACATCATTTACATATTCTGAGTTCTTATAAAGGCAGCAATATGCAGAGAAACACAGTAGTACTTGGTACTAAACTTGGATTTATATATAATTGTCATCCCTATCATCTGTGCTTTTTAAATACTGAACTAGTGAATTTTTCACAAACTGCGTGGCCTAAAAACTTTGAGTGCCTGCAAACCAGCGGTACTTATCAAAACTATACCAGTAAAACAACCCATCTGACAAGTCAGAAATCTCATGGACAAATGAAATGCATCTGTTACTTCCTAGAATAATGACTAGAATTTAGATATTTCTTAATGCTGACAGTCAAAGTTGTGCTAGCAGGAAGACTTGGATTTTTCTAAACCACTCAGTGCGTGCATGCTTCCTTCTTTGACAGATTCTATGCCAACTTTAGAAAGGCATTACAATACAAGCATGAATACTACTGCCAAAACCTTATTATGAAAGTTTGACAATCTCCTTCTTAGAGGAAAGTTAAAAGAATGCTAGAACAGTTTGCAAACAAAAAACTGGTATATAGCTAAAATAGGAAGACGCTGAAACAAGGAAATAGATGGAAATTATTAACAGTAATGCAGTAAAAGCATTACATTAAACAATGATGACAAGGTGAGCAAAGCTCTGCTTGTCTATTTTTACGTATCCATCTCTAAACCAAGATTTAAATACCATGGAAAACAAATGCTATTCTGAACAGTAAATATAACCACTACAGCTCATTTTTTGCTGAAATCTGAAATGATTCTCCAACAGTTTTAAAGCTGTGAGTGACATTGTGAAACATCCTAAATTCAGAGGGTCAATTTCACTATCCTAATCCATTCAACACTAGTTTGGCCACAGGGTGTGCCAAAGGTTAATCTTTCTCCCATTACAAGTGGAAACATACCAGACAGCAAAGAGACAGGCTGCCCTGTCCTACTCAACATTAGTACCTGAAGGGAGTTTAAAGGCCAACATGCTACCTTTCAGTTATTTAAAGTAGGAAGCATTAAGGAAATCATAGAATCACAGAATATCCTGAGTTGGAAGAGACCCACAAGGATGAAGTGTAACTCATTGCCCTGCACAACACAGCCCCAACACTCCTACCGTGTGCCTGAGCTTTGTCAACCTCATGGCTTGGGGCCATGAACAGTCCCTGGGAAGCCTGTTCCTGTGTTCAACCAACTTCTTTGAAAAGAAACTTTTCCTTATATCCAACAAAACCTTCCCTGACACAGCTCCATGCCTTTCCCTTGGATCCTGTCAGTGGT
Organism: Passer montanus; assembly: GCF_014805655.1. Classification (NCBI taxonomy): domain Eukaryota; kingdom Metazoa; phylum Chordata; class Aves; order Passeriformes; family Passeridae; genus Passer; species Passer montanus. The sequence goes on from NW_024373256.1 coordinate 69,056, forward strand.
CACACAGAACAGAGATCGATATTATCCCTCAAGAGGAACATGCAGACAGTGATGAGCCTTCCCTCGGCCTCCTCTTCTCCGGCTGAAGAAGCCAAGTGACCTCAGCTATTTCTCCTATGGCTTCCCCTTCAGAAATTTTGCATTCCTCCTTCAGATGCTCTCTAAGAGCCTTAGACCCTTCTGCTATTGTGGCGCCCAAAACTGGCTACAGGACTCAAAGTGAGGCCACACCCCAAAACAGAGGAGAATGGGACAATCTCCTCCTTTGCCCAGCTGGCAATGCTGGACAACAGTGCAGGACACAGTCGGCCCTCCTATTTGCCAGAGCATACGGCAGTGATTTATCTTTTAATTAGGAAACCTTAGAGGAATGCTTTCCTACTCTCTCCCAAACAAAGCTGACCTATCAGCAAGCCACCTACATTTTTAAATTTAGTTTTATAGGTAAATTTAAGTCTGCATAAAAATCACAACCAAAACCAAAGACAACTACAAAACAATTCCCCCACCACCACATTTCAACTTTTTTTACTTTTAACTCAGGAACATTACATTCCCTATCTTAACTGTTCAATTATCCTTTCTGGAAGTTACACCTGAAAAAATTATGAAATCTACTAACCTCACTGAAAAGAAAAAAAATATCCAAAATTTAGATATAATAAACAACTCCTTATTTTCAACCTGTTGGTTATAAGGGTATAAGTTGTTCCTTTCTTTTCCCTGTGGAAAATGCTTTTTTGTCCGTGATGCTTCAAAATTTATTTCAGAGCCAGCACTATATACTTTACATCCATTACTACATACCACACCACAAATAAAATCTTAATAATTTTCTTTCCCTACTAAAAATGACTCAGAGTGAATACCAAAATATTCACCCACTACTTGCAATCTATGCAGAATATGCAACTCTATGTAACACAGAGAATTCTTTTCCTCTAAGAATTGCTGAAAAGACAGAATGCTACGTCTAAGTGAGAGATTATTATCAAAAGTACTTTGCTCTGGTTCTTGTTATTGAACAAGAGAATAATGACAATGCAGAAATAACACAGTGTCAATGCATACAGATATTTCATAAAAACGCTAAAACTAAACCCCGTCAAACAACATAAAAACATGACACAAACGTACAGACGATACTGTGCTGTCTGCTCTATTTACGAGCAGTTTTGTTATCCACAAACCCAACTGCTTCGCACGACATACTCATTAAGCAACACTCTTCAGGAAGACTCCCTCCACGACAGCAGAGTCGTTCCTGCCGCCCCTCACCGCAGCGCCGAGCCGCGCGTTCCCTTCACGCCGGCGGCCGCCTAGGCAGGCGTCACAGCGGGAGCGGGCACCAGCCGCAGCGCACCCTCAGCGCGGCAGGCGGGGAGCGGGCCCGGAGCGGGGAGCGGGCGCGGCGCCGGGGGGAGCGAACGAGCCCGAAGCGGGGTGCGGGCGCAGCGGGGCCCGCGCTCACCTTGTCCGAGTCCAGGTCGGGGTCGGCCTGGCAGAGGCGGAAGAGGAAGGACTTAGGGTCCCTGCAGAGCGTCTGTCGAGTGGTCAAGAAGCAGGTGCCCCCCACGTTGAGCCTGACCCACTTGCCGGGCCCCGCGCCAGGCAGCGGCGCCGAGCTACACCGACGGCACGGCCCGCCCGCGCCGAGGCCGCCAGCCGGGGGCACCGGGAACTCACAGTGGTTCTCCGCCGCCATCCTCGCCACCGCCGGAAGGGGCCGCCCCGGCTGCCTGGCCCCCGGCGCACCGCCCACCGGAAGCGTCGGCTGGAACAGGGCCCTGCCCCTTCTCGCCCGCGGCCCCAGCGGCTCCGGCTTGGGGCCCCGGGAGCAGCGCCCACGTCGGCGACAGGGCCGCTGCCGGGCCAGAGGCCGCGGGCCTGTCTGTACCCCATGCCCCCCGCCCCACGGCGGAAGGAAGAGGCGGAGGCCGCGCAGAACCCTACATGCCTTTATTACAGACTACCAAGCATAAGTGAAATCCGTCATCCAGTCACTAACTACACATCTACAGCACAGAGATCTGTCGAGAGGAGAATAAACAGTCATTAAATTATGAGATATGATTAAATCATCGACCAATAGAAAATTTATATAATAAAGCCAGAAAAAAGGTGTAAAATATAGTTTACAATAATTATTCACATTCAAGGCTGTACATCAATACATACAACACCATGGCCCCGAACATGAATCAATCCAAATAATTCATATATTAGAATTTAAATAACACAGACTGAACTAGAGGCCAACAAGAGCCAGCAAATAACCTTAGAAGAATAAAAATACAAAAGTGTGTATCACATCATTGCATTATTTGCTTCTGTTTTCACGAGTTCTTGAAGGAGGGGAGATTGTTTTGTGGTTTGTTGAGGGGGGGTCAGGGGTTTTGTTTCTTTGGGGTGAGTTTTTTCTTTTTTTCTGTACATCACAGTTACAGCTACAAACCAGGTAGAGCATATTACACATGTAACTGACTGCCACCAACCTGAAAACAGCATACAACTATCAAAAATTATGGTTCTTGGTTCCTAATTTTTCTCTTTTGTCAGATAGAGTAGTTTTCAGTTCTGCTACCATTGTGAACATTCACCACATCAAGTCAGTTAATACATGGCCATAGGAAGCTTTGTCAAATGGCAATCATCTACATTCATGGCCCAGCTGACAGACAGATTTCTCTCTTGACCAGGGAAAGGACTTGAGGAAATGGTATGAAGCTGAGTCACAGGAGCTTTAAGTTAGGTGTCAGGAAAAGGCTTTTCACTCAGAGGGTGGCCGAACACTGGAACAGGCTCCCCAGGAAGTGGTCACACTATCAAGCCTACCTGAGTTCAAGAAGGTGTCTGGCACATGGTAGGATTGCTGGGGAGTCCTGTGCAGCGCCAAGAGTTGGACTTGATGACCTTGATGGGTCCTTTCCAACTCAGTATATTCTCTTTACTCTAACACCAGGCTATTGGGTGCTTAAGAACCTCTCCAACTGTTTGTTGCATAATGGTAATTTCTTCTATGAAAGAGGAAACACTCTGAAATTATCAGTCATAAATGAAAACATGCCATTTTGGATTACAGAACTACTTGTCTGTAAGCTCACTTGATCACCTGATAGACAATCTGCATCACGAGGCTTTGCAGGAGCATTTCCATTTGATTCATAAAATATTTCCATGAAGCATTACAGGCATTCAGCAAAATTTCAGATATAAATACTACATCTATTTGTGCAATTTACTAGTAGAAAAAATTATCAGAATCCATCCAGAGGCCACATCTTTAGGCAACTATTAATACACAAGTTTTGTCCTCAGCAAGATGTTGAAATCAAGTGTTTTATCCACAGGCCAAATGAAGTAATTGTCCTGACTTTACTAAATCATTCAGAAAAAAAGGTACATGTGGGAAATTCCCATAATTTTTCAAAGTTCCCAGCACAGAAAATAATTGTATCTAGCACATTAAATTAAGCATCTTGAACTATGAAAGCTGATTAGAATAATCACATCTTTGTTTCAATCCACAATTCTTTTCAGACTTATATATAGCAGATACTTCACAATTAAATCACATCAGAAGGAGACAAGTAGAGCACAGTACTGATAATTTGATCTTTTCAGCACCTAAGTGCCTAGCAAACAGAATTGTAATAGGCAGTATCAGTCTGCTAACAATGCCTCAACATCACATCTGAAGTAACTTTTCTTAATACAAAACCTTTACAAAACTGGACTTTAAGGCAAATGGTAACAAACTAATTTCTCAGTTTATTAAAGTAGTCCTAAATTTCTTGTGACTGGGCAGTAGTACTTCATCCTTTTGTTAAGCTCCACACCACAGAAAAAGATGGAATAAATACCTTTCTGAAGTTTAAATACCAAGCAAACCAAAATTACAACACTATTGGCCAGATTCTTCATAAATTATCAACAACTGTTGAAAGTTCAAGAGATGGAATGAATCAACAGATTGGGTTTTCAGTAGGTCTGCAGTAAGGAAAAATCTTAAGGAGAGTCTTCAAGTACCTAATTTTTTTTTCTCCTTTGAACACCTTGGATTAAAAGCAGAAAAATCACCTGGCCTATGTGCAGCTCTGAAGAACCTCCTTTGCACATTTCATTCCATGAACTCCCATGAACCACAGGAGTGATCTTCAGGACAAAGACCTGATTCTACCCCACATCAGGTATAAGCATTTAAAATGGGTACCAGCCCTTCATAGTATGCAGCACCTTTCAACACACATTTAAGTGGACAAACTGGCAAAACATACTTAAATCCACAATTGCTTTGTGATGCCTCACTCTATACTCTTGCCACCTTTCAAACCCACAGATTCTACAGATAGTCCAAGAAATAGAAATACCTTTCCCAGGACAGTTCTAGTTCCTTCCCAAAAAAGCAGTAGCTAAGTAAGACTGGATTAGGAATACTGAAGCTCTAAGTGGAGTGATGCCTGTAAGAGATGCTTACAGTTTTCCAATAACAGCATTGTCAAATAAAAAATTAAAAAAGGACTTCTAGAATGCAGACATCAGCCTTCCAGATACCTTCTTGACAGCTTACTGCTACCAAGATCTACAAGGCTGGCTGAAAGCTTTTGCTGGGCATGATGAAAGCCTACTGAGAGAAGATTTTCAAGGTGTGAAAAAACACAATTAATTTGCTATGTAAAATGACTAAAAATCTAAATGTTATAGAAAACACGTTAAAGCACACCTAGATCTCTACCTAGTTAACAAGCCAATGGTGGTCATTTTGCCAGACATTTTTATGTGAGGCCAAGTTTTATCACACTGAACAGCAGTGGCACTGTGAATCTCCATCACTGCCAAACTCCTGTATGAAGCTGGGAATATGTCTGTTCAGATCTCAATATCAGAGAGTAAATCCAGAAGTGGTAGGGTTGTCTCCAGCGGACACAATACATGGCCGGAATTTGACAGCTAGAGAACAAATGGATAGCACTGCAACAGATTTAAAATACATGTCATCTTGGTTAGAACAGCACATATAGCTTACTACAAACACAGATCAAAGGTACAGTGTGCTATTCAAATTTGAGCAACAAGGAGTATACTTTGTATGTGATGGGATTTCTCACGAGGCAAAGGGGAACACTTTTCTGTCTTCCTCGGCCATTTACAGGGGCCCTTCTGCCCTTTAACACCAGACACAGTAAGCCAGGGATTTGCTTCTCTTAGGTTTCCGTATGTGGTGGGCTGCAGACGACTACAGGAATTCAGTTACTCCAAGAGAAAAGGCAACTGCACTGTCTCTTCTAAAGACTGGAAAAGATGAACTGCCATCAAGTTCAACCACATAATGCAGTTTTTAAGAGATCAATAATAAATCTCCTTCACCCTGTACAAGAAAATATTCAACATTCACATAATTTCGGAGAAAGCTGATAAGCCATTGTTCTTAAAATACTGCTTCTAGAGGACAGTAGCCTATGAGTTTTTTCAACATTGTAGAGAAACCTTTCTTTGGAGGAAGGAAAAGCACATCATAGTATGACAATTCAAAATACAAAGTAATGGTATATGTAGAGTGAATAAATAGGTGTGATGATTATACTGCTTTTAAAACAAGGAAGGAATGCCTTTGTCCAGACCTAGGTCATTCTCCTCTGCAAGATTTAGGAACACAAGGATATAGAAAATAGCACTGGGGAAGTTTTTTTTTAGCACATAGGAAGTTGTGTTTTTGCAACATGACAAGAAATGTTTGACCACAAAAAACAGCCATAATTTGAAGAGGATAAAGGAGATCAATATGAAAAACATTTTCATTTTATAGATATGCTTTAAGTACCATATATTTTCCCCTTTGTATCAATATTTGCCTTTGATTTTTCTCACCATATTACTTTATTATCTGTATTTAAATTCCTTACATTTTTTCCAGAGTTCCTGAATGTTTGGCCAAGGACCAAAAATAAAATTGACATCTCATTACACAATGAGACAAAAAAAAAAAAAAAAAAAAAGCCAAGTAATCAATTGTACAACATTTTCACACTTCCTTCTCTACCCAAGAAAATAGGTTGGCCCCACTAAAATGCACAACACACACACCCTGGAAAGAAAGCTTCCAGCCCTCATCTGCTGAAAAGGTGAAAAACTATCTACTATTTCAATAGTAGCCTTTTCTCCCCCATACTAACTAGTTTCTCTTTTAGTTAGCATTAGTTAAAAGCATGCTGGTAAGTTTATTGTCCCTTGATTAAACACACATATGACCTATATTAAAATTTAAACTTAATGTTTAAAATGCTTCAGAAGCCAATATTTCAATTTTAGAAATTTCAGTGCTGTGTTCAGCATTTTACTCTCTCAAAAGCTTTATCAGTGGAGCCTGTCTGCCAGACAAATACATCTGATTCATTCACATGATTACTATAGTACCACACAAATCCTGCAACCAGAACGATGTTAGGAATTACACAAGGGTGCAACCAACCTGGCTATAAATGCCATATACCAATAAGCTGGGGGACTGTGAGGAAAGGAAGAGGAAACAAAGAGGTGGTACTTAGGAGAGGCATATAAAAGCTCCCTGATGAAACACAGTTTAATGATAATCTGAGAGTCACAGAAAACTCCAGCCCAATAAAATGCAAGGCTGGTACATGATTCAGCGTGTGTGCGTGTGGGTTGGTTTTAACTCATCTTAAGTGAAGCTGGTAATGCAAGGTCTATCCACTAGTCTGCAGCAAGAACAGAACTGAAGTGCACAAAAGCAAGATCTTCACAGCAATGATATGCATGTGGAAGCCTCAACAGAAGCACAAAGAGCGAGCAAAGCAACCCTGAATTCCACTAGGTTTTTGCTTTTCTTCCTTTTTTTTTCTTCTTAAAAAAAAAAACCAAAAAACCCCCAAAAAATCCACACAAACAAACAAAACAACCATGAAAACCCCCCAGAAAAAACAACAACAAACAAAAAAAAAAACCAAAAAAGCCCACCCAAACAAACAAAAGAAGAAAACCAAAAACTAAAGCAAAAAAAAAACATAACAAAAACACCCCAAGAACATTTCAGACGTATGCTTCCCCTTGAGATGGTATATAGGTGGGTTGAAAAGATTCCTCTGATCGGCTGCACACGGAGTTCTAGCAGCAAGTAGGGAAACTGGGAAATTTTGGATGAGCTTTACTATTTTGCAGCATTCTGGTGGTATCTGTGTCGCCAAACTTCATGTATCTTTTTGCACCATTTATGAGCATTCCCACTTGGGTCCATCAGGTAATATGTCCTGTTTGGCTATAAGTGAACAACATTTTAATGATTACTCCAAACATAGTTTAACCAAAAAGCAGTAGTAATTCTGCACCTACCAACAAAAAAAATTATTCAGAATTAGCTCATTAACTTTCTGAAAGTTAAATTCAATTACAGCTATATAACATTATATATTACTGATTAACCATACATCTGGCACCTGAATATTTTTAAGCAGTCAACTGACAATATATTATACACATCTCATGATTCACTACATACAAGGAGGGCTAAATGTTAAGTCATTAAGAACGTCCTTCAAAGCATAAAATCCACTTATGGTTAATTTAAACACTAATAATAAAAATACAGTAGCATTTTTATGATAAATGTGTATGTCAGTGTGAGATTTTGTGTGATTTTTGTTTAATTATTATTCAATTTTGTTTAGGGGCATAGATTTTGTGCATTTTTTTGATGATTGACTTTGTTCAGGTATTTGTTCAGTTTTGTTTTAAATCAGGACTATGAAATTTTATGTCTAAGCATTTCTAATTTCTCCAGAAAAATCTTTTTGATAACTTACAGAAATTGGCCAAGGACTTTAGAGCAATTTACAATGAAAATTCAGAAAGTAAACTCACCGTATGAACAAAAAATGTCTTAAAATTCTTGGCTTCTGGACGCAACTCTAAAGACCATGGAATTTCTCCTTTTAGAACTTTGTTGACAGGATCCACATAATACAGGTGGGGTCCCTCCGTAAGCAGCAATTGGCGCCGACGTGCAAACAATCCCTAACAAGAAAAGTAGAAGTAGCAATGCAAAAATAAAAACAAAACCAAAAAAAAAAAAAAGAAAAACAAAAAAACCCCAGCAAAATCCATGAGGAAATTAAAAATGTAAATTTACACATCTCTGAACTGACCAACAGAGGCAGGATAAAACCAGCTCAGTGCTAGGATGGTATATTTGGGTTTGGGGGGGATGTTTAATTTTACTTTACCTATTTGACCTTGTACCTTTTTTAGGGTGCTGCAGTGCATTATTCTATTACATGGCAAAAAACAATTACTATTTTAGGAAAGTATCTTCAAGTTCTAGCAAAACCTAAAACATCTAGCAGCACAGAGCGAAGCAGAATCTATTTCTCAAAGAAATCAATAATCAGGTTTTGTAGAAAAGACTACAACAAAGCAGGTAGTAATTTAGACGAAGGAGAACCTTCTTTCCGCTAAAGCTGATGCAGACTATCCTTGCTTATCTGTAAACTGCTGAAATTAACACTTAAAGCTGTTCTAAGATCATCTCTGCGTCGTTCAGGATAAAGGCACAAAGTCAGATTCAGGAAAAAAGCACAGTTGAGAATAACATTGGTAATTTTTTGGTATTTTTAGTTCAAATCACATTCAGACATGCATCAAGAAAGTGTTTATTAGATTATATCAGACTGGGAGAAGGAGGACAAGCAATTCTCATTTGCTACAATCTCAAAATGAAAGCATCAATAGCAGATTTACTTAGGCTTTTCCAAGAAATCCAGAGCACATCACTAAATCAAGAAAAAATCCAATCTACTCACAAGAAAACACTGAATTTTTAAAATAACTTATTTATAGGTGACAAATTGTTTAAATAAGGAAGTTTTAAAACAGGCTGCTTATCTATGCTGCAGCTGTGCAAAAATTTGACAGCTCAATCTTGTTACAGGAAATTAAGAAAAGCCCTTACCTTTCTTTTGTCCACTGGACCCATTTTTAGGATTAAGTTATTTTCTACAAACTGATGCCTTAGAAAAAGAAAAATAACTATTACTCCAGAAGTAATTCTTTCACAGAAACAGCTATAATGATCAAGTAGTTTTTCATGTCATTCCCTAGCATGTCCTTTTCCACGAGAGTCCTGAACAACTTTAGTACGTGAGTTTTGGACTGTTCCTTAGTCCAGACCATTGAGTTTTTTCCAAAATTTGACAGGGGGCAAAAAAACCGACCAAACAAAACCAAACAAAAAACCAAAATCAAACAGAAGAAACCCAACCAAACAAAAGTACGAAAACAGAAAAAAACCCCCACAAAAAACAACAACCCCCAAAAAATTAACAAAACAGGAACAAAAAATAAACAAGAAAACTGTAAAGAAACCAACCAACCAAAAAAAAAACCCCAAACCCCTTCGCACACCCCACTCCAACCTCCAAGGAACAACAATGACAAAAGTTCACACATGACAGACTTCTCTAAAGAGTGAAAAGAAATCCTGTTACATAGTCTGGAGGTATTTTGGTTAGATATTCACAGAATATTATCATGCAAAAATTTCCAACAACTTATGGCATTTGTAAAATAGGAAGAACCTTTTCTAATTCTAGGACTGTAGTGCAAAGACTCTGAAGCACTGATAGCATCATTCTGCCTATCTTATAAATACACTCCACATCATCTTCTATACCTTGTAAATTTTTGAAATATAGTATTAGTGTTTTGCTGCTATTGCTTTAAAAATAGAAGCCAAGCAAAATCTAGTTGCTAATTGTTTACTTGAAAATACTAAGACTGACAAATATGAATTTAAATGAAAATCACTTATTTTCCAGGATTCTTTATTGCTGGGCAAGTTATTTAGCTACATTCAAAGATCCTACCAAGGATTTCCACCAGCTTGTTTTGCCAGAAGTAACCTCTTTTCGTCTTCAGAAAACTGTAAATCCAGCTCAAAGGAATTGTTGTCAAGATCATGAATATACTGCTCAATATTTCCTCCTGATGTCTGTGGTGTACTTGTCTCTGCAGCAGACAGTGAATGGGAAGAGGCAGAACTAGAAACTTGCATGCAACCGAACTGACTCAGGAGATTGTCATACTAAAGGAGGAAACAAAATGAAGTAATTAAATGTCTTTTATTAAAAAGCTTGTTTTGCACTAAACTGTGGCTTTTAATTTAAGCATGTTTTAGTTTATTTTACTTTTGGGCCAAACCCCAGCCTACTCCCTATAGATCAGCAGGCATCTATGCAAAAAAGTATGATTGATCAAAAGCAAGCCTTGTTTTTTCAAAATACTCACTTGATCAGAAAACAAATGCTGATGTAAGTAAAAATATAACCAGCAATATTTATTACATTCTTAATAATTAAAATCTTCATTAAAATATAACTAATCCATAGTTTCAGTAAAAATATTTATATTAGTATTTATATTGTTCATTTATATTAATATTCAATATTTATGCTATAATTGAAGCCTCAGGCAGCATCAGAGCTGAATACAGCAGTAGACAAACATACATTTCCATAACAGTCTTCATCATCCTCTGACATAGCAGGTAAATACGCTGTAAGTTTAGGGGGTGTCTGAAGATGTAGGTTCTCCCACACAATGGATTCGAAGAAGGGGTGAGCCTTAAGAGGTCCATATCCTCCCATTTCTTCACAGCCTAATCGGTTGGTAGCATCTAGAACCTAAACAAATGAAAATTAAGTTAAAATAATGACAAAGGGCAAGCATTATTCATCACATTTGCAAAGCACCATATGAAAACATAAAACCAGTTTGTCCTCCTGCCCTAAGCATACGTATCTGTAAGGAGGTTGTTTGTAATAAAAGACTTTATTTGTCAGTATGTCTTGTCAACAACATTGCATATTAGATCAGCTCACAGATCTAAGGACAGGAGCACTTCTTTAGGTCGACACAATTTTTTGGCTTTGCTTCTTCATAAAGACTGAGAAAACCTTACAGAGAAGGCCTGATGAAGCACACCTCATTTTAAGTTTAGTCCACCATCACATTCTAGTGATGCAAGAAGCTGTGGAAACTACAGTTGTTGTTAAACATCAGCCTCTCAAGCACCTCAAAATGACACAGTTCTCAGGATACAACCAGGTTAATACAATCTGGACTTCACCATTCAGGAGTCGCTGTCTTGGCCATAGAACTGGTCTTGGACACAGGAACGCACTTTTAGGTTGTATTTATCATCACCCACAAAGGTTAGTGTTTCCTCCCCATCCCCTGCTAATATGATAGATTATTGAACTTTAAAAAGCTTGTAACACCTAAAATGTTCACTTGAGTGTCATGACTATAATCTCAGTGATGGAACATAACTACTTTTTCTTCCTACTTGTCAAACCTTCACAGGCACAGTAATTCTTAGGCTGATACTATTGAAACATGTTAAGTGCATGCTACAATGCAAGGCAACTGGATTTATATTGTAATGAATATATGTGCCTGTGATGTACTGTTTCAGCTGTTTTCAACTAAATGATCCCTTATACAACTCAAAACCAATTAATCTGAGAACTATATAAGCCTAAGTATTTGAATCTTAATTTGTTTGCAATGCACAGTATCTAGAATTGTTTGCTTCCATTTCATAGAAAGACATTCCTTGTCCTTCTAACAATTCTTGTCAGAATTCACATTAAAAAAAAAAATCAAAGTGCTGTTTAACAAGAGATGTCAATTTTCAAGACAGTCCTCTACACAGTTAGTAAGGGTCACAGATATTCATATTATAAGATTTGCAAGAGTGCATAGAAACTTTCAGAAAAGAGAAACTACATAAGCTGAATGTTTTCCAATGTCATCAAACCATTTAATGACAAATCAATTTCAGTTAAACCTTTTGGTTCAAGAAGTTAGGCATTTAGGCACATGGTCAGTTATTAAAAAAAAAGAAGTCAAGACAAGCATACTACATTTGAGAAGAAAAGCACAAATATTTACCAACAGCTTCTCCACAAGGTCTTTTGCCTTAGGAAAAAATTTTTCTGGGAAGTCATATTCCAACTTTATTATCTTCTGGAATATAAGATATTCATTTCTGCAGAAGAGAAAAAATATTAACTCTTGTTATTAGTCCTCCATGGTTCTTTCACCTTAACCTGAATAAACCAGACAAATATTAAACAAAAAATCTACAAGTTCAGTTATGTTCCCATAACTCTTCCTAGTGTGAAGAGGTACTGTGATCCTGTAAGCACCAGATACTTGAGCAATAACAACAAAAGCTCAAATGACTTAACAGAGAGTGCTGAGGATGTGCCTTATAAACCTCTTCACATACAGTTATAAGTTATATAGTTACCATCATGGCACAAATTAGATGTGAAATTCTAGGATAGTTTAAGGCATCTGTCTCTCAGAAGCTCTAGTTATTGCTGTCTAAGCAACTTCATGACATCAAAAAGGACAAATAAAAGCACGCATGACATTAATACCAGCTCTGCATAATGAAAATACTTCAGAACTGGTAGTGAGGTAAAAATCCAATCAGAGGCAATATATTTATGATCCACATGTAAATAATTAGCTCAGATCTCTTACCCAGCTCTAAATGGAGGCAATCCAGCTACAAGTTGATATATTATGCATCCCAGAGCCCAGAGGTCAGAGCTTCAAAACAAGGAGGAAAAAACATAGAATCTTTTTTGTAAAAGAAGTCTTTAAAATGAAATCTAAAAGAAAAAATTCTTAATCTTCTGCTACTTAAAACATAACATGAACCCAGTGGACAAACCTGCTTTGAATATTTTCCACACTATTTTTACTTCAGCCCTTGAAAGAAGAGTAGGCTAGCAACACAACTTAAATGAAAAAAACGTAGAGTAACAGTCCCATAAAACCTGACTCCAAGCACAGGAGGAGCAAGTGGAAGACAGGTGAATTCTCAGTCAAAATAATGGGTAAGTAATGACTTTGCAAAGAATACTGACTATCCACATGATGATTCAAAGATTCATCCAACTTAATTCAATATATGCCCCTTCAGAGTTAAAATATTTTCCTCTAAATATTTGAATTTAAAAAGAGAATATATTACAATACAGTTTTTTACCTTTTCACTTGAAGCTTTTCTTAAGACTCAAACAAAAAGACAGGCTATAATGGTGAGGGAAAGCTATGTTCTAGTGTGGCGGGTAAAGGAAAGTTAAGCTTTAGTGTGTTGACCTGAAAGAACACTTTCAACTTATTTTACCTCGAGGTAAGCTACCCATAGATTTGATTAAAGCTTCAAAACCCTCATGGAAGACTAAAATACTAACAAATACTTAAAACTACTCAAAATAAGAGGTTTTTGTACAGGTGAAGTATTATGCAACTTCTAAAAGGAGATGATATTCTAATTAAGTCTTTCCATTAGCCAAAATTGTCAAAAGCTCTTCACTAAAAGAAGATGTGAAAAGTCTGATAGTATCTCTATCAGTTCAAGAAATGCTAGCACAAATTACTACTACTATTCACATAAATGATCCAATTAACCTGTCATTTGTCAGCAACTAGCTTACTCTTCTATCATTACAATAAAATAATATACATATTCAGGAGGATACCATCAATAAGCAATTTTAATGAGTTCAGAAATTTCTTAAGGGCATCACTCATACCCTTGAGATGAGCTTTAAAATGTTGCAAATCCTACCTACAGTTTAGAAAAGATAACTGCAAGTTGATCTAAATACAAGTCAAAGAAAGCTGCAGCTTTCTCCTTAACTGGACAGCATGAGATAGTCTGTTGTTTCTACAGCAGGAAATACCATATTTGAGCAATCTTATACCAAATGGAATTAAAATAATTGTGTTACTTGGATAACAGATTTTCCTGATTTATTTATGGGTGGGAAATCCAACTTCACCTTATACATCTCCTTCTCCAACAACACCTAGTCCTGTTAGTAGAACTCAAAGTAGATAAACTGAGGAAACCAGCCCTCAGACAAGAAGCAATACTTCATAAGAAAAAAAATTTCAAACTCTGTTAAAATACTCAAGCATCTTGTTTCTTTAAAATACTAAGCTTTCTTGCTTGACTTATCCACTCCTCCCCATTTGACAGTTTCCTGACAGAGTCAGGAAAGTTCTGGAATATAGAGCCCTCACCTTTTACAGGCAGATTTCTCTGTCAGCAGTTCTGGAGAAACATACTGTGCTGTTCCTACAAATGAGTTTGCCCGTGCTGTTAAGGAAATAGAAAGAAATAAACAAACACATACTTATGCATAAGCCAATATTCCCCTTCCTCACCTGTTGCCATCCAGTTTAAAAAAAAAAAACAAAACCCAAAAGGCAATCCACTGCAAGTTACGTAATGCTGCAAAGAACCCATGAGAATTTAACTTCTCTACCTATCCACAAAACCTGCCTGGAAGAAACAAATCAATCTCAGTGATAGCTGTTTGGTTCAAGAAGCTAGGCATTTAGGTACTTATTTATAATATCTACCAACACAAGTTTGCTATAGTTAAGAAAAAGTGTCAATTGAATTCAGTTCAGCCTAGTGCTTTTTTCAGGCATTGTTTGCAGCATCTATTTAGAGGCAATTAGTAACAACTGCAGACACATTAATTCTACAACCTTCACATTTGTGTAATTCTTTCAGCCACTGGAGTTAAACATGTAAGCTGAGATAAAACTTACTGTATCAGGTGAGCCATGGTACCTGTTTGTTTGTATTCTTGTCTTGCAAAGGAAAACTAAGCAACCTGAAGTAGTTCAACTTCCCAGTCTATTTGGTAATCTAGCTGGTGTTCCACTACACCAAATGCTACCTCCTCAGATACAATCTAAGTAGTGACAGTCAAAACTGTTTTGAGATCTTTTAGTGATTTAGGCGAGGTAATGACATTGGAAGGTTACGATCTTGGCAAATACAACACATGTACATTTTAAAGGATCACTTGCTATAATTATTGGTGTCACATAATGAATAATGGCAAACCTTGTCTGCTATCTGCAGATAATACTTTTGCTGTTCCAAAGTCTGTTATTTGAATGTGCATATCTTCATTCAATAAGATGTTCTCTGGCTTAAGGTCCCTGGAAAAGACAGATTTTTATATTCAAACAGCACACAAATTAAAGCTGAAAAAACTGTCTTGTGACTTAGGTACATAATGCTATAATAAATGATGCAGATATTCTATAAACTTTGTTACAACAACTTCTCTATCATGCAGCTGTCAACCTGCAGACTACCAAATTTTGTTAAATCCATTAACTTTTTTCTTAAAACATCACATAAATAATCATCTCAAAACTACGCTACTGTGTATGTCATATGTTCAAAAATTTATAAACCAAAACAAACAAAAAACCCAAACAAATCCTAACAAAAACCCCACCTCACAAAAACATACACAAAACCCTAAGCCCGTTCACTCCAAAGCCTTAATTTACATAACATCTGACAGGTTGATATGGCATGAAGATTTTCTATGTCCGTTTCCTCACTGCAAGACTCCAGTTAGTCAAACACTGGCAAACCCAGCCCCAGCTAAATGTCCTGACCAGGTAAGAACCATGGATCACCCCCACGCATAATCTGCATTTCAAATGTATGCCTACCATTTGCATAGGCACAGCCTCTGATTCGGAATAAAACCAGACTTCACAGTATCACAAACATGATAGCAGTACAGAGTTAGATGTCAAGAGGTGCATTAGAAACAACTTAAGAGCATTCAGTTACACTGATATGATATGCCTTTGCATCAAGTTTCCTTAGCTGATCCAAAAAAAACCTACATGCTTCCCTCCTAAGCAGAATCTTTGAATGCTTATAAAGAAATCTAGGAGCATGGGAGTTGTTTTGTTTGACTGGCAAGAAAAAAACAGTAAAAACTGAAAGCTGTTTCTGTCAATCACTGTGCAGCACTATTTTCTTCAGATTAAAGCCCCCTACTATGGAAAAGTATGAGTTGTACAGTTTAAAGTCTGGAAACTACCACAGAGAGCAACAAGCCATAAAAATCTGGTTGATTTTCCTGTGCCTGTCCTATGAGAGAAGTAGAAAGTACGTGAATGGAATGGACCCTTTTAACAGTTTTGTGTAGGGCTTTAAGATACGTACGTATGTAGATAATTGTACCCTATACACAATTCACATATACTGTTTATATAATATATCCTATACCTACATTAATACTGGATTATGGATCTATAGCTATATATCTAAATACATAGAGAGATATCTGTAATAAATTTTCCAGGGTAGCCTGACATCTTAAAGTGGTTCTATGTCATGTCCTATTTCTTCAGGCAGCAAAAAATCCCAAGAGTTTTCAGGCATTGCTAGAGCTGTGACCTCATAAACTTCATACTAAGTTCTCCAGTTGCACAATTTTACTGTTTTCTTGTGAGCTCCTCATAGGGTCCTTCATATAAAAACAAGTATAAAGCACCTCTTCTCCAGTAGGAGGTTTCCAATATAGGCTTAGTAATACTGACAATCATGCCACATTCATTTTATAAGCATCCTCTCAGCCTAAACACTGTAAAATTGGGAATTCTTGAACTTTCCGCCGTCCCTATAGAATATATTATGTTTTCAGTACGCTACACATCCATACCCTTAGATTCAAATTCAAATTATTCCACAAAAATTCGTATTTAAAAGGAAAAACTGTTTTTGTAATAACTGAAAGAAATAATGCTATCAGAATTATAATCAGTCAGCTTTTTGCAAACTAGCATCTAGTGTCCCATGACAATGGCTTGGTAGCCAAAACACAACAGATTTCTTACCCAAAAAGAAGTTCTGCAGCTCAGATGTCCAGCACTTAAAGCTTTATTTAATAAATATGAATGACAAAACATGACTATGCAAACAATATATTACATCAAGAACAAATTCGAAAGTACTACTTAAAACTTCGCTAATTCCACCACTTACCTAATTATTGTGCAGCTTTGTGGAATTTGTTTACTCAGTGAAAACTGATATAGATTAATTTTACTTGATTATATAGTACACATTAAGCCACACACAAAAAGAATTCTAGTTATTTTTGCTACATAACAGCACAGGAAAAAAGCAGTTAAACAAAGTCATTTTCTGGTTTTCAAGTCAACCAATGAAGCTTGAAAAACAAGCTTTTGGTAATGTTAATTCCAGGCCAGAAGGTTTTCTTACTTTTTCCTGCTCCAACAGTTGGTATAACAGTGATTGGCTCTCCTCCTCAAGTTTTCCTATGTTTAACTACTGATGTTAACTGTGCTAGGGCTGATCAAACACTGTTTGTGCTCTTTAGCTTGCCACAAAATCCAACTTTGCTTTTAGCTTCACAAAGAACATTTTTAGCAAAAACCCACCTCTTACATGATCAACTGCATGTCTGTCTCAACTCTGTATTACCTGTGAATGATTCCTTTGCCATGCAAATACTCCAGGGCTGATACAATTTCAGCAGTATAAAACCTTGTACAGGTCTCATCAAATGAGCCAATTTTGCGTATATACTTTAGCAGCTCTCCATTTTTGGCATAGCTAAGTCCAAAATCTGAATGTAACTTAGTTAAGGTTTATCTTTAAGCCACTCTAAAACAAAAATGCCCACAATCTTATTCCAAAGAGAAGAATACTACTAAAAATACATGAACAACAGGGAAGTTGGTTAATTTGAAACTTTACAAATAGCAAGCCCAAGCAATTTAACTATATCAACAACTTAGGCCATGGGTCCAAATTTCTTAGCATAGCAAAAACTACATAAAGTGTTAACTTCACAGTTTTTCCAGAGAGTGACCTGGATAATTCATTTAAATGACATACAAAATTGTCCTCAGAGTTGCTTACAGTAATAACTGATAGTAGTTAAAAATTGTCCCATCACCTGGAAAGTACCAGAGCAAGTGTTTACCATACAAAAGAGGCCCTGTGAGCTCATACTGTATGATATGTAGAGCTTGCCAGCACTATTAGCAGCCTTTGGGAAAACCAGAAAACTACTTACTGACCTCAGAAATAGACTGATTTATACCTTTATGCTTGGGACAGCCAATTCCAAGCAGAAGGTTTAAGAGGAAGTTCACATAATTAACATTTTCTTAAAAAAAAAAACCAAAAAAAAAAAAAACCCCAAAAAACAACTGCCAAGCAATGCGCTTCCAGGATGAAACTGCACTTCACAATTACTGCTAGAGAGAGCTGGGAAAACAGCAGCCCAAACAGAGGATTCACATTATTCTATAAGCACCTTCATCTTTACATCAAAATTTTAATAATAGCTCTAATTGTAGAAATGAAACTAGTAGGAAATATTAGCTGACTACCCCCATTTTGAATGCAGGAATTACTGTGTTTTACTACAGAAGACAGATGGATATACACAGACACATATATACATCAGGAATAAAACACTTCTGAAACACTTCTCATACATCCAACATCCTCCATCCATCCTTTTAGAATTTTCAAATTATTTTTGAACTTGAATTGTTACAAGTCACCCTTCACAATTTCCCACATGGACAATTTGTTTAATTGCTCACCCATGTCTCACAAGACCCTTGATCTTCTCTTTGAGAGGACCCACTCATTCAATCTGCTTAATTTCTGTAAAAAGCATGACTACAAAAATTGCATCACATACATTAGGATATTTTAAATACCTCAAGTTACCTCCATCATTTTCATCAGACCATTTTTCAAGGAATCAAAACTGGGCATTGTTATTACTCTTAAGAAAGTGTTACAGCAAGTTTTAATATGCAAAGGATACATAGCTTTTCATCATCTTGAAAGGTGAAGTAGAGTTTCACAAAAAAAGGGTGATCCAGACGGGACATTACATCTCTCTCTCGTGTCACATATGGTACCTTGTTTTCTTTTATGATGTGACGTTTTTCTAGAATTTTAACTTAATGAAAAAAAGAGAGAGTAAAAATGCAAGAGGTACAAGTAAATGAAGCCCATCTTGTTTTGGAGTTTTTTGGTTACATTTAATTAACATAAAACCATTAATTCTGTTCCTTCAACAGGTGTTTTGTAACTGGACTACACTGATACTATATTTTCAAAAAAAATCATGTTAAAGGAGTCAATACTTACTGGCATATTCTCTAGAACTTGCCAATTCTCGAGCCAAGACAACCTGTTGTCAGAGGAAAGAAAACATATTGTAACTGGCCACTAAACACATGCACGAACATTGATCTTTCAGTAAGTATTTGGAACACAGCAAAATATTTAAGCATGTGTTCATATTATGCTGGCTACAGCAAGACTTCTGCAGAAACTCAGTTCAGCTGACCAATGTTTGTTTTACCAAAAGAGTTACACATCTAAGTGTAAATACTGATTTTTTTTCCCAGAAGAATTCTGAAGATTGTAATGTAAGTCACAAATTTTCCTAAAGGGGGAAACAAAAAGCAACAAGTACCCTGAGGAATACTTATAAAAACAATTGTCACAGTACTTTCCTTAATACAGATGGCAAAGATTGAAAGATAAATTTTATACAAATGAGCAAAAGTAAGAAGTGAGACAGAACTTTTCAACTCTTTACAGTTTGTTAAGAAAAAGATTTAAATAAAAGGAACAGAAAATTTCCAATTAGTAGAAGCAAGGGATGAAATTTCAGGCAAGCAGGTTTACATTTTTAAAGAGAAATGCTTTTGGAGGAACACAAGGCACATTTTCAAGACAGAACTCTATAAAAGGTCATTTTAGAGACAATCTGAAGTCTTCTTGCATGAACGCAACCAATAACCTTGTAACAACAGATGAGTACCATTCTTTGTTTTTCTCATTTTAAGTTTATATCCATTTCAACACCTTGCTAAAAATCTCAACTTCATACTATTTTTTTTCATCACTGCTCCAGGCTTGCTTCTAATCCCTCGCAAAATCAGTTATAACAGAGTACTCCAAAATATTACTACACACACCTGATGCTAAATGTTAGGTATTTAGGAAATCTAAATATGGCATTTTGTCAGATGAAAGAAGTGTATGCAGTTGCACTCTTTAGTACTAGAAAATTGACCTCAGTTCAGTAGTAACAGGCAGCCTTAACTTTCTTTAAAATTTCATCTCCTAAAACCACATTGACATTTACAGTATTTGATCAATGAAAATTTCTACTAGAAATGTTACAAACAACCAGTCTGTTAACATCTATGTCTCTGCATAAGGAATTTTTCAGATCCTTCTGTGTACACACATAACACTAGATAAGATGTGCAGCTGAATGACAATGTTGTGAACTTTTCTAATTTTTGTAGCTAGGTTTCATTAACCACATCTACCATGAAAGCTTCTGAAAGCAGGTCAGTTTAAAAGGCAGTTATTAAATAAAACCCCACATATGCAGAGACCAAACTCAGATGGCAGAAGGTATCAGCTGACATAGATGAAAATATATCTTGGCAAATTAAGCTAAGGACTGACTCTCCTCCAGTCCTGTACTGTATCCAACTTTTTACCACTGTATTTCACAGGTATTACCCACATACATTGATACTGAGCAGCTGTGTTCTAAGTACACTGAGCACTTACCTGATAGCAGGAGTACTTTGGTACCCTCAAGCTCCTTCTCACCCATCAGATCTGAGCACACCATGTATCTTAATTTCCTCCTAACTAATAATCCAGAAAACAACAGTAGATATGCACAGAAAACAAACAGAAAACCCCTCAGACGTACTAATACAATGCCTCTGTTATCAGGGGCCTGAATCTTATCCACCCTATGAGAAGAAGTAATATCAATACGGAATGTAAATTCTATACAAAGAAATGGGACATTAACTGGATAGCTTAAAAAAAAAGCTATAAAAACTAACAGAAAAACAAAAGCATTCACAGAACATGTAAATGTGTAAGTTGTAAATTCAGACAACAGCAAGGTAAGAAATGTAGTTAAACATCCCAAATCAAAGGAAGTGGAGAGGAAGGCGAGACAGGTACAGCAGAGAACCCTCAGAGGCTACAAAGCAGAAATAACTGTCAACATACCTGGCATACATCATGACCAAGCCCCACTCTAAATTTAAACAAATACTTCAGGCTGCTAGAGATTAAATCTGCATTTAAGAACTGGTTTTGGTCAGACAATCATACTTCCTTAGAGTTCCTGTTTTTAAGAAATGCCACATTTATAGGTGGAGACAAAACCAAGGTGGAATATATATGTACCCTACCCACCATATTGAAGGAGGTGAGCTATGCAACATGCTTCCTCAATCATGTGAATAACAATTTTTCCACCAATAAGAGATATTACTCTAAGAGAAGCCTGAAGCTGTCTACAAAGCAAGTAGATTCTCATTAATTTAAAAGTGCAGACCAAAAAGTAGAAGACCATGTATTTGTGTGTTCATTTATATCAGGCATGGGTCCAAGAAGTTGCAGCTGCAGAAGATGCCACAAAATTGGAGAGGGCTCTGAAGAAAAACCCTGAAGCCACACCATGTGTCTCTCCGTTGAATTTAAAATGCAGCCCTGGCATTAGGTAAGAGCTTGTGGTAGCTCTTAAAAGAAGTCCAAGAAAATGGAATATACTTGTTACGACCATGAAGAAAATACTTCTTTAATCTAAAGCTGTCACTGGATATATGGTAATTTGAGGGCGCCTATTTTTTGAGATAAACACCTTTTAGTTAGAATATCGATGAGGATCTTGGGGAGTACAGTCAGATCTCTGGGTCTACAACTGTGTTTATTATGAACAAGTCATACTTTTTAACAAGATGTTTTGATGACAACACAAAGATACATGCCCCACAGATCAAATGCTCTGAAGTTGATACTTCAGAGGATTGTGCTGCCGTCCAGTGAGACAGGTAGCAGAGTGCTGGACAAAGTTAATTCAGAGTCTGGGCTAAGCCCTATGAATTTCTCTACCTACACAGAACATGGCATTAACTTTCAGAGACCAAAAGCAGAAATGAAAAGTGTACTACTGAAGCAAAGTGTCCTGGTATACCCAAACCACTTTTGGATGTTTTAGGGAAACCTGCAAATTGCACTAACTACGTGTAATTTGCGCAAACTGCGTGAGCGCAAATTACTCTTGGCAAGTACTATAGGCCTGCATCCTAAACACTGCAGTAGGCTGTACTGGAAGAACCAGAAATCCCCAATCTGTTGTTAGAGACCTACAACCAAAAATTGTACACAACAAGTATCATATGAAATAGATACAGAAATGTTACTGTCTTACAACTGGGAAACTACCAAATCATCAAATGAAAGTATTAAATGCTTCATGGATTCATTAAGGTAACACTTAAGTAATTCATTTTTGTGCAATGCCGTGGATGTAAGAAACAAACCATTTAAGGCTACTGAACACAAACATACTGACTGTGACTTACTAAATCCTCAAGGACCAGGGGCTGAGTAACAACACCAGAGAAGTATCAGCGTTCTTTCTTTTGAAAGCATCTGGCAGTACCTCCTGCCATAGACAGGACATCACAGTTTTTACTACAAGCTCCTAGAACAGTTCCAATCCTTTATATCAAACTTTTTACATAACCTTTTCTGGCTATCACACTTACATTAGAAAGCAATGTTGATTAAACATCCAGCCATCAAGTCGTTAGGATACAACAGGATTTCTGATCAATTTAAGAGGAGCTTAAAAAAAATTGCTACCCATATTTAGGATGACACTTAATTTTAATAGTTAAGCTTAAATCCACTAAGTGCTATTCATTTACTCTTCAAGCTGTTCTCTCCATATTTCAATATCATCAATCTTACACAACAAATTTTCAAGTTTATCTAAGATATCTGTCACTTCTGATAAAAAGTAAAGTTACCGTTGAAAAAGATCCTTCACCAAGAATTTTCCCAAATTTGAAATCATCAGGTCGTTTTTTTCGAGGCTGTGGAGGCTGCTGTCCTGTATGTTGCTGCAAGGAGTTTGAATCAGATCCTGATTCAGGTGCTGTACCCTCCATGTTAGATCCCTGTCTGCTGCCACAAGCGGAAATGACAGGTGGAGTGCTGGAATCTGCTTGGTTCCTCACCATTGAAGGGGACGAACAGGAGCATAAGACCACGCTTGACTGGATTGGAACAGCATCGTACTGAAAAAAGAAAATTAAACTATTATTCTCATACCTGACATAATTACCATGCACAACTATATTTTATTTCCATACAAGGATCATAAAAATTCTTCTCTGAAAGGGTTATCATTAAAAATCTCTTTAGGAGGGAGTAAAATATTTATGTTGGAAATGGCAACAATTTGATAAATAACTCTTTTCAATTTCAATTTGATAAATAACTCTTTTTAGGTCATGCTGTCATACAGCCCGAGGTCAAAACATCTGAACACTTTAATTCAAGAATGCTTTTTTTGAACTCAAAAAAATGCTCCTAACACCAAGTTATCAAATTTCATGGCATCTTCTCCTATGAATAACATGACCTTAAAGTTCTAGTCATACAATAAACACCAGTATGTACTGGTAACACTAGTTCAGAGATACAAGTTACAATGAATTCTAAATGAACATGTTGAAAACTTTAATGGAGACATTCTTATTTAAAGGACACATTCTTATTTTTTTACTCAGAATTTCAATTTCTCTGGTGATATTTCCTTTTAGTACACACTGGGAAAGGACATAACATAAAAAGGAAGATCAGGTGGAGGGTTTAATAATCAGCAACACCTAAAACTTTTTTTGAAGAATGCTCTGGTTCATGACCTTTTAAAACAAGGGAGATTGCACTACTTAAATTTTACATATGGCCACATAAAGACAATCCAACTGCAAAACAAAAAGAACAGATATAGATAGCCCAGAAAACAGCAAATACAAGAAGACACACTCCTAAAACTGATTAATGTAATATACAAAGCAAATTGTCATTTGGTACCCTTTTATCAATTTTCCCTAAGTAAGATCAAGGAACCTTGTGAAGTTGCTTTCTGCCCCTTTTGGTAATACACCACAATTAGTCTGTCAGGGACTGCTTCTGATGTTTTACTTGAAACTGGCCAGAAAACACAAACAGATAGGAGAGCTCTGCTAAGCTACCACTGACCAAAAAAAAAAATAGTATGTAAACAGAGGAAATATTTAAGAAAGTTAACACCATTTTTTAAATCTCCATATTCTAACATACATCCAGCAGAATTAAACTATGCCTTAATGAAAATCACCAAATCACCTAATCTCAAAACAGATGTATTGTACAACCATGTCAGAGAGTCTATATCATACATCATGTTACCAAATTAAAAATTACTTCTAACAAAAAAATTTTTTTACCTCATGCATTTCAATTCAAAACCGTTTTCTGCATTTTTGTCAGAAACCACCTTGGAAGGGAATTGGACTGGCACTCACTCTTAAGGAACCTAGCTCCCAAATAAGCGATTCCTCATTTGGCTGTGCTCTGTGCAGTAGAGAAAAGCTGCCTTTATTTACTGCTAAAACTGATACTATTATTACACACATACACATTAAAATTTATGTGCTGTAGGTCACAGTTCCTTTTATGCCTTATATACATATATTTTAGCTGACACCTTCTGCAGACTAACTATTGTCCCCAGAATTTTCATATTCCACATGAATCACCTCTCCTTCAGACAGCTACTCACACAGCAGCATGTCTAAAGATACACACTAGCTAGAATTAAAAACAGATTATACCTTTTCCCATCAAGATTGCAGCAAGACTGACACAAGCATGAGTGCACAGCAACTGAAGTGATGCCAGTATAAAAACCATCCCATTAAATGAAATACAGTAAACAAAACACACATACACAGACTAAATATCGGGATCTAAATTATGAACTGGCTCCAGTCACAAATGAGGTTTTACAGGTAAATAAAGCAGTAACATTGCGGGAGGGTCTGATTAGATTCTGCAGCTAGCAAGATCACCTAGAAAAAGCAAACAAGCAAGAAGAACATCCATCACAAAAGCATCAGAGCACTGAGAAAGGGAGAAAAAGGTGCTGGATGCAGTGTTTCATTACACAGCAGCTGAAACTAAGTCACAATGAACATCAAGTATAGAAAAATCCTGAGGGAAGAGACAGGAGTAATGGACTTCGTAGGAAAAGGTTATTTTCGGCCAGGGTATAACATCAATTAGTCCCCTGACTTTCTCAAAGGAAAGTCAAGATTAAGAACAAGGAGGACAGAGAAACATGCAATAGATTTAAAAGGATCAGTTACCTAAGAACTGAACTATGCAACTAGGTCTACACCTCAACGTTTATTGAAAAATGTAATTCCTACACTCGCCTTTTCACACTCCATATATTCTTCTTTAGTATTTTGTCCTGCATTATTTACCTTCTCAGTTTTATTTTAAAAGGCTCCAAAAAACCATGTCTGCAGAAAGCATATATGCCTCTACATATAGGTTTTCACATATGCCTAAAACAGAATACAGGCCAGCTTATCTAATGTAACCCTGTACCATACTCTTTTGTAAAAATCAGACTTTAGATCCTTCTTCTACCAGATGCAGACATTTTATTAGTGAGAAACAAAGTCACTAACTGAAATTTAAAATGTTCTAAACTGCATCTGCAATCTCAGAAGCTTGAGGATTCTCTCCTTCTAGAAACTATTAACATTTCTCTGCTGGCAGCCAGTGAAAGCACAGATCCTCACATGGCAACAACAGACTGACCTATTGCATGTCATGTATCACCATAGACCATATTGATAACCACTTATCTAGTAATTCTGTCTCTTTAAAAACTAGTCTCTAACACTACTTTTCCAAACCTTAAGGGTTCTTTTCATTTACTTTCATATAGAACTAGTTTCATTCTTAGTACAACATACTTGAATTTGAAAACCTTTCAAGGAAGAAAACACCAAATCTGCTGAATATATGTGGCATTACAGATCAACAGTCATTTCAACATCTCTATCGAGTAGTTTTCACTAAATAACTAGAAACAGTATTCATTCTATTTATACATGAAGTACTAATACTGTTCTTTTCCCCACCAGTCTGCAAACAGTAGAAATAAACTAAGTAAACTGGAATCAATGCAAAAAGCCCACTAGATAGGAAAAATGTGATCCTTTCTTCCCCGCCACCCAAAAGGACTCATACCTTTTCCCTCTGCAATTCAGCATTTTGACAATTGCACTATCACTACAACTATTGATGTATTTATATGCACATACCACACTTCTCTAAAGCAACCACCACTACAACTGCCATCTCCACTAGCTTTTTCCCACCACAAAACCTGCAACACTATTTTCCTGAGACCATTCTATCAACACTGACAGCAGAAACTTCCAATATAATATCCTTTACTTCTGTATTAAGTGACATGATGCTGAACACTGAATATGACTGAGAACATCTTTGCTATTGCTGAAATTCCAATAGCAAGATCTATTACAAAGAAAATCAGTATGAACAGGATCCTGACCTCTCAGGTGTCTGATAACACTGAGTCTGACTGCTGACTATTACAGAATCTCAAGCTGCATTAAGACATCGGGCAGACGTGATCATAGAACCTTTTCCATCTAACTACTTATAAAGCTAATTTTTTTGGAAGCCGACCTTGGTAACAGAAAGTATTTTTCACACAAAGCAACATGACCTTTAAACCACAACTGGTACATTTGTTTTCATTATAAATAATGCTAATGCAACTATAAGCTACAAGATTGGCACAACCCAAGATTCTCCTAAAGGCAGTTTAAGTTAGACAGGTTTGGCCTGAGCTATTTTGTAAACTGTTTTGACCTTGTCATGTAAGCCAAAAGTTCTGAAAGTGAAATTTATTTTGTATTGCTTACAATTTAAACATTGACAACCTAGAGGTCTAAAGTGAAAAAAACTAAAAGCTAAGCAGTTATATTTAATATATTCTTTTCATGGCACGGTGGTGTTTCAGAGGGTTGACAAAGATGCACCAACTGCATGTGACACACATATCTGAAAAAGAGCATCTGAAGGGATAAAGGAATAATTAACAGATATTACACACAGCTTTTCCACTGGCCTCCTCACCCCTCATATCCCACAATTAAAATGTTAACCTTCTCTATGTTCTCCAATTGTGACAGTCTCCAGTTCAAAGGTTACTATGTAACACACCCTGAGAGCTCCAGCATATTCCAAAGAAAAAGCAACTGATCAGGTCAGATACTTAGATGGGCCTGAATATATGTCCTCAAACTATCATAGTACCTAAAATGAGACTTCAGGCAAAAGCAGTGTAGTTCAGGTACAAGAAACTGAAGATACAAACCCACTGACTCAGAGTAACAAAATCCAACTGAAGGCCTCACATTTCAGTGCAGAGAGCACAGTACAGTTTGCACCAATAAATACCAATCCCATATAGGAGCTGTTTGCAGGAAATGTAATGACTATTGTGGGACCCTTACTAATATTTAACACTAGTTTTCCTTTCATAAATTCTGTTGCTGCATGAGAGTGAAGCATCCTCAATGAAGAAAACCCAGAGCAATAACAGATAGTGTGCTTTCATAAACTGCAGTAAACATCAGTTCTCAGACCTTATATGCTCATGTCTATTTATGCTCTGTATGTCTGTCTAAAAATGGATTGCCAGACTTTCTGCTAAGTGACCAACAGCACCCTCTTTCTATTAACCAATTGTACATGTATCTGTATAGAGAGAAATATAGTGACTAATGAAAATCCATTGTGTGCCACTTTCTCTTTATATACACTTTGAATATGCTTAGAAGTTTGTCAGATAATCTCAAGAATTCAACAGTACATCTATCTGCCAAGATTATTATTGCCTTTAAGTAATTAAAATACTAGGCTAAAGAGAAAAAAATGTTCACTAGAAAAGGTCACTAGATGCTATCAGTCTGTCTTTTTACTGTAACATAAAATCAAGCATGTAATGAACAGGACAAAACTCACAGTAAGCCAAGTCTCAGAAGTACTTTGACTGCATCAGACAGCTTGTTAACTGTTCACCCACTGAACAGGTTAACTTTGACACCAAAATATACACAGCCATATTAAAACATCACAGTAATTGGGAGGTATTTAAAGACATGTACTCTGCTCACACTTTCAGCTTGACAGAAGTTCAGCAGGACTTCTAAGAGCAAACACTACTCCAAAAAAAAAAAAAAAAAAAAAGACAGGACACACTTTCCTATACATTTATTTGAAGACAATAGCAATAGTAAGTCTAGTAAGTCAAACTGCAGCAAAGAAACCCCACTCTATGTATAAGTTATTTGTAGACATTTAAGAAGCATTGACCTCAAACATTAATCTTGTGATCTCATGTAGCTGTGGTTTGCACTTATGTTGCATAGAGCTGCATCAGCGCTCTTTCAAACCTCATCATCAAATGGCATGCAAAAGATTACTGTAGAGAACTTAAAATTTAGCACATAAGCCAACAAACTGCTCCTTTAACACCACATGACTTGAAGAAACTGATTTTCGCAGTCAGCAAAACAGTCTGAAGCCAAACAATTTGTCACAATCTATACTTTGATCAAGGTTCATAAATGGTTACCTACTACTACATTTAAATGAACATATTAAAACCTCATAGTTCAATTATAAAAACTATTTTAACACAAATTCATTTTGCAAGAGAATTGTAAGTCATATCTATCTACGGTGAAGTTTTTTGATCTCAGAAGTTGCCACATGAAAAAACTGTTGTTTAAAGAGTATTTTTATGAATTAACCATGCAAATTTCAAAAGCATTAGGCTGCATAAAAGGAGTGGGTTTTTTTGTTCTTGTCCAGACAGACTGCTATACTAACTGATTAAAGAAGTCTAGGCTCTAACCCACCGAAGCAACTACGCTCACCTTCATGCCCAGTATCATTTGAAATCTCTCTAATGCTGAAAGGTAAGCACTCATTGAAGTACTGCATAAAACTGTTTCCCCCAAAAATCTTCTTAACAAAATATCTTGACAGAAATAACCATAATTTTAAAAAAACGATAAAAGACCTTTAAAAACCATGTCCTGGTAATACATTTCAAGAATAAACACTGTACAAATTAATGGAAGGAGAAAGCTTGAAAGCTTCAAGGTTTCCCCTATTCAAACATACTATTTTACCAAAAATGGCTGGTACCTCTGCAGTAGTGGCAAACAGAAGTACTGTTTGTCTACTGCCATTTCTTGCTTTGAGCAAGAAAATCCACAACACAGTTCATCCCTAAGTGAGTAATGACGATATCAGCTTCATATTATATTAGCAAAAATACAGCCAAGAGGTTCAATGCTTTGGAAGCACAGAGAACACCTCTACATTCTTAGACTGTTTTGGCCTTTAGGGAATAAAGGTATTTTATCCACAAGACCACTTTCACTTCCAGAGAAATTAATTTTTCACATACCAAGTAATGCTGATCCAAAATTTTAGTTTATGCAAATGCCCTTCTCTAAATTTGACAACGTTACATATAGTGGTATTTCTTGCCACTGACTTCCACTTCTAATTCAAAAATCAGGTAGGGATTAAAGCTAATGAAAGGATTTATAAGAACCTGCATATCAGCCAGTTACCCTCTAACCTCCTCTACTGCTAAGCAAAGCATTAAATTCCAATCATCTTCAGAGACACACTATTTAAGGCCTCCTTCCACTGCCTAGTACTTCAAAACAAATCAGAAACAGGAAACCACTCAAATCTCCAAGAACCTAAAGTCAGCCTACAGCCCAAACAGCTATCATGTAAACAAACCACTGAGAATTAATTTAACATAAACAAATCTAGGCTAGCTCACAAGAAAACAAAAGCCATCTGTGATCACAATAGTCTGGATCTTAGGATACACCACCAGCTATCTCACAAGGCACACTGATAATCAGGTGCTGCACGGCATAGATGGGGCTCAGGCTAGCAAACACAAACGGCTTCCTATGCCAGGCTCCTTGCTAGCAACTATAGGAGGCAAAGAGAACAGCTTGGGGTGAAGAACAGAGAAGCATACGCACCAAGGTGGCAGAATACAGATGGAACGTATGTACAAAGAACTATGGCACAGTCAAGAAATGTAAATTCCTGCATGATTACTAAAGAACCAAACACTGAATTTAGTATTTTTTCAGAAGAATGCACTTTAAGCAAGTTAATCTTTGCAATTTTTCACCATAAAGAATTATAAAATTTTTGCAAGTGAAGTATTTACAGCTTGTCTTTCAAAGCAGAAATCAATTTTCAAGTTCAATATTTAACCACACAGCAAACCACTTATTTCCTACAGCAATTTTGATTTGAATTCATATGGCATGAAAAGTAAGATTCTAGACCAAACAGCTAGCTTTGTGTATTTTGTCTACAGTCCTTTCAGGTGCTTTAGATTGCAGTAAGTTTCTACAAGCTTACCTGAAAATAAGATGTCAGAAGGGGAAGTGGGGAAGTGCTTCTTCCACTTTTTTCCTTCTTTATTATATATACATAATCTAACCTGGCCACTTGCAAAGAAAGTTTATCCATTTGAAATACCAGAAACAATAATTCCTTGGCATCATACATATTCTTTGGAAAGCTCTAGTATGAGGAACATGGAAAAGGATATTATCTTTCAAACACAGTGTTTTCTAAATTAAGGTCACTCACGTATTTTCTGAATGCCATAAACGTGCTAGTTCTACACCAATCTGTATAGCTTTTCTTGACAAATACATATATAAAAATACAAGTTTTCTGTTAAAAAACAGGTATTACTAAAATATTTCACATACTCACAGACCAAATTTATTTTTATTACTTTGCCAACTAACTACATTTTTCAGTCTAACAAAGTGATTGTGCCCCTGGTTTCATGACTTCTGTACAAAAATTCCTTCAAGTACCTCAGTAGTCAGCATCCCTTTCCAAGATTTTCTGGCAATGCTGCCTTCTAACTGATCTGGTTTAGGAAAGTGCAATGAGTGTGAGCCTTCAGGGTATCTTACAACATCCAGCTACAGTAATCTACCTGTAGAGTTTCAAGAGCTAAATTAAATTTTACTTCTGGCACTGTAATAGATCAATAACCCAAAGAAAAATGTATTAAAAAGCCTACCCACATAGTAGAATCATTGTTTAGAACATCCCTATTATACTCAGATTATCCTGCGGATCATGTTCTTTCCACTAACTCTAAGAACTTTTAATGTTTGAAATATGAATGCATATAAAACTGCTCCTCTTAAAACTTCTGATTTTTCCACCTTTGAGCATCCTTTCAACATCCCTGTTTTCTATTCCTGCAGCCTGCTTTGGTAAGGGATTTGATGCCTAAAACATCTACTGAAAACTTATCCCAGTTAAAAGCCCATATATGAGTGATAAAGACTAGTCATGGCTTTATTATGAAAAGAAGAGAACATTAAATACACAGGCTTGAAGGGGTTTTTTCCTACATATGTATCAGGAAATTTTACACCTACAAATAACTACAAACAGAACTCTTAACATAGTGTAATCTAATTCGTAACATAGATGCAAAATTTACACTATGTAAGCTCTGTGAACCCAGTTCTTTGTAGTTCATATTAGTTCTACTGGGGGAATAAAAAGAAGCTATCAATTTTGTTCAGCCAGTCCATGACTACACTATAGGCTTTATCAGGTCAGGAACACTGGTAGAATCTAGTAACTGCTAGTGCAGCTGAACAGTCCAGTGAAGATGTTGCTGCAAATGAAGATGTTAATTACCATACTTCCAGACTCCTCATTTTGAGAGGAAGGGCACTTCTTGGTTTGAGACCCAATATACTCACAATAAGATTAACAGCAAATAACTAAAACCAGACTGGAATCTGCAACTAAAGCTGCACTAAAATACTTTCCTTCTTAGAAGTACAACTCCCTCCTTATGACACGTCTTCAGAAAATAATGGAACATTTTAGGAATTGTCTGTGCATACAGAAATACAGAAAACTGTTTTGGCAGAAAATTGCTAGAACGTTCCTTTCAAAGCTGTGCTCTGTTCACACCTCCCCTCCCTAATCCCTCTTATGCATTTATAATTCAGTCATCATGGAACTCATTATATGTCATTAACTCCATCACATAAACATTAACAGTAACTTGCTCAGTCTCAGAAATACTGGATTTCCCATATTTGATATCCTCTGAATTACAAAAAGGTTAAGTGAATTGAGCCACCTGTATCTGGTACTGCCTGTCAGTACACTCACCTAACCAGGAAAATATTAAATAGAATGGAAGAGAAGGAATTAGAAAGAATTATCCTGACAAAATACCCTAATTTTTACCTAAATAGTCATCAGTTGCAGTCTTAATTTTTCCCCTCTATACATGTTTTTCTTATGGGCAAGGACCTAAACTGTATATAGAAAAGGAACAGAAAGGCAAGTACTTTTGAGAAAAAAAAAAAGTGAAAAAAACAAGAGCAGAAACTCAAAGGGAAGCATACTCTCTGTTTAAGAGTCCAAGTAAACAGAAGTCATCTCTGATCTAAGAAGAAGCTTTATAGAGCTGCATCAACTAGCAAGAAAGCAAAACTAATTCTTTTAATAATCAAAAATTGGTTTATCTCATAGTCCTTTAATGTAGCATTTATGTGCTCTATAGAGTTATTCACACAGGACTTCTCATCTTCAGTCAATAAATGATTTTGCGTAATACCCTGATGAAAAAAATCACTGAGCATGAAGAGGAGAGCACACTGAAACAGCATGTCAAGAATCAACAGTGCTGTGCTATTCTCCACAGAAAACCCTCCTTAGCCTATTCCAACTGATGAAAAGGTTTTAAGTGTTGCAGAATGAAGCTTGGCAACTTGCAATTGACAGAACACAAGACCCAAAAGCACAGCAGCATGCACATGAGGATAAGGAACATATCCAGGTAGGTTTGCCAACACGAGTGAAAGCTGATGATTATTTTCCTTTTCGTGAGGGAACGTCTACGCTAACTGAACCGTATAACTTACAATACAAAAGAAAATTTACCATTACCACCTCTGTATACCATCTACAACTCCATCTTCTAGATATCTCACTGCATACAAAGCGAGTTTACGCTGTCAGACTAAAGTAAACAACTCCACTTGAAACGGCGTCCTACCGTGACCCTTGCGATCTTCCTCACGCGGTTGTTCCTACTACAAAAGAAATCGATTATAGAGTGACAGGCAGCCCCTACAGAGCAACAACACCTGATCTCCCGTAGGGAAACGGCCCGGCATAGCCACGCCAACGCCCCGTACCGGAACCGAAAACGGAGGTCCGCGAGAGGCCGCGGTGCGGCCCCTTCACTATCGGCCTCACCTCCTCCCGCGAACGGGCCACGCTCGGGGAAGAACGGAACCTTCCCGCGAGACCCGCGGCGAACCAGGAGCGGGGGGCGGAAGGACCGCGAGCAGCAGCCACAAGAGTGGCCCCACGGGCGGCAGCGCCCGCTCACCCGCCCCGTTCCAGCGGGTGCAGGAGGCGGGGCCGTTCGCGAAAGCCCACCGCGACCCCACCGCCGCCAGAGCGCTGGGCACGGACGGCCACCTCGCACAGGCCGGCCCTCACGCCCGGGCCTACTTATTTCCCCAGCACCCTGAGGGCCGCGGCCCCGGGCAGACTCACCAAGGGGCTGCCGGTGCTGGCCATGGCCCGCGGGCCGCTCCCCGTGCCCAGACTCACCAGGGGGCTGCCAGTGCTGGCCATGGCCCACCGGGACCTCTCCCCACCCGTTCCGCGCCAGGCGCTCGGCCCAACCTGAGCCAATGGGGCTCCCGCGTCCCCCGCCCCTGACGTCACCACAACAATCCCCCCACCGTAGGCGGGCTTTCCGCGCACTGCGCTCGCTCATTGGTGGCGATAGCTGTTACTCACACTCGGGCCCGGCCAGAGCGTCCCCCGGCAGCCTCAGCGCCCGAGCCGAAGAGGGGATGCGCAGTTGTGGGATGACGCCCCCAGGAAGCTGCGTATGCTGAGGGCGGAAGAGGGAGGGGCGGCCGGCCGCGCCTCCGCGGTGTGTGGCGGCCGGGTCCGTGCTGCGGCGCCGTGCGAGCGGGGGACGGCGGCAGCGCGGCGGGCGGGACTGCCGCGCCCTCCGCGCAGCTCGGAGCTCGGGGCGTCTTAAATGCAGTTCCAGTGCGGGTATTCGCTCCTGAGAACCCGCCTCGTCTGCGTAACGCCCGCGGTGCCGTGCCCGTTCGGACAGGCTGTTTCCCTGCGGCCCGGTCGAGCCCGCGGTGCCCGTTAACGGCTTTCTGTCAGCCGCCGGCCGCGGGGCCCGGGAGGAACGGGCCAGCGATGCACGACGCTGCAGCGAGCAAATTGAGTTTGTCAAGGAATTCCTAGAATTGTGAGGGATTACTCAAAAGGATGAGGCAGGAAAAGGCCATCTAGTTTACTGAACATCAGAATCTACACAATACAGATATTTAGCTTCCAATGGGGGTGGCGTGTGGTAATCGCCGTGTCCCAGGGCTGATCCACTTTTTTCAGAAAGATTTTTTTAAGAAGCCAGCCTAAATCAGCTTTCCTGTATGACAGTTTTCTCATCCTTCTAATAGGATGTGAGAGCTACAGGGTACCAGAATTTACATAATGAATTAATTGTTACTGCAAATAAATGCTATTTTAACATGTAATGACATACAGAATTGGAGAACGGCATCTAGTACTTATTTCATTCTTCATGTAACAAATGAGGATGCAGTTGAATAGGTATATCCAAGTCTAGGCATGGTGCCTTCAGGAAGATGTGAGGCAGTTGGATCGAGGGAAGGAAACGCTGCCTGTGGTGGGAGACGCGGAGGAACCGTCCGGGATCCGCCAGCAGGGGGCGGCCACGCGCCGAGGGGCATCGTGCTGGGAGGGGGACACTGCCCCGGGGATGGGGACACTGCCCCGGGGATGCCTTGTCAAAACTAATCTGTGCTCTCACCAGAGAGACAAGGGAAGCACTCCAAAGAGTAAGGAATGAATGTATGTGACTGTGTATATAGATGTGTCAGCTAGTTCGGATGTATGTGTACACATCTCAGCATGCTTGCTAAAACTGTTGAGCCCATTAAATCTAAGAGATGCAACTAAGACTCCAGAAATCTGCTTGGTAGATTATTAATCATATATAGGATTTTCTGTGTCTAGGGCAGAAAGTAAACCTCCAGAGATTCAGCTCACAAAGGCTGCACCTGCTGTGCAGATAGGCAAAGGACTCATGAATTCTGGAGAAATAATAGAAGCTCTGGAGAGGCAGTGGACCTGGCCTATACTGTGATTAAGTAAAGGTCATTTGTGCTGTTCTTATTTTTCACCTTTTTTTCCATTAAATCAGCCCAGCCACTTAACCTTGAAATAAATTTTTGTTAAAGCAGTACATGAGGCTTAGTTATTGCAAAACAAAAAGTTACAGCCATACAAGATAATAAAGAACAAGGCCTACTGTTTGATTATCTTTAAACAGAGCAATAACAAATTCTGATCAAATCAGAAATCCCTTTAATTCATCAATATCGTGTTAAGAAGCAGAATTACTTTCTAAAGCAAAAATGGTTTCTCATGATTTTGTGAAAAATCATGCATATTTTTTACAAAATGATGGCATTTAAATCATGGTTGATCACCTTGAAAATACTGCTGCTTCCAAGAGGCACACAACTGTAATAGTTCTTCCTGAGGAAAACAGCAGGTCTGCTACTGGATCTTGCAGTCAGGAGGTTAATTTAGGGAATGCCTGTAGGGGTAGTATTTGCTAGACGGGACTAGTCACAATCTTCTTCTGAAGTACAG
Source organism: Passer montanus (assembly GCF_014805655.1). Taxonomy (NCBI): domain Eukaryota; kingdom Metazoa; phylum Chordata; class Aves; order Passeriformes; family Passeridae; genus Passer; species Passer montanus. The sequence goes on from NW_024373256.1 coordinate 104,745, forward strand.
AAGTTGAGAATGTTTTAAAATGATACATGTTTGAAACTGTCTGCACAGTCACCATTTGTGCCACTTGGGAGGACAGTGTTGGGAGGTGATAGGAGAGCACAAGGAACTTTGTAGGCAGTATTCCTCAGGTAAGGTCACTGATCTTTCTGATGTTTAACATGACTATTGTGATTAGAAAGCTTCAGTAGTTCAGCAGAAATCAAACCTCCTGTGATATCATTGTCACACAAAGTACAGTAGTCACTACCACTGAAAGACACATCTTTTATCCCTAAAGACTCTTGAAGCATAAGAAAGTCACCCTTTCCATGCTGTGAGTGAGAAGGATAATTCCTTCCAATACTAGGGCTCTCAAGGTTGTCTTTAATTATTTCAGAGATTTTTAGGCCAATGGTATCATCAGCATGGCTTGGAGCAAACAATAGTCCCGGCCACGTCTCTATCTCTTCTGCTTTTATGTACCTGCTGGGGACATACTGCTGGCTTGGACCTGAGGCAAAGTTTTCTTCTGCAGTAGCCACATCTGTGCTTCCTGTAGGTTTCCATGGGATTTGGGAAATCAGTTCTTGGGTGTTTAGATCAGAAACTCTGTCTGCACTCACTTTGCTTGAGTTGCTGGCCTCTTCTCTTTCAAGTTGGCTACAAGCCTCATTCAGTCCAACCCAGTCCTAATGAAAGCATCAATAACTTGGGGTCATTTTGTATAGTTATTACAAAATAACTTTTCTTTCTTTATATGGCTTTGGCACAATAACCCAGATGTTTAGTGCAAATCTAATAGGCAAGGTTAAAATAATAGGGTAAAAACCCAGCAGCTAATTTCACAAAATTTTACAAGAATTTTTACACACTAGAATATAATGCAAGCTGCTGGTATTGCTTTGGTTTTGAAAAGGTGCACCTTTTGCATTCAGTCTGAGCTGGGAGCCACTGGAGGAATTCCACTTCTAAGGAGCAAGAGGCTGGACAGAAGCTCTGGTGGTTAGCTAGTATGTGGAAGCAGTAAAATGAGAAACTATAAACTTTCAGGAAGATCAGAACCATGTGTCAGTAACTCTGCTCAGGAGCTAGAATTATTAATCCCTGGAAAAAAAAGTCCTTCTGTCATGAATGGAGGTTCATAAGAAAGAAATGAAATTTATTTCTTACCTTAAAATTCCCGTTGTGCAAACTATAGAGTGGCTGAAAGAAAGCAGCTGGTGTGGGAATGTTAAAGCAGGCGAGACTTTTTGCCCTAAAGTGAGAAAACAACACTCAAAAAAACATTCATAGTTTTTCTGTGTTCTGTCTCCATGATACTGGTTAGATGAACCCCACCCCACTTATGTTAGTAAAATTACACAAGAAGCCCACTCATCATAATTTCTGACTTCTCATGCAATTATTTTTCTGCCACCTGTGCATCCATTTCATGTTTCTAACCTGAAGCACAGTCTCATAAGTTTCTTTGGAATATGTCACAAACTTAATATACTGGTCTATTACTCATTATATACACTGAGCTATTTAAGCTTTTGTGTATCAGCTTACTTGATCTAAACCACTGTTTCTGAAAGTGTTTTAAAGAGTTGTAGTTTCATTACATTTAAACAGAGAAATTCTGCCAAACATCCTGGTCCCTTTATTGGAGTCTATCCTATAAAAATATTTTATCATGTGGACATAATGTATTCTGTTTCTCCAAGAATGATGTGTATATGGAGCATAATAATGTATGTCAAGGTAGAAAAGAAGGAGGTACTTATGCTCTGCCAGCATAAAAAATTGCAGAGGATTGTTGAACCAAGGTTCTAAAACCACTTTTTTTCTCAGTACAACTTGGTCTCAGATGAATCAGAGTCGGTTTATTTTGCCTATATTAGTTTTTACCTAGTGACTCCTGCCAGGAATATCACATGTAGTTAGCATTGAAATCAGTTTAACTGCCTTTATGGGTTACTGTGTACTTGCACTTTTAATTTATCTACATGAAACTTCAAATATTTTCATGTGCTTAAATTTCTTTACCTTTAAGATACCATCATTCTTGGACTTCAGCCAAATTTGGGAGTCCCAAAGGTACTTTGGTCCCCTTAAGGACTGTATAGTGGGTCTTTAACTATCATCAGCTGAGGAACATGTCACATTCCAAGATTGTCAGAAGACCTTTTGGAAATGACTGTGTGCAGCAGAAACAGGAAGGAAAAGGAATAAAACAGCTCTTGATTTACCCTTTTCAGGCCATAAAGATCAAGGGGAACTTATTGAAAATCACATACCTTGAGGAAAGCTTACAGTTCCAGAATACATAGAGTAGAGTGCCAAAACTCAGAGGAATGAATAAGTACTGTATAGTTTTGAGATTCAGAATCTTTTCAGAGACTTTTGGGACATCTAGGAAAAGAATCAGCACAAAAATTTATAATAAAAAGTCTGAAGTCAAGATAGAACCCCAAATAACCAAGGACTACAAATTAAACAGGCAGCTAAAGGTCTTAAGGAAAATAATATGGCTATGAATACTTGAAGAAAGCTAGCTCTGATTTGAAAAGCTTCATTTTTTTTTTTTTGAACACGGACATTAAAAGAAATGAAATGAGATGAAAGCAACATTCTTGTACCTGCTCTTTGAAACACTGTAGTCTGGCTCCACTCACTCCATTGACTGTGGTATGAATTCTCATTTTCAGAAACTTTGCAGCGAACTCTTGCAGCGTAAGCAATGCCACTGCGGAGCTCTGTGGCTTCAATTTCTACATGTGGCAGTGAACTTGGTAGTGTCTTGTTCATTGCAACCTGCCAAATATTACAATGCATTGCTGTTAATGAGATTGGGCAAAAGGATGGTCTTTTATATACTCTTTTTTTTGTTGTTTTTTCCCTTTTCTTTTCCATGTTTTCTTTTCTTAGATGAAAGAAGAGGGCCTGAATGATTATGCAGGGTTCGTAAGAAGAAGAGTTATTGAACTTTAATGTAAAATTTCTCAGCCTTAATATGGGAAACCAGAACGGCCATCTTAAGTCAGCTGGTGGAGCTCAGTGGCAAGGCCATTGTACACAAAGAAAAAGGTAGGATCACTGTATGCCTCATCCAGTTACCTCCCAGGACATGCTGTACTCCTTATACTGCAACTCATATTGGAGAATTTCAGCGAGGTACCAAGGCACATTCCATACATTCCACCATATCTGGCACTTGCTGGCAGTGGCATTGCTCTGGATGTTCAAAGGTGGATCAAGTTTTACTGGAAATAGAGGAGGTGGGGGTTTTTTACAGTGTTTGGGACGCCACAAAAGAAAAATGCATGATATTAGGGTGACTGAAATGGAAGATAAAGCTGGGTCTAAAGAGGGATACTAACACTAGCAGTAGACCAAGTTAGCTTACAGCATCAGAACAGCTACAGATCTGACATAAATGCAATCCAGTAGTCCCTAGGGCTAATCTTGCAAGCAAAGAACCACTCTGAAAATCACATTCTGCCCTTACAACGTATCACAAATACGGACAGGTTTTGAGGATTTCTCCCTGGTACCAGGCCATGGGACCCTCAGATAAAACCCATGACTCCTCATTACATAATTTCTTAGAGAAAAATAAAACAACAAAATTAACAATAATTGAAGCAATCCAATTGCAAATTACCCATGGCACAAAAAACCATGATGCAGCTGCGAAGTATTGTTGGATGGTGCTCCAGAGCCAGCCCCTCTGAAGTCCAGGAAAAGTCAGGATGGAGAGACTCAGCGACTGCATCCTTACTGGTGCAGTTCACACAGTGCACTCTCTGGGGATGGACATTCTTGTTTGTTTTCATTGTTTTCCCTTCCTGTCCTTTGTTAGGCAGCATATCAGACCTATCCTGAAGCTGCTAGACAGAACCTCAGCTCACAGCTGTCCTGGTTCATACTTACTGTGCTTGCGGGGATTGTACTCTGGAAAGGTCATGTATGTCTGATTACATCCAAAGAAGTTTCCTTGGAGAGAGACTCTATAACCATCTGTTTCCAAGATCTGGGTGGCTAAATGAATTGTGCAGTGGTACTGATTCTGCATGTTCTCTGTGGCAGTCAGTTTGCAGCTGGCGTTGTGACCCTTTGACCAGAGGCTAGAAGAATAAAAAGGCTGAAAGTTTCTTTAAGTCCTTTTCAGTTTATGCATATATGGCACCTGAGCACAGCACCACTCTATGGAAGACCATGAACCTCATTAGCGCAGACAGGAAGCAAACCAGCAATCCAAGTGCTGGATGGATGGCAGGGCTGGATAGGAGGACACCTTTATAACCTTACTGCTTAGAGCACCAGATCTCACTGGAGTTGCACATAGCATCCAGTAGCTGTTCCCTGCTCCCTCTGAAAGTGAGAGAGTTGCTATCACTGCAGGAAAGCAGCTGGGTAGGGGGAAGGAGTGGATGGACAGTTGGTTACAAGTGCATAGCATAGAGGTAACAATAAGCTGTACATTAAGTCCTCTTTCACTAGAGACAAACCAGTACTGACGGCAAAATGTGTTAGAAGTTGCTTTTCTTTTTGTGGTTTAGCCATTCATTAGCAATTTTTTCACATTGCATGTGATCCCACAGGAAACTGGGATATCACAGCTTATCAGCTTGCCCATCTTTCCATAGATTTAAAATCCAGTATTAATAAGAGGCTATTTTTTACTTAACCGTAGCAGAATATAAGGCATCTAATGTCAGAGTGGCTTACCCTCATATAATAGCTACTGGTCAAGACAATGTTTCTACATAACCTAAACACATTAAACTCAAGTTATCCTATCAGTTAGCAAACTATTAATCTGATTTCTTTTCTTAGAGGAAAAACTATTCAGACAATATTCTGTTATTCTAATAATCTATTAATCTCTTATTAAAGCTTATAACTGGATTTATATTTATATATTTACTAATATGCATTAAACCATTAGATGTTTAATTTCTATGCAAAAAAGGAAAGAAATTATTAGAAGTTGATTAGACAGCTTTACATATGATGGGCTCTGGAAGTTCCCGGGTCATGGGAACCCAGAGGCCAGGAAGGAAAGGTTCTCTGTTCTGAGAAGCCTGCCAGAATGGTTTGCTGAACAGATGGAGAGCCCACAGCTGACAGGAGATCATGTGCACTTGACTGCTGTGGCCCCTGAGGCTGTGGGACCACAGTAGAGAGCAGCTTCTGAGGTCTGGGGTGGTGGGATGGCAGAGCTAGCTGCTCCACAGGTCTCCTGCTGTGGAGGGAGCAAAGCCCATAGCTGGGCTCCATCTCTGCTTCTCAGTGCTGGGGCTGTCCAAGCCAGAGCTGGGGCTGCCACAGACAGCTCTTGGTGTGCAGCTCTTACTTGGTGAAATGCAGGTGGAAAGGTCCATCACCCATGGGCTTCTCTGTTACCCACATGCAGCTCACAGTAGTCACGTAGTTATTCAGGCAGCTCAGGCTGCCAGAGAGCTCTGCAGAGGAAGGAGACCAGAACTGGATTCATATATCACTGGATGATGCCTTGCTCAGCACACTAAATAAATGCATTACTTGCTAGTACTTCCTTTGCTGACACTGCATCAAGTGTTCCTCATCATGTTCTTATTCTGTTGCAACACACTTCACTGCATGACATGAGTGTAAGATCTTAGAGCAGGGACCTTGGGCAGTGGCTACACTTTTTCTGGTGCCCAGCTTGTCCTGTATGTGCTCAGTCCCCTAGGCCTGGCATTGTCAGCCAGCTGTACTGGCTCCTGGGACAGGGCAGTCGCAAGATCTTGGATTGCATACTGAAGGGTCTGTGAATGAAAAATGAGCACAGGCATGTACCTGTCTTTGTACAGTGGTCATATTCCAGATCTCCTCTTACCTCTCCCTCTTCCTCCACCAAAGAGCAGTGCAGCAGCAATGCACAGCTGGAGCCCCAAATGCCACACAACTCCTCCCATTCCAGATAGTATCTAGAACAGAATAATCGTTAAGAGCAGTTTTGTTGGTATTTCTACCAGCAGGTTGAAGCGTTAGCTGCATTCTTCTGCCAGCCTGACAAAAGCTGATCCTGAATCTGTCAGAGAAGGCACCAACTCAGCTATATAATTTCTTCTATAGGAACTGTTCTTCTCATAGCAGTAAACAGTACTTTGCACTAAAGCACCAACTGCCTGAAAGGAAATCTAAAATTCCTACAATTTTATCAAGGGTGGGAGAAGGTGTGGGTGTTCTATTTTTCTTTCTTCCTGCATTTTTGTCATCTGGTTTGTGACAATTGAAGAGCAGTAGAGAGCCACAGTAGATTGGAACCAATGTTCATGTTACCCCAAATCCTGTTTCTGATCATAGTTAAAACCAGATGCTTAGAGGGAATCATAGCAATAAAGCATTGATGTTCCTCTCTGAGCATTCTCGGCCTCTGGACATTTGCAGCTCAGGGGCCTCCTGGAGCAACGTTATTTCGCGTATTCAGAAAACAGACACAGAGAATAACTGATATGATCCTGGTCAAAGCACTCATTGGGAGATATAGAATACTTAGGGCCTAGTCATTACCCCAATTCACTGAAGCATTGTGCAAGGATGTTTGAAGAGTATCTTCCACAATATGGGACTCTACATCTCTACAAAGTTATAGTGGACTCACTCTCTTTAGCCAAAAATTCAGTTTTCTGAATTTTCTCCCGATGAAGTTTTAATTTAAAATTATATTTTTTCACTAAAAGTTTCTGATTTGATGATTTTATGACAACAGTTAATATGAAGAATATGGACCTGATCTATTTAGCAATGTTTTAAAAAGGTGTTTCCAGTTTGCATTATTTGCTGTTACCTGAACACAGCAAATGAGCCCAGCACCACTGCAAGGAGAGGGCTGCTCCAAAGAGCCTGAAACCCAGAAAACTTGGACTGATTTTGTAGACAGAGACCATTAATCAGTATAAAAAAAAACAGTTTCTTGAAAGTTAAAAAAAATATTGAAAGAACAATGTTTGCACTACTTGACTAGCACAGACACTGAACCGAGCTTTATAACTGGGGTAACAAGAGGTAATGTTCAGTCTCAAAAGAGCTTGGGTTAGTTATTATAAGAAAAAAGGAAAAAAAAGACCAAACAAAACTTGCCAGAGATTATGATCTCTCTTTCAGAAGAAGGTGGGGAGAAGGGAAGGAGTGTCAGGATAGGAGAAAAAATAAGTACAGCATTAGCATAGGACCAAGGGTATATAGCCTGACTATAGAATAATATTGTGATTTCTAATCAACAAAGGATCTGAAGCAGTCTTGAATAGAAGTGTGCAAGAAAAAGCCTGTGCTTAGAAGGGCTGTGATATAGTACTCATTAGGATTGTTTTATGGAAGAGATTAAGCAACCTGATCCATGACCAAGAATATCCTTCCAGTCATGAATTTCACAAAGCTAGACAACAGCATCCAAGTATAACTTCTTGCATGTGATTATGTCTGTCTATAGTTTCCCTTGTCTAAATTAAATTGTAAAATAATTATGATGTTTCTGAAACTGATCAAGAGAAAAGGAGTATTTCTGGCTTTCACTTCACCACCTCTTCAGTTATGGGTTTTTCATAAATATCCTGTTTTGCTGCAGACTTTCTTCAGGGTGGGGGTTGTTGAGAGGAAACATCACCATTAGCTGATTTTAGCCGAGAGGCTGGGAGGTTTGAAGTCGCTAGTGCTTATCATTCAGATCAGGTTTGCTTATGGTCCCTATGATAAATACAGTAATACTGACTAAATATGAAATAGAGAGAGCTGCATTAAGTAGAATTATTCATGTGCTTACAAGAACTTGTTCAGGCACACAAACAAATAAACAAACTTAGGTCAAGATAAGTAAACCAGGACAGAATGTTTCCAGGCAATTGCTACTTATTTGATAAACTCCCCCCACTCCCACACAAGAAGTTCTGTGTTCAGTTCTGCAATGTTTGAAATGCGTTAGACATTTCTGGCTCTCTGACTCTCCTGGAAATAAATACAGCATGTTTAAATGCAAATTTTTGTGTTAGAAGGCATAAACATTAGTCATAATTAGGTCACGGAGCACTGAATTCTGAAAGACTTACCAGAAAATAATTTCAGGAAGTAGCACATAACCAGCTGAATGAGATTCTGCAGTACATTAATACAATTAGAGGAGCTAACATGCAGACTGTGGATACATATCAATACATGTAGCATTTGAAACACAATTAATTTCTTCTGTTGGAATCAACACTTTAAACAAAAAATAGCTGCCAATATGAAAAAGCTTCTGAAAAGGGAGATGTGAATGATTTAGTCCTGAATAACTTTACTCAGAAATTAACAATTACAGACCAAGTAAATCTCTTTAACTTAGCTGAAGGAAAGGCTAAGTAGTCATTTCTCACAAGCCATAAGTATCTTACATGAGAAGATGATTTCAGGTATGAGGAAAGTATTTTCTTCTTTTTTAAATATACAAGAGAAATATGAAAAGAGTCCAGTAGTTGGACACTGAAAGTAGATACAATTATACAGAAATGAAGAATTTTTACAAAGGGGAATTATCTTTATGAAACCTCTTGCCTAAACATATGCAAGACTTGTAGTCTTCCTATTAGCTCAGATGGAAGCCCAGTACTAGCAGTGCAGGTACAATTACAGCTGCTTCTAGCAGTGGAAGACAAATCAGCTTCTTAGCTGGATGTCTTGGGGACCAGACTGCTTGCTGCTTTCTTGTGTTCTAATGTCCAGTTTCTGCAGCACTGCAAAGTTGTGGGTGAAGGCAGAGAAACTGTATGAGAACTAGTGTCAAGAAAGGAGAACTACCTTCACCTGTAGGAAAGAGACAACATTTCTGAGATAATGCCCAGAAATGATACATCAGGTATGCTGCCAGCAGTCTATCAGCACCAGGAGGTGGTAGTGACCTTGATTTCCAAAGTGGTCTCAAGCTGATTGCAATGGTGTTTCCATCCTTTGTGTATGTTTTCAGAGCAGAATTCTGCCTGTTATCTGCTCAAGGAAATTAGACCTTGTATCTGCGCCTTTCCCCTTCCCTCCTGTGGTTCCTCTCTCCACTTCCCAAAAGTAATTTTAAGTAATTTTAACCAGAATTTGTACAATACAGATTTTTCCAAATGATCTCAACTGCTTATTAACAGAAAAACAGATAACTGACTGTTATTGCTAAATCTGTCACCAGAAACTAATATTCTGGGATTTACCCCGGATTTGGGGTCCAGTTGAACACACAATAAAAATATAACGTTTTCTCATAAGAATGTATAAGGTAAAATAAATTATTTGACAGACACCACTGAGAGAGGAAGTAGTGCAAGCAGTTGAAAACATAGTCTCAGCATGTGGGTAGCTTAGATATCATCTAGTTTCAGAAATTCTGCAAAGCAGAGCTTTAGAGGGAGACCTGAAGAATGAGGCTGATGTAACCCAAGAGAATTGTAAGCAGTACTTCCAATGTGTAAGCAGTAGCATGGAGGATGATTAGGAGAAGTAGATTTAATGACCTAGTAGGAGGTAGAAGCTGACATCATAGAGTTAACTTCTAGATAGGGAAGTGAGAGATGACAAGAAGACGCTGTCAGTGACTTTAAAAGTGGGAACAAGAAGCTTGACGAGATAGAGAAAAGAGATAGAAGAAATGCAAAGAACTCAAAGAAATGGACATAAAATAGGATTTTTGTGTCTCTGACTTTTGGATGGCTGCAAGTACAATCAGCTTTACAAAAGCCTGATAAAACATGGAGTATCATATAAGAGCATGAGCAAGGATTTTGCATGGAGATATGTACATAAGATTCTTCAATATGCTTGGGTATCCTTTGATACATATGATATTATATGCCAGCCCACAGAAGACAGCTGGGAGTTCTGGGTTTTATTCCACTTCTGACATCAACTTTTTTATAAGGTATGTTGCTTAATTAATGAATTTTTTTCTTGTTGCAGCTCATTCACATGATCTTGTATGCTCACCTAAATCTTAGAGGAAGTCAGAAGCTTCAGGCTCTGATTTGGCAGTCGCTTCAGACTCTTTCAAAAGGTGTTTTACTTGTTATCACTCCCAGAACAAGATTCTGATGTTCACAAGATACTTGACAAGGTCTAACAATGCATGTTGGCAGCCCAGAAAGCCCATTGTATCCTGGGCTGCATCAAAAGCAGCATGACCAGCAGGTTAAGGGAGAGGATTCTACCTCTCTACTCTGCTTTTGTGAGATCCCCACTTGCAGTACTGTGTCCAGTTCTGGGGTCCTCAACATGAAAACGGCATGGAGTTACTAGAGCAGGTCTAGAGGAGGCTGCAGAGACGATCAGAGAATGGGAGTCCCTCTGCTATGGAGACAGGATAATAGCTGGATTTGTTCAGCTTGAAGAAGAGAAGGCTCCAGGGAGATCTTAGAGTCCCTAAGTACATAAAAGAGCTACAAGAAAGCTGGAGATGGGCATGTAGGGATGAGGCAAGGGGGAATAACTTCCAACCAGTAGAGGCCAGGGTTACGTGGGGTACAGAAATTTTTCCCTGTGAGATCAATGAGACACTAGCACAAGTTGTCCAGAAAAGACATTCCTACCCCATCCCTGAAGGTGTTCCAGCTCAGGTTGGGTGGAGCTTGGAGCAACCTGGTCTGGTGGAAAATGTTGCTGCCCAAGGCAGAGGGTTTGAAGATCCCTTCCAACTGAAGCTATTCCAGAATTCTATGATATGGTGAGTGGTGCACAGTGGGAGGAGACACAGCAGATCTGGACCCTTGAATGCTCAGTTTCCATTCCTTACATCTTAGCAATTAATCATAAATGACCTGCTCTCCCTTGGCCATAATCCCTTCCTTTGCTTAGGTCTCTTCCAGAGGCCTAAGCAACAGGCACTAAAGAAAGATAGGACACTGACTAGCACCTACAAAGTAAAACAGTGTCCGTACCAACAGGTACACTCCTTCATCCACAAAGATTACCCAAAGTGCAGAGTCTCCAGAGCAATCTGTCATGCTAGTGTGTGTAGTAGGAGGGGTACACATTGCAAACTATCATCCCTGCCTATAAGAAAAGGCAGGTCCTTTAAGAAAAATTAGTGATACCTTATCTACCTTCTGAATATCTAGGCCTCTAAGCACACGTCTTGCAGAAATACATTGAATGTGCTCAACAGGCTCACATGAGACTTGTCCTGGGGAATAAGGAAAAAGTAGTTGGATTTTCTTATCTGCATAGATTATCCGAGAGAACCCATATAAAAAGCCTTTTTCTCTCTTAATCTTTGGAGAGCCATTTTCCCAACAATTTGATGCCCAAAACCAGCCACGTACTTTTAGATGTGATATACTTGGATCCCAGAAAGAAAGCTGCTACAAAGGATGACTGCAATAAAGCAATATTCATACATACACACACAAATATATATACACATACATTAAAAAAGTATGTTCACGTCTGCAAAGTCCCAAACACTGAGGACTATTTTTGCTGGATTCCTTTACATTCATCTCTTGCAGTCAGAGAGGAGTACCTTGTTCAAGATGGCCCTTCTTTCAAGCAAAATCCATCAGAATTATTGCAATAGTGGTGTTTTGTGCTCAGCAAACTGTCAGAACAAAAGTACAAAGACACTTCTGTTCTTCAGGCTCCTAGTTCAAGAAACAGTATAGAATTGCACATTTAGATAAAGAAAATATTTTTCAATATTTTGTTCAGTAGATGTCCCCTAACATACATACGGGAATGCATAGAACAAAAATATGGTAAACTGTCTTACCAGCAAAAAAGAAATGTCACTTTTCATCCTGCTTCTGTCCCTTGATAGTTTAAGCTGTGTGGTTTGATGATCAAGCAGTAGCAGCAGTGGCATAATAAAACAGAGCTTACTGTGCCTGATTTTAAAGATTATCTCAAGAACCAATGAAAAACTGCTCTGATTATCAGATTGAGTTAAAGTAGCTATATATGTAATTTCTCAGTTAGTCATGGAGAAACAGGAATTTCTGCTAAAGGGTTAATATTTAAAAGGCCAAGTAATTGCTGAATAGAAAAGTATCTGCTTGCAACTTTTATATAAATAGGTCAACAAAATAACTTTCTAAGTAACCTAAAGCCATTTCGTAGCCGTGTGGGTATGGGGCTAAACTGTTTCCACCCAGGACCTGTGCCCAGCTGTGCTCAGACCCCCGTGGCACCCCTGAGCTGCCCTGTCCTGTACTTCCACAGCCGATTGCTGTGCTGTGCTCAAAGGGCAGCTCTGGAAGCAAAGGCAAACAACCACTGCAGTGCTTCCTTGTCCTGATCCTAGACCATATAAGGAGCAGTTCTTCCCATGCCCAGCAGCAATGATGCAATGGCAGTGTTATAGCCAGGATCCATCAAGTCAGTCCTGTACATGGGTCTAGTGCTAGAGAAGAAAGAGAGAGAAGCAGTCAAAGAACAGACTAACAGTCTGTCAGTATCAGCTTCTGGGGCCAAGAGACAGGGAGGCAGGGGTCATGCAGAAATGGAGATGGACATTTCCAAATTGGTACACCAGAAAGTACCTGCTTTTTGACCCCATTCTTCCTGGGGGAAAAAAAATTCCAAATCAGAACTGCTAGGTCAGGGACATTTGCAGTTTGCTCCTAAGAGGCACTGAAAATCCCCCCCTCAAACCCCTCCACATCCACAGTGACAACTCACTGACCAAAAGCCTATTTGTTATAGCTTGGTTCAAAGGGAAAAACTTCCCTTATTTTAATACCCTTGTGTCACACACTTGTTCATGAAGTCTGACTCCTAGGGTGAGCAGAGATAACTTCCAGCACAGCATGACACCAAACCACCACCATCTATCAGATGTACAACCAAATAGTGTTCCAGTAACAGAAACAGCTCCTTCAGCAGTCCTGGGACCATCAACACAAATGGAACTGGAGCACACAGGACTGAGATGTAAAGGGCCCCAGAAAAACAAGAAGTTTCTCCCTTAAGCAGCCTGGGGTCAGTTACCACAGTGTAGTTTCTGAAGTGAAAAGACCTGTGAGATGAAGCTGCAGAAGACTGTGCTGAGACCATCAGAAATGCTTCTGTCCAGTACACATTTGCATCAACATGATCACAGTGTGATCTCTCACAAGCAGCTCTCATAGGACAGCGTGGGGCAGTCAGCTCATCAGGGCAGAAGAGCTGGGGAGATTCTGTGCTGCCTTGTGGAGGGCATGTGAGGGACCAATAGCAGCAGGGAGCATGCATCAGCACATGAAGACAACACTTCCCATGACTTATCACAGCATATGACAAGAAAAATGGAAAATAAGGAGGGAAGAAACCAAAGAAGCTAATATATCTTAGAGCAGTACCCAGGAAGCCATTGAGCTAGAGTTGTACAGGGGGAGCAATAACAACACGGACAAAACTAAGTCATGTAGGTCCAAAATCAACACAGCAAATACCATAGTGGATCTGAACAATCAAACCAGAGAATGTGGATGCAATGCAGTACTGTCCCAGCACTCACCTATGAAAAAATCAGCTTCTCTTTACTACAGTGCTCTCTCCACTGAGAGAGGAGAGGGAGCTGTGAGGGAGCTCCTGTTTAGGGAGCTGTGAGGTTGCCTATAGTCTCAGGTAAGAGAAGGGGCTGAGGGAAGGGAGTTTATTGGTATCACAGCAACAACAGATTATTACTACACTGGAAACATGCATCATTCAAAGATTCTCTCAAAATATGACCTTCTGGAGCCAAGCAGTCTATGGGTTAGTAGCAGTATGCTTACGTAAGATGAAGGTTTTCACATTCAATTTCAGTATTACTTTTCAGTGACTTTTTAAGACAATTATCCTGAACAAATCAGAGATGTGGAGATGTCAGAGAGAAAAACAGATTCAAGGTTACAGTGCAGTTTCATATTTGACTTTATTAGCTAGCAGAAATTGCTCAAAATTTATGCTACTGACCTGTTAACTGCAGCAGAGCAAGTCCAAGGCAGAAGGGGCAGGCATATCCAGGTAGGACAATGTTTCGATAGTTTTGGCAAAATTCTAAAAGCTGGTCAATTAAAATGCTTGAAAAGTGCAGGGAGAGAGTCTGACTCAATAGAAAAGCCTAGCGGTGAGAGTTTGTTTAGAATGATATATATTTTGAAGTATTTTCATTTGCAGACTCCACCTGGAAAGTCTTTCTGAAACCTGAGTTGTGCTTAGCCTCTAGTACATGCATTTCTGCAATAATTTCATAAGAATTAGTTTTGATCCCCATGGACAAATATGGAGTCCTCTGTAATTAACAGACTACTACAGCTGAATTTAAAGAGCCAAAGGTAGTAGAAGGAAAAGTAACATCACATGTTGTTTGGAAAGGTAGGGAAATTTTAACATAGCAAGCATGTGTGGGTTATGATTCTAAGGTTCCATGTGCAGCCAAACTCTTAATTCAAGTGAGAATACCAGGGAAAATAACTTAAAGTTCTGTACTCTTTATAAGGTTAATGCAAAAAATTTTGCATACCTATAAGGATAATAAAGGATAATTTTCAAAGTACAGTTGTTTTTTTCTGATATTTTTCTACCATCAAAGGAGGGTTGATCTATGATTCTAAAAAAAAACCAAAACCCAACAAAACTCAGAAACAATCACAACACATTTGAGACATTAATAGGATAAGTGGGAATAGAAACAGGCATACTTCTGTGGACCTAACAGGTGTCAGTTTATGCAATATAGCTTACACAAAGTAAACTTTGTTTCTCTTCTGAATTTTGCTAGCAGTTTGCTCCTGGCACACTATGGAAAAGGCTCCACACTCATCCAGTCCCTAGTTGGTCTGTGTTCCACTGATAGGGCTCTCAGAGCGACAGGAGACCCACTGCTTGACGTAGCTCCGTGTAAAGTCTTGCCCCTCCTGCTCAAGAGAGATGGGCCCACAAATGGTCTGACTGTTTTGCCCAAATTCAGAGTCAACTGGACTTCCACAGTCTGAGTCCATAAAGCCACTGTCAATAGTGTCCAAATCTACACAGATCAGAGGATAACTGTCACCAGGCTTTGTATTGTGAGGGAAGAAGTCATAGGAGCCTTCACTGTAGGAAACACTTTCACCATCAGGGGAAGGTAGGGAACCTGGATTTTCCAAATCCCACTGATAAGGCTGCAAGCAAAGGGCTTCTAGGATGCTCCCCACCCCTCCTTCCACTCCCCTTTCTCCTTGCTGGTTGACTGGGACACTTGTGCTCCTCAAGTGGTCTGTGGACACAGAGCCTGAAGCAAGTATTTTGTCCTGTGTACTCAGATCAGCCAAATGCAAGTCACTGGATATTTTTCTGTCTTCCTCATCAAGGTTAACCTTGGGGTAACCAGGTTCTCCAGCACTATCATCTTCCTTGTTGGTATGGTCATGTTCCCTGTACACATGGTTACAGCTGCACTGGCAGTCACAAGATGTAAATTCATCAGCCACAGTCACTGTATCAATTGACAAGTGCCCATATGACTGGTCCTCAGTCCCACCACTACTGTTCACACTGCACCACAGTGACTGGCTACCATGACTTGGGGCAGTCAGGCAAGACACACAGGGCTTGCAAGGCAGATTCTTTCTTAGCTCATGCAGCTCTTCCTGTGGGGGGCTGTTGGAAGGATGCATGGTGTAAACTTCTAGGACTTCTGGAAGGACTATTCCCCATTCAAAGAAATCAAAGGTCATTTTCATATGGGATGCACCAACCCACTTCTGCAGAAAAAGAAACGCAGAGAGAGAGAAGTTAGCATCACAAGGTTTGAGGTTCCACAGAAATAATCAAATTTCTTACACTTTTGGAGGCAAAAATTAAACTCTAAAATCACTGACTCCTCCAATATCATAGGAGGATGCTGTTATTATAAGACATGGGCAACTGCAGGAGAACCAACTGAAGTAATTGAAAATAATTAGTTTCCTCTTAGAGCTTTGCATGGCTTTGCAGTTTTCTCTGACACTCCCGTCAGGATCCCAGGCTTCAGAAATCACATGAACTCAGCTCACACATTGAGACAGCACTTACAGAGAATGAAGAGTATAACAAAGATTTTCATGGCACCGAACATGTACTGGAAAGCTCTGGTTCTTATATCTGGAGACGTTTGGCATTCCTTTGAGATAGATTTGTCCTTCTACTGCCCTAATGAGAATCCCTTGCTCAGGATAGCATGATGGGCTTTTAGTTTGTCATGTACTCCACTCACTTGTGCAGCCCATTTGTACCTTAAAATCTCCATTATGAGCCATGTAAAGAGGTTTGAAAAAGGGAGCAGGGTCTGGGATGCAAGCCATCTTCTTCCACAAGCTGGAAGAGAAAAGAAAAAGGCTTTGGGGTTAAGCACACATTACAAATGCAAAGCAAGGTATGTCCAGATCCATTCAAGCAACGGGAATCACCTGCCCAGCCTTGTGAGTTAGCAAGCAGCTGATGTTCCAAGGATGTCTTGTGCTGCCAGAGCCATC
Source organism: Passer montanus (assembly GCF_014805655.1). NCBI lineage: Eukaryota > Metazoa > Chordata > Aves > Passeriformes > Passeridae > Passer > Passer montanus. The sequence continues at coordinate 121,139 of NW_024373256.1, forward strand.
TAATAGCCTTTCCTGTGAACCTCACTAGAGGTGAGACCTCAGCACTTGCACACACACATTCACACGAAGGTAAGAAGTTCCAGTCTTTTCCTTCCTGGAAAAGCACCAAATGCTAGAAATTTTCACTGAGGCTGAGCTGGTTTGTGGTCTGCAGGCCAGAAATCCTCCCTATGCAATTCTTCTGTGGACCTAGGCTGTGCCAGCCCTATTGCTGCACCAGCCCAGCCCTCCTCCATGTCAGCACCCCGTATCTCTTCAAGGGCATAACAAGCCTCTGAGAGGGATAGAGGCCTCCAGCCTTGAGGGACCTATGTCAGCTTTGGAAAGGGGAAGCTGCTCTGGCTACTGTGCTCTATCTGGCAACTGCAGAGCACAGACAAGACCAGGAGAACAGCTCAGAAGGCTGTGTGGCTCTTGCTTCATCCCCATGTGCCACCATCTTGGCCCAGCCATCTGAATGGAAACAGAGTCACAGAGAAAAGCAGGTCACTCGGGGCAGTACATCAGCCAGTGACCATTCTTGGCTGTTCCTCACAGGCTCATGCTGCCCACTCACAGATATACAAGACTCAAGGAGGGCTGCATGTGAACACCCCATCTTTAACAAGATAGAATAAAAGCATTAACTTCTGCCTCCTGAAGTATTCTTACCTCTGCTGTTTGGCCAGAAATGTTGTGATTGAGGCCATGATTGCCACGACAATAGCAAACAGCAACAGCCATTCCATGCCTGCTCTCTGTGTCGCTGCTGGAGAAAGAGACAAGGTCATTCAAGCTCACCTTGTGTTTACACCCTGATCAATAAACAGGAGATGGTGAGGGGAAAAAGGGTTTTTGGAATGCAAAGTGTTGTCAAGCATTGGAATGGACTGCCCAAGGAGATAGCGGAGTCACTATCCTTGGAGGTCAAGAGACTGGACGTCACTCTTAATACTATGGTCTAGTTGATTAAATGACCATCAGTCAAAGGTTGGACCTGATAATCTTGGAGGTCTTTTCCAACCTAAATGATTAATTTCTATCCTAGATTATCTCATTGAGGCTGTCACCTGGGCATCAGTACTCCAGACAGATTTGACTGAGGGTGCTCAGAGATGACTGCATCAATGAAAGGAGCAGTACATCAGCTGCCCTATGACCTGGCTGCACCACAGATAGACAGCCAACATAGTTAGGGCAGGACAGCTCCTTGCCACAAAGACCCCTGGAGTTCTGACTCCTGGTTCGGGACACCTCCACAGATGATCTGTGAGGTGAAAGAGTGCAGCTGATTAGAGAAAGGTGTTGACTAGGTGATGGTTTGGTAGCTGCTCTCCACCTGTGATGAAAAGGAGCACCTTTGAGATCCAGAACTCAGATATCCCTTAGCAAATGGGCCTGGCCATGCTGCCACTGCACCAGGTAAACCCTGTAATACTTCAGTTTGAGCTGCAGAGCAGTGAGAGCAGGGAAGCTCAGCACACACTGCTGGCATCAACCACAGTAATTTTGCACCTGCTCTATTGGAGCAAAGACTCCTTATTTTCACAGCCTCTGTTCCACCATGATGTGCATCAGTGTACTTCTGTATACTGTGAACTCCCTGCAGAGTATTGCAGAGTGGTGGCTACCAAACAAAACATCCATGCCCAGCATGACCCAACATCCCAGTCCAGACACAGAACTCAGTTTTGAGAGCAGGATGCCCCTCCCCTCAGCTGAAGACAACACTAAGACCCAGTAGAGGAGATCTCCCCCATTTCTGAAAGCTCCAAATAGGACTCTGGACATTTGACACTGAAAAGGAAGCTAGAGGCTGCATTTCTGCAAGTAGCATCCAAATGTACAGCCAAGTCCACCAAACACCCTTCTTTTGCAGCACAGTGAGAACGTCAATACTGACAGCCCAGGCTTGGGGTTCACATAACCAGTAAAGAAACTAACCATACCTGTCTTCACTGGACTGCTTAAAATTTGTTCTAATGAATTAGATTTTATTAAATTTCTGAAAGCATTCCCTGACACTGGACTGGAAAGGGCAAAGAGATATGGCAGCATGTACCGGCAGGGCTGGTTTTCAGTGACAGTGGAGAACTCCATTCACTCCAAAAACCACCATAGCCACTGTCTTCACGGGGTCTAGCTCTCACTTGGAACTCGTACTCAGTGTTCGCCTGTAGTTCCCATGGCAGGATCACCAATGTCCGTTTATCTTCGTGAACAGCTTTGGTCTTCTGAGTCTGTAAATTATTAAATACCAAACACTAGAGTGATTGCTCTTACTTTGCTTGCACTGCTGCACAGTGAGGATGCCTGCAAAGTAAGCTCTTCTCCTTTCATGTTATTTCTGCAAGGCCATGCTCTGACTGGTCAGCAGCTGCATGTAGTCCTAGGGGAGCCTGCCAGGCAGGACAGCATGAGAATCAAATGAGTTACCAGCCTTCGTCACAGGATCTAATACTTCTCACACAGCTTCCGCTTCTCAATTAATTTTTGGGTTTGCCTTTTTTTCAGTCCAGTCAAGCAGAGAGACATTTTTTCTAAACCATGAAAACCCTTCTTTCCCACCAGTGCTACCGTCCTAGGTGTGCTGGCCTCCTCTTTTCTGGTACACCCTACTTGACGGTAAACTGACATCTCACTTACCTCCCAGGTGTCAGTTATTCTTTTGTAACGCAGCTGATATTCCAGCTCCTCATTCAAAAAGTAGAAGGAAGAGTTCTGGTAGATAGTTTCCCAAGAAATATTGTAACCCTCTGAGAACAAAGCGGTCAGGTTGAATGGAGGCTGTGGTTTTACTGAAAGACAGGATAGTGTTACCTTTCATTAAGATTACTACAGTTAAGAGATGGCCCGACATGGTATCAGCAATGCAGAGTGAGAAGAGAACAAAGCTGCCCTCGCAGTGGACTAGAGAACATCCACAGCATTCCTGTCCTCAGCCATGCACAGAATCCCACATGTGAGGAATATAATGAAGTCCAGACCACATTTCTCTGAATATATTTTCTGCTTGTCTCTGAATCTCCTCATTGCCTATGGAGAAGGCAAGATAGTACACAGAGATAATAAATTCCCAGGAGATTATGTAAAATGTAGAACACCTTGTTCTTCTCATGACATAAAAGAACTCTGTGTAGTCATGATTATTCACAAGATTGGGGAAATACCCCTCAATGTAACAGAGTCATGAGGAAAAGCTGAGGCTAGGGGACCCTGCATAAACCCACTGCAACTCCACATCCCATCTGCTCAAAAAGCATGCTTTTGTATCCCTGCAGAGAGTGTTCATACGTTGAAAAAGCAGTAATGCAGAACTCCAGCAGTCTGCAGGGCCCATCACTGAGCTGTGATGCCTTTGAATGAGGGCCTTTCGGAGATATACAAAGCACCACTACCCAATCTCTAGTCTGTAAGTGGCAGCCAGGAGGCTTCCTGAAATGTTAAGGCATTTGTCAAAAAGATGACACTTGTCAAGTAAAGTTTCAGAAGAAGCCAAATAGAAAAATCCTTTTCCTACATCTGCATGGTACCCATCTGCCTGGCTAACCACTCCTTTTTTTTCAGTTTGATACACAGCCCAGAACATACCAGCATTCCACCAAGTCAGCTACAGGATTGTATTCACTCTTTGTGCCATGCAGGAGAAATTATTAGGAATTGCTCCAGAAAGGGAAACTGCCACATCCAGTACCTCTGGGACACCTTGTGCCACCCAAAATAAAGCCGTGTTGGTTCAGGTGCTCACTGCAAAAGCCTTTTGGGAGCCTCCAGCTCCTTGGATATTACAAGAGACCTGGAGAAAGACTTTTGACAAGGGCATGTAGTGATAGGACAAGGGGGAATGGATTCATACTGACAGAGAACAGGGTTAGGTGGGATATCAGAGAGATATTCTTGCCTGTGAGGGTGGTGAGGAACTAGCAGAGGTTGCTCAGAAAAGCTGTGGCTGCTCCACCCCTGGAAGTGTCCAAGACCAGGTTGGATGGGGCTTGGAGCAACCTGGTCTGGTGAGAGGTGTCTCTGCCCATGGCAGGGAGTTGAGCTGAAGGATCTTTAAGGTCCCTTCCAACCCAAACCATTTTAAGGTTTCTGTGATTTGTGATATTTGTTATAAAGTAATTCCTCCTGCCCTTTAGAATCCAGCCAAGAACAAGCTCTTGCATAGCCTAGGTATGAGACTGGTCTAAGGTGGATATTTATCACCTACTGCTTCATGAGGAAAAGGAATTTCCACACAAAAAGCATGGACCAAGCCAGCTCAAAGCTCAGCCTCAAGCATAATAGCAATAATAAGAACACAGTGCTTTATGTAGATGAGTGTACAGCAAATGTAGCCCCACACTGCTTGCTCACTCCTTGTCCAGACTATCCTAGCACATAAAGTCAAACAGTATTTATGGAATTCACCATTTTTGTACTTACTGTTGTCTGACAAATAAAAGTCTTTGGAAAGCACGGGCTGCCTATCAGCTACCTCTATAACATCCACCTGGACTTTGGTATCTGCCAGGAGTTCAGTCATATCCACAGTGCACATGTACTGGATGTGACTGGTGTTTCTTGACAATTGCACGAGAGTGCAGGCAGCCACAGTATTTTCTGTATCTTCCCCAGGAACCCTAAAAAAGACAAAACAAAGAGGTCTGCATATATCACATGCTGTAGTTGGATTAATTTGTTGCTGAACCACCAGGCACCAGGAAATTATTAAAATGAAATTATTATATTATTATTAAAATGAAAAATCAACATGTTCAAATAAAAAATTATCTTTGAATGTCAACAGATATTTTTCCCCCTTCTACTTGCTCAGCTTATAATCTCTGAGAGAAATAGGAAAGTGTTTCTGGAAAGGAAAGGTGCTCCTCAGGCCTACACTGCCCAAGACTACATCCACTTCCTTACTGGGGCAGAACAGCAGCAGACTGGACAATCTACATGAGCCCCACCAATGCACAGGGGTGAAATTTCACTTTTAACAGCAACAAAGGGCAAGGTATTCCCACGGCAGCAGAGAAGGCAATGCTAAGGAAGCTGGAGTCAGCATAGCAGTCAGCAGCAAGAAGCACAGTCAGTGGAGACAGGAACCAGGGGTCCTTTGCTAGGGAAGAAGTTAGTTTGTAACTGGAGTGCAAAATACCAAGTAAAAAACAGCATAGTAGCAAAACCAGGATTTCTACCTAGCAAGGAGGACAGAAGGTCGCCACTGTGCTATGGCCATGTAGAAGCTCCTGCTAACTGGACTTTGCTCATCCCACCAAGACATACCATGTAGCAGTGACATTGTATGAACCGGCACCCAGCTCATCTCGCAGGATACAGGACAGGGTCTGTACATAGTCCACAAAACAAGTGAGGTTTTCACAACACATAGCTGTAGGTTTGGAAAGAGAAAACACAATATCAACTTCTGTGACAAATCAACATATGCACTCCTCAGGGTTCCCACTAAATCTGGAGAGAACAGACCAGTCTCTGACAACCACCCTCCCTCTCACTGAAAGTCTCCAGTTTTGGGGCATAAGATGTGTTCCAACTCGACAGGGTGACAAGTCACTGACGCCAAGATAAGTGTCAAACAAAAACCTATTAAAAATGCCGTGGCAGCCAAAATCAGGAAATGTCCAAATTGTGACTCTCATAGAATCACTACAGCACAGTCACATATTTCTGCAAGAATCTTAGCTTATATGGCACAGAGAAGAGGCCCGAAACCCAGTGAGAAACAGTAGCATATTCAAACATTTTAATGATACCAAAAAATTGGGTACTGTTCATTGCTAGTCTAGTTTTCATTGTACATCTACATAGCACTTTACACATTTTTTTCAAGTGCTATTTTAGTAATTTTTCTTTGCCATTCTCTTTTCTGTTTTCTAAAGCTTGATATCTACAGTATCAATAATTTTTATGTGCAGCTCTAGAGCCTTGAAGTATGTTTTAAATTAAATTTGGGAATAAAAAATACTGCAGTTTTTTGCTGTTACTATAATTTCTATAAAACATTCTGATAAGCACAATTTATTAATTACAGACTTCTCAAGAGAACTTGAAATGCAATTGTAGAACTTACACTGGTATTAGGAAAATCAAGTAATATTTTGAAAGTGGTCACAAAGCAGCATTTATACTCTTCTACTTGTTCTTCAGGAGCTCTGCTCACAGAGCAATATCCAGTACGTGCTTTATAAAAGTACAATTGTTCCGTACATAACACACTTATCTCCCTGGATTTCAAGGCAGGTAAGATAGTAGCACAGTGAGAAATGTCTGCATTGACAAGTCCCCTCCTGTCAGCTCCCTGGGCTGACAAGAACCACCACCATTACACTAGGAAAGACTGAATGAGGAAAGGCCTGCAGGTGATGCAGCATGCCATGCTGGTTCAAACCATGCCTACTGCAGTGACAGTCATTTCTGACACGTAAAGTATTACCCATTTTCAATGGGAATAAAATGGTCATCATCTAGGAAAAGACTCAAGATTGTTACATCCATGCTTAAATTAAGCATGTGTCCTCCCCTACCGTAAAGGGGAGGACACATGCTTAATTTAATCTTAATGCTTAATTTTAATCTTAATGAAAGGTAAAGGCTGCTCCCAGCCTCCTGAGAACATACTACTCTGCAGCCATCAGGCAACCAAACCCTTTGATACTAACCACGCTGCAAGCTCACTTCCCTTTGTTCTTCTGCTGCTTTCTTGGTTAGAGAAGCTGCACTCCCTGCTTCCTCCTCCTCTGTTGCAACATGCTTAAGTCCAGAGTGTTGTTTGCAAGTGTGATATGTTCAACAACCCCAATGCCCAATCTTACAGCTGAAGCTGTATGCAGAGAACCACCATGGAATGCAGACAGTGTGTGCAATGATGGACCAGAAACATCTGTTTCTCCCTTCAGATTAAATGGCTGCCCACACAAACAAGCTGTCTGCATTTACAGTCACAACAAGTTGCAGGTGTGTCCAGCGGAGGGTGCAGCCTCCTTCTTGGGAGGGGTTAGTCCAGAGGAAAACAAAGTCCAACTTTTCCCTGCTGAAGTCACCCATCACAACATTTACTTCCTAGTCCTTACATATCAGAGCACACACTACTCTCCCTACACAAGCTCGGGGCAGCACTCAGATTTGCATACAAAATCCTCCTTAACCCAAAGGTTTAGGATGGTGGCAGAATAAATTTGGGCATGTTTGGAACAGATTGGTCCAAAAGATGAACATATGATTTTTTTTAACTTCTATTTTGACTTTTTAATTTCACATCATCTTCAGAATTCTTTCTAAAATTTTCATTAAGTTCTCACGTTTTATTTTGAACCCTCAATAGACTCTTCTGAGGATCCTGGACCAAGCACTGTTTAGTTCAGAATTCTGAGCAATGTACTTTTTCTCTTTTAGCCTAACTTTATTCTCCTAGAAAAGAATTGGGTTAGGAATCTCTTGCATTCCTTTAGAAAGGGCAGCAAGTATTAATAGGCTATTAAGCATCAGTAATTAGTGTTCTTCTATGCTATTGTGCTAATTAGTCAAACAGATTATTATTCCTTGGTAGACAGGCCACTATTCCTAGGTAGCTGGTAAGTTGCAAGGGTATCTTTGGGCAAGAATCTGTTAACAAAATTAAGAGGACAGCTTTTTACTGGCAAAGGAATAATTAAGTGTCCTAAAACCAATTAGTTAGATCTAGGATGAAATGTCTCTCCTTGGCAGCTTTAGAAACAAAAACTTGAATACTTTTAACAGTAAGATCTAGATTGATCCAAACTGAAATTAGTACACGGTAATTCCCTGGCTTGCATCACACAAAATTCGGACCAGACATCACAGTGGTCCCCTATGACAGAAAGATATAATTCTGAATGCATCTTTTCTCTTTATTTAGGTCTGGGGCAGGTCCAATGCTCTGCCTACAAGCAGCAGGTAAAATACTAAACTTGCATGGTTCCCTGCAGACATGGTTGTCACTGCCTTTTTCTGTCTGGCTGATCTGTTCAGAAAGTCAGCTATGAGTCAGCTGGAGATTGCAGTGTGGGTAGGAGCCAGAAAAAAGGGGGAGGGGGCGTGTGGAGTGTGTGACTGTATGCACAGTCCAGTCCTAAACAAAGAGACTCAGACTAGGAGAGGTTCACTACACTGACCCTGGCTGACCAGCCAACAGCAACCCTGGGGATATCCTGGTCTTGGCCATCAGAACCTTTTCTACAGCAAAGGGTATTTTTGGTGGGGGGAATCCTACTTTAATGTCACTAGGAGACATTTCAGTGCAAGGCAGGTACTGCCTCTGCAGGCTCTCCACTGGTGCTGCTCCCCAGAGCTGTATACAGCCTGGCTGAACTCGGCCCAGCTGTGCACCTTCCTGTGCTGTCCTCCACTCATTACTGCATGGAACTCTCTCCCCTGGGACCTCATCTCGTGCTTGCTGTCCCATGGCAACCTTGTGCCATGCACATCTCATCAGAGCTGGTACATATGGTCACTAAGATAAATCCTGTGGTTGCACAACCTGAAAGAAATATCTGAGGACTTACTGTACTGAAATAAAAGGCAGAAGAAAATATTCTGGAGCCACAGTTTGTTCTTCATGGTAGTTCTCACTGGATATCCTGGGGAAGAAAAAAACAAAACAAAACAAAAAAAACACACACAAGACTCCCACGACCAATTTAGAGCTCTGCTTGGACATTAACTTGATTAAGGTTGAGGTGGAATTAATCTTGCTTTCATTTAAACATCTAAAAGTAGAGTGCCTTATTTAGACAATTAATTTCAGCTCTCCTGCTCCTTTCCATGTGCTAGGGGGGTAGGACCAACAGCCTGCCAACTTGCCATAAGCGAGGTCAGTGAAATCTTTGCTCCTTGCTAGCACATGCACAGAGAAAGCAGCAAAGTAACCGCAGCTCTGGCTATCCAGGCAACAAGAAAGACTCTTGGGTTAATTGCTAACCCATTTTTTCTTCATTGGTATCTTGCAACTAGGAATGGCTTGCCACTAGAAGTGACACTGCTGCAGATTAAACAGCTATGCAATGAATTAGCCAAATGGAGTCTGAATGTCATTGTGGGTCTGTGTGAGGAAAGCTGGTGAGAACTCATTGATTTGGCCTACCTATAGTTAAATAAGCATGAAATATCTAGTTAAGGGACTCCAGAAAGACAGACCAGAGGAAAAAGAAAAGAAGAAAAAAACCACCCAGCCTCTCATATAGCATCCAAGAGAACAATGTACAGTACTGACTGCAGGGAAAGGCTGCCCAGATGGTATAGGGAAGAGAACTTGCAAGAAAGTCTTCAGAGAAGATGACAGCAGGATGTTTAAAACAGAGGAAATAGCATCACATACAAATGACTGTTCAACCCACAGCCCCTGCTCCAAGACAAAGCCCTCAGGTCATATAATGTATTTAAGGCTGTGATTTCACAACAATTAAATATTTATAGAAATACATGGATGTGCATAGAAAGACTCAAAATGTGCTCTCTGCAGAGTATTGGCTGTTGATACCTGGTACACACTTCAGCACTGTTTTCTCAAGCTGCTCTCAAATGGGACAAAACTTTGGATAAGCAATGTGTATTATTTTGGTGACATAGTTTCATTGAAAGCAAGTTGCAAGGATGCACAGACAGCAGGAAGGGCCCATATGCCATGCCACATAGTCTGATCTACCCTTTTGATTTAAAAAAACACATCACCCTTTGTCCTGTTGCAACAGACTCTGCTAAAAAGCCTGTCCTTATCTTTCTTACATGTTGCAGTAAGGTCTCCTCAGAGCCTGCTCTTCTCCAGGCTGAACGAGCCCAACTCTCTCAGCCTGTCATACATAGCAGACATGCTTCAGCCCTTGAAGCATTTCTGTGGCCTCCCCTGGACTGAACACAGCAGTTCTACATGCTTGTCACATTGGGGGTCCCAGACCTGAAGGCAGAACACCAGGTAGGGTCTCAAGAAAGCAGAACAGAGGGGAAAAATCTCCTCCCTCTATCAGTTGCCCATACTGCTGGGGAAGAACCCCAAGACAGGAGTTTCTGGGCTACCAGCATATATGGCCTGCTTATGGCCAGCTTTTATTCCACCACTGCCCCAAGATCCTTGTCAGCAGAGCTGGTGTCAATCTGTTTGTCCCTCAGCCTGTATTCATATGGGGGGTTCAAGGTATTCAGGTCCTGGCGTGCCTATGCAGCATCCAACACAAGCAACAAATACCCAGGCAATCACCCAGAAGAGAGAAACTCATGAAGCCTTTAAGACTTGAGGAACATTTGTGGAGTTTAAAAATTTCCCAGGTTTACTCAAATAATGAAAGCAAAACAAATTTAGCAGCCACCAGAAAGCCCCTGCAGCCTCATGTGAGCACACAGACATGCTCTCAGGGTGTCAATGCCCAGGTGAGACTAACAAGACTCGCTCTGGAGGTGCCACAGACACACTATGTCACACCCTGCTGTGTGCTCCCTCCTGGAAGCAAGGATGCAGCTTCTGCCCCTTCTTTCCTGCCAAACAAACCCGGCCCATGAAGCACTGTTCCAGCTCAGCAAGGAGCCCCAGGCACCCTGCCATCCTCCCTCACCTGTTGCCAGTGGCAGGGCAAACTCTCTACCTTCGTACTCCAGCCCTTCTTTCTGCATCACACATTGCCTTGTGTAAACACCTTTTCTTGACCACTCTGGTCCAAGCTCTCCAAGTTTTCTTTGCATAATAACTCCTGTCATTACCACTACTTCTGGTGGTGCAGTCCCTAGTCACTGAGATACAGTCCACTGTCTAACTCCACCTTGTGATAAAACCCATCTTCAATGGCTCTTCTGCAAATCCTCATTCCTTTGAGGAAGGCTTGCTGTCATCCTATCTGAAACCTGCTCAGCTGACTTCATGCTGAGACTGGCTGCACCATGAGCCCATCTCAGCATCACTTAGTATTGTGACTGTCATGCTCCACACTCTTGGCAACCATGGAAAACAAAGGAAGGCAATTTGTGAAAGAAAAAGGAAAGAAAAGGGAAAGGGAAAAGCTGGGCCCTCAGAGAGATCTGCAGACCCACCACTTATTTCAGAATCCAACTGGCAGGGCCTCTGACGCTTTGTATTCACAATATTGCAGTAACTCCCTGATTTTATGCCTATTCCTGACTAAATGAACAGACCAATGCAAGGAAAGTCTTTGCTGCTTTTACTTATTGGACTGTGGCTTCTTTCAAGGGCCTACACTACTTTTCTGTCTCTGCTCAGAGAATGGCACCATCAACCAGAAGGGACAGGCAGGACTGAACTGGAAAAAGTCAAAACAAGGAGCCCAAATAGCTCATTGAGTAGGTGTCTTACAGAGTTACCAGGGACTGCCATTACACAATGGGGAGAGGCTAGCACATAGCCTTGTAATCTAGAGGGAAGATTCATGAAGAGCAGCACAGTAGCAAAAAAGAAAAACAGTAGGATCTGCTAAAATAGCTGAAACAAAGAGACAATACTTCCTCAGCTGGGATGCCACTGTCCCATCTCTTACCCTTGCCAGTGCCCACAGATTAGTCCAACATTTATCTCCTTCTATTTCCCTACCTCAGTGTAGTAGGAAAGGACTATGACCTCTAAGAGCACCACAGACAGTTTCAGTACGGCTGAAACTGTCTGACCTCCTGGCTGTGCTCCAGATTGTTATGACAAGACATGGACAGACAAGACATGTGCAGAAGAGCTGGGAAAGCTGCAGCTCTGCAGCAGCATCTTCGTGGTGTTTGATGCCAAAGACCTCATGACTTCAATGGAGACGTAGAGCAGCCCTAATTCTGAAGCATGCTCCAGTCAGGCCCCCTGCAAGCTTCAATCCCAGTCTATTATTTGGACCCCCCACCTTTCCTGCATCCCTCCATTTGTTACACCCTTCCCATCTCTTCTATCTGTCAGCATGTGATTGTTAACCCGGAGGAAAGAATGACAGTGGGCAATGAGCAGAGGCAGGAACTTATTCCCAGTCTGGCATTAGAAAAGTCCTTTCTACTGCCTCATTTCATTTTCTTGGTCTGTGAAATGGGGACTCAGAATCAGCTTCACACATCCTTGCAACGCAGACCCTTGTTATAAAATGTCAAGCATTGTACAGCTGCCAAGTACCACATCTGCAAACTCTGTAATATCCCTATGAGATCACAGCAATAAAGCTGAGTAGCCATTCATAATATACACATGTACATGTTGCTACAAGTTTTTAATATACCAGAGAATAGGAAATAGGACCAATACAGACAGACCTTTATGAAGATTATTTTTGTTAAGGATCTGGAAATATGATGCTATAAGCTGCCAAACATTGATGCAGTCTAAGCTCACAGTTTGAACTGTTTTCAGGAAATGTATGTACTTAAAAAACAAAACAAAAAAAACACCCCAAAACCCCAAAACAACAACAAAACACACACACACACAAAAACCCCAACCAAAAACAAAAGAAGAAACAAAAAAAATCCACCAGAAAAAAATCCCCAAAAAACAAACAAACAAAAAAACCAAACCAAAACAAAAAAACCCCCCATCAAATCCCAGATAAAAACTAATTAAGAGCTCAGTTTAAGTAAAAAAAAGGGAAAAATATTTCCAAGCATGAGGAAATGAATTTTTTGCACCCAAGCAAAAAAAGAGTGGAAGATACAGTCCACCAATTATATGCCCAAATAAGCTTTCTTCTTGAGAAAAAAATCATTATCAATGTACACTGCCATCTGATCAGAAAGCTGAAGCAACAGGGAGACAAAGGGGTGCTCTGATTGTCCAGAGAGTAAGAGCAATGACAGCTGGGGCACAAGGGCCACATCAGCTATAAGAAAGATATACAGTGAAGTTGCAACATCAAGCAGGACAAACTGGCAGCAGGGAAAAGTGATGGAAACATGGATATTACCTGCCCTGTTCTGTACATCTCAGCCCTCCAACACTTCCATGACCAGCCTGGCTAAATCATTACTGCAATTGCAAACCCCACCTGGGGAGCTGAGGAGCAGGTGGGTCTCCTTAGCACAGAGTAAGAGCAAAGCCTACTTGTGCACAACCAAGGGCCGTGGTGTATTGGAATACACGGCGATAAGTGGAGATTGACGTCACCACTGTATCAGTATTACTGTGCCAACAGAAGGATGTGGTGAGAGGAGGTGATGAATTCATGTCCAAACACCCACACAACATTTATTACTGTACTGCTCTGCTTTCTTACGTGAGAAAAGGGTGGGAGAACTGATAAAAACTCACAAGCCTCATATTTAAAAGGTCATAGTGGGGCTTAGACTTGTGCAGTGAGGAGGCATCAGTGTCAAGGTATTAAAGGGCTAATCCAAACTACATAGTACAGCATGTGCCACATTGGAGACAGTCAAATACCACTGTGTTCTGCTTCCATCCATTCCCAAAATGGTCCCAGGATCAGGGCAAGAGCACCAGTCCTTAGATCACAGGCAGGGAGGTCACCTGGCTCCTACAAGGTGAGGGCCTGTGACCTGTGTCTGGGCCAGGTCTCTAGATTGCAAGGTTGACACTGAGGGAGGGTCCATCAACTCACTTATCATGCCTTTAAAGGGGCTTCAAGGAACCCATGCACACTCACTGTATTCTTGGACAAGAGGGAAATGAGCAGCACTATGGAGGGATTTGGCACACACAACACAGTGTGGAGGTAGGAGGAGCTAGGAGCAAGAACAAGGAGCTGTAATAACCCAAGAAGACTGCAGCAGTGAAGTTGGCACAAAGCAGCAGAGTGCAGGATGAGGGAGCTCCATGTTAAGCCCTCCATACCTCTGACTCACTCTTTGAAAAACAGATGTTTTGGAATGTTCAGGTCAGGGCAGGTGGCTCTTGACCATGCTTGCCAGGTAGTTGCTGGTAACTGAGCTGGTTGTACACTGTTAGAACATGCATGGAGAAGGTCACATGACTTAATCCAGAAGCTGCTCCTCACTGTGTTTGGAGCAGCCTCTGTGAAAGACCAGCTCTCCCTTCTGCAGGCTTTGTGGATCACTTACAGGCACAATGTCAGGGCCAAGCTTCTAGAAAAGACTTGTCTCAGCTGCTGGTACCTGTGGGTTGTGGAGATTGCCACCTCTCTTGGGTGCAGTGTGGGACAGTACAGGGTTAATGAGGCTGAGTGGCTAAGTCAGAAATTTCCCAGGCTCTTAGTAATATCTTTCTGTTATGAGGATAGCACACCAGGACAGTGGTGTAGCTTTTGCCCCCTGATTACACAGGACTCTCCAATGTGTGCCAATATTGTTATTTGTGCAGGAGGGAGGGAAAGAGCAGCATGTGTGATCACTCCAAAGAGTGATAGTCTGGCAGTCACAAGCCACAGTACTTTTAAACCATGCAATAATATGCATTTGATATTACAGAGCTAATTTTAAAAACAGGAACACTGGTAGAACTGTAAGGCCAAAGGCTTTATAAATTTAAACATATTGCACCAAAAGGCCTGTTTTCCTCAAATTTAACTCATAAAAAGTGTAATTTCAGCCTAGCCTGCAGTGGTAATATTCACCAAGAAGCAAGTGTGAAGGGCACACAAGGGAAGGCTGGGTAGATTGTGTTATTCATGACCCAAAACCATTTTGCCATCACTGGAAGAAGGACAACATCATTACGTATTTATCAGCAAGATAAATCATTGAAAAAGCAACATTCAGAGCTGACAGTTCCTTTCTCTAGAATATAAAACCAGTCATGCTCAGAGTTATCAGGTTCATGATTTGACGAAAAAGAGAAAAAACTCCACAGAAACAGTACTACCTCTGTACTTTCTTCCTGTCATAACAGAATTAAACCAATATCCCCAGCAGCGTCAAAGATACAGACATGGCATAACCTTAGAATCAAAGGCACCATTACTGGCTGGTGACATTTAGTAGGAAGATAATCATACATTACAATACAAATAAGTGAAAAATGGCAGGAGAACAGCTGAGACATGAGTAACAGTGCTCTGCTGGAAGGGAAAGCAATAGAAGAAACCACCTCAAAGCTCAGGAAACAAGCTAAAATATGAATGAGCCAGGCAGAAAGCAGAGGTGTTAGTCAGCAAAGCAGCAGGTTGAAAAACACCGAAGCTCCACAGGTGGTGGCTGTGAGCTGACACAGGATGCTGCAGGGGAGGGAGGAGTGCATTTCTTTCAGTCTGAGGAATACTGAATGTCACCTGCAGAGCCCAGCATCCTGCCCTCCTTCCTCCCGTCTGCCTTTGCCAGTTATCTGTAGCCATCAACACTGGGGTCAGCCTCTTGTTTTCCCCAATATCCATCAAGTCTGAGCCCATACTGCATGAATGCTGTAGTAAGAGGACATCACTTTGGCTCTAGCAGGGGAAAAGAGCTTACCTTCACAGAGCTGTGGCTATGTACGTCTTGCTCACATGGAGGAGATTGCACAGAGGCTTGAATCTTCTCTTAGGAAATCACCCAACACATGCTGGTAAAGAGAAACAGGAATGACTGTGCTTGTGAACTCACCCTGACCATCTGGAACAGAAACCTACAGCTCTGCTCAGGCTCGAACCCAACATCCGCAGCTGCACCATGCAAAGCATGCCCAGAGCACCTCTGCACAAGGTCAGCAAGACTCATGCATTCCCACAGTGCTCACCTGAGCTAGCAGTGCTGGCAGAACTCCCTGCGCCTTCCATACAGGTTGGCAGAAACTGACCCCCTAAAGGCAACATCGATCACCTTGTTCCCAGATCTGCCACTGGGGATGCACCAAGACCAGAACTCTACCCCTGGCACACAGCTGTTTATGGCAAGATTCTCATCTGCATCTCATGGAGCTCTGTTTTACCACAGCTGTCAAAAATCAGCATGTCCCACCTATCCTGCCTGGCTGCAGCTCTTCCACACTTGGGACTGGTGCAGCAATGGAGTGTGACTTAAGCAGCTTCGGGCACCTGTCACAGGGTGAAAAACACCAGCTGTCTTCAGCCTCTGGCTTTGGCAGCATGTGCAAAGCAAAGGCTTCACACAGCAAGCTGCAGGGAGGGTGGCCAGCTGCATCTGTAAACCACAGAACATGCAGTCCTAACACATTTGGTGACTTCCCATGTCACTGGCAGCAATGTGATGTGTCTTTAGGAGAAAAGGCAGGAAGGGAGTGGCTTCTCAGAAAAGCCACCCATGTAGCCCCCCCTCCACTATAAAATCTTGCTACACAAACCCAATATAGGAGCAGAGCCAGAGGTTTTTAAGTTGTAAGAACAGCAAAGACAGCTTGACCAGAAGTGGGAAGACTTCCTAATACTTCTGAACAAGAGTGTCTGTTGCAGGGGCACAGCACAGCTCAGAATGAGGCTGTGAAATAGCACAGGCCAAACTGTATATCCTAATTCCTGCTGTAGTAGAAGAAACAAGGCATTTCATGGCTTCATTCCCCCCCGTAATGTTGTGGAGGAGCATTCTATGTGTTTCTGAAGCATCTCAGCCAGGTAGTGGAGAGGGAAGACCACCCAACAGTGAACTGCCCTGCATAAACTTCAAGCCCAGGGCCTGCCAGACATGTGCACTGGTCAGCATTTGCAGCACAGTACAAGCCAGCTCCTCCAGACCTCAGCTGGCTGTTTACCACAGGCACTGGCTCCATGGCCAGCCATGGCCAATGCACATCTGGTTCTCACAGAAACTCCCTAGGGCATCAAAACAAGAACTGGGGATTGGTTATAAGGCTGACCCAGGCATGGAAATTCTACCCCCATAACACCGTCCAGTGCTTTCTCACCTCATTATAATTCTTGTTGTGTGGGTGGCTCATTGCAAGTGAAACCAGCAGTAGCTGAGCTGGGGAGAAGCAGTCAACCTCAAACCCTTCAGCTTATAGTGAATTTCCCCATTTCTAAGAGCTGGGGAAACAGTAGCTGGAAAATCCCAGTGCTACATATTAGTCACCAACTTTGTAGCCCTCAATCAGAGCACAAATACACACTGTTATGAATGCCCTGCTCTTTACCATTGGGTAGAGACAGGATGAAGGAAATGGCTGATCCACCACTAAACTAGGACAGGAGCTCCTTAGGACGCCTGCCATGCTCCTTGGACTGGGGCAGGTCTAGCTCAGTAATCCCTGTACCAAAGACAGATTGTGACTCACAGGCTGTACTGTAACAGCCCTTGCCATGACAATTGCCTCACTGCATTCAGAATGTAGAATCTTAGGTCTCATGCAAAGATGGTCAGTTTTATAGACAGCATTCTGGCTAAGAGCAAAAAAAGACCAAAACGGCTGCTCCTCCCCTCATGCAGCTAAACATGCCACAGCAGCCAGTTCCCCATTCTGTTCAGCTAGGGCTGTTGCCAGTTTTTCTTCTCTTTCATCTTTCAGTCTTACTGAAGGGACAGCATGGACATTCCAGTGTTATAGAAAACCACAGGAGGGGCAGATTGGAAGCAGGACAGCAAAAAGGACAAATAGAGCAAAGTGCCTTTGGCCAGAGTACTGCAAAGATGTAAAGTTCCTCTCAACAAGCTTGCTGCAAGGAATGAAAACACTCAGGATTTAGCAATCCAGCTGTTCTGCTGATAGCTGTTATTAGGCACTCTGGGAAAACAGGCCAACGTATGGCAATTCATTAGGCTTTAACATTGGAAGAGAAAGTGCTCTCTTCCTCCTTTGACTTTGTTTTTCCTTTGCTTTGGAGCAATCTGCTTAGAAAGACAACAGTCCTGCAGTTGAAAACCAAACCAGTTCACTGGTCTCCCTGCTTTTTTTACCTTCTGACTTTGTGACTTTGGCATAGTAGGAGGGCCTTGAGGGCTGTGGCCATGACTGCAAGGTCTCAGTCACAGAAGTATGCTGAAGAAATGAAAATTCTGGGTAATGTGAGATCAAGACACATCATCATGTGGGAGCCTGGGGCAAACCTTGTATTCAGCAATCTGCACAGGTGAGAAATGATCTGTGTGTTTGTGTGCATGCATGGACACACATGCCAGGGCAATGCCCAGGCATAGTTCTCCCAACAATTAATAAAAATTACCTATTTATTTGTAAAAGCAACTGCATACAAAATAACACATTTTGGAAGCACGTCTGTGAGGGCTAGAACACAAACTGCATGAATCATGATCCCTAAAAGGTTTTTGACAGAGAAGGCCTGGCAACAGTTTGTTTTTTAGGAGAAAAAAAACCCCTGTTCTCTCAGCCTCTCTTCATTAAGGAGTTTTGTCACATAATTGAATGGTCAGAGGTAAACCTTAGGGAGCAGGGTTTTGGGAGTTGCAACCCTCTCATTTAGTTCTCTAACCCTTTGCTCCTTTGGCCCTATCATTGCAACACTTAAAATAACTGGTTTTCTTATATAAAGTTTGTACCTCATGGTGGGTGAAGACTTGGACATCCCTGGACCCTGCCTCAACAATGTAGGGTCACAAAGCAAGAGGCAGAGTCAAGCTATTTAAAAAGCTGACCCCTCCTTCACCCTAAATTAACTTGTCCCTACCCCCAAGAACCTGACGCCACATCCTCAAGGTCTTGCTCTATACTAGGATCACCCTTGTCGTGTGGTTATTGTTAGCTTTTTCTGGGCAATGATAAACCTTATGACTGATGGGAATTTGCCAACAGCTGATCCTAACAGGTGCATATTTCCAAGGAGCCAACTCTGTTCAGAAGAGAAATGAAAAGAAGCCAAGCCTGTGGCATTTCTGTAACGGAAAAGGAATGTATCTGAACTAGTTTTTCCTGAACTGTGAGTACACCAGCTTTTTTTTCCTCAGGAACCTATTTCACTCACGGTGAGTCAGGTTGCTAGTATTTGGTAGACAGGTGAGAAAGATGTGGAGGTGGAGTGATTGTGAGCAAGTAATAAATGGCACTACAACTAGGCTAAAACTTGGCACAAGCCTTCACTTGCACAGCAGTCTTTCAAAACAAACTGAAAACCAATGAATATATGCTTACCATGATCAGTAATTCTCTGTCCTGGCAGGAGCCCTCCATTCACAAATAGGACATACCTGGAGGGTACCAAAGCTCCTCTCTTGGGAGGGTGAGCTGCCTCTCTCTGTATAAGCATGCAGGCACAGGCTAGTCCCCAAGTGGTGACCTCAGTTCAGACCCCTCACTGCCAGCTCAAAGTCACAACTCTCACTCACCACCCAAGGGGCAGATCACCAGCTTGCGCTAGAAATCTGTCACTTGAAACCCATCTGGGTTTTATAGCCTGGCAATAGCTATGGATGGCAAAAGTGGCAGGGTTAGAGGATGGAACAGGGAACTCGGCTCACACTACAGCCAGGCACCATGCCTGCTGCAGGGAGAGGGTGAGCCAGACAGCTGCCTCCTCAACCCCACTGTCTGTCTCCAGTTCTGGGTTATACAAAGACATAGGAACAGGGATTCCCCTTCTCTTGAGAGTTAGGTTCCATTTCACCAGAGAAATATTGAAGGGAGAGAAAGGGAAGAATAACCCCACACAGAAAACCATCATATGGAAATGTGCAGACTGAAGTGCTATGTTGAACAAAAAAGCCAGGGAAAGGCAGAACAGAGCTGGGGCTCAGCAGAGAAGCAAGTGCTGCAGCAAAGTTGGCCTAAGCAGACCTCTCCAGCCAAGCACAAGCCTGCATGGATGCAAAATCTTTCTTCTCACAAACAACACAAAAGAGAGCGCAGGTGTAGAAGGGAAAGAAAGCACCACTGGTGTCCCTACACAGACACCTCTACTACTTTACCAGCTTTGGAGAGAGATTTGCAGTATCAGTTGCTGTGCTTAGCATTATGGTTTCCTATTTTATGAATAGTAATACAAATAGAGTTTTCTAAATGAGACTAAATATACACATTTCAATAGAAAAACTCCATTACTTAATGGTTCTTATTTGTTTTATGCTGTTGCCAACATACTAGGGTGGAATTTACCACACTGAAATATATGCTGTAGAGAACTTGTCAGTAAAACTTCTTGAGTAATTATCCAACAAGAAGTACATACTGCCTTTAAAGTGTGGGCTAATTCCCATTCTGATTGGACAAGAACAAGAAGCTAAAAAAAGTGTTTCACTAAAGTAGGGTGTCGGACCACACACTGGATAATCTTCCTGGGAAGAAACACTACTTAGAAATCCCTGATTCCTTTTACAGCTGCTGAAGTAACTGCTTGTTTCTACAAGGTAAGAAACTAATCACCAATAATAGCACTGTGTAAGTGCAAATGATGGTAATCTTTACCTCAGATCTTGATTGTGCAGGTGTAGAAACATACACCCCATACCAGGGCTAAGCACACAAGGCAACACCCCCCACTCCAAAAGAAGTAATATGGAAGCTGTGTCACAAATCAAACACCTTCCCTTTGGACCTGCACCCATATCCCACTTTCAGGTATGTCAGCACATTCCATGTAACCTTTGTGTGCTTCCCAAGCAACACACAGCCAGGGCAATAACCACAATAACCACTAAGAACTCCTGCTTCCTGCAGCTGCTGCTCCGTTTTAGAGATTTCTCACAGCTGGAGACACCAGCTCTGACTTTGTCCCTGTAGAGCTGCGGCTGCGACTGCTGGGTGCCAAACCCAACTGTGCCCTGGGGTCTGCATCATGGCCCAGCTGCCAGTCCCAGGCAGGCGTAAGTGCTACAACCCAAAGAATCATGGGTGACCTGTGGTAGTCCTCACTTCAGTAACGATTGAAATAACAAGCAACAATTCAACTTGCCATACAGTTTATTTCCAAAGACTAGTTCAGTTCTGGCAAATGTAGCTAGGCTACCTCCATATAGCAGTTGTCTTCTTGGGCAAGGGTTCGCACAAAAGTTTCATTTTTCTCTCATTTTTCCTGCTGCTTTCCTTTAATAGTTCTACTGGTCTTTTTTTAAACTGCAAGTGCCAGTCTGAAGTCCTCTCTGTGAATGGTGTGAGTCAGAAGGATAGGAGATACAAAATTACAAGGTAGCACCTTGTCTGAGCTATGGAGCTCCAGAGGCTCTGCAGTTTTTCTGTCTAAGTTTAGCTCAATACTGTTCAGTGATGCTGGTAAACTGACTGCTGAGCCACCCCCCACCCCCATCTGTGCATGCTTCAGCACCTCTTCACTTCCCCCTGCATCTCCAAGTTCCCTCAAATGGTTGTGCGAGTGGCAGTGGAAGTCAGTATTTTAGTTTGTTATCACCACCCTCTTGCATTACTTTATGAGTAGGGTTAAAGCTTTTCCATTTTGTTGCCTTTGTAGCTCTTTCTCTGCTGTTTAAATCCTGACATTTCATCTCTAACAAATGCAACAGCTGTTCATCTCTGCTGGTATTTTCATCATTGCTATCACCATACAGTTCATTAGTGCTGTTGATCCAAGGACTGCCATCACTAGTCTGTGTGTCATTCTCACTAGATGCTAAACCTGGGACAATGGGGCAGTCAGAACCCTGAACAGTCAAACACACACCGTCCTTTATCCTTGGGTCAGATTCATAGGTTGCAGTATCTGGAGGTGCTTCACTCAGGTTGTTGCACAGATTAATGAAGGATTCATATAGTGATGTAGACATAACCTCATTGTCACTGTCCCAGTACATACCATTACATTTACCTGCACTACCAAAAGGCTGATAGCCGGATGGCTGAGGTGCAATGGAGCAAGAAACTATATTGGCTTTCCTTTGAACATTTTGATATATTACTTGCTTATGCATTTCTTTCTCTGAAAGAAAAGCTGAAGCATCTTCATTTGCATGTGAGGAGAAAGATGGAAAATCAGTATGTTCTGAACAAGTGTTTGGAAAATCAAGCTCCGTGCTGGGAGATCTGTAGCTGTTATAACACATCTGATTGCTACCAGGCTGAGCACTTTGATCTCTGCAGCTGCATTTGGGCATCTCTGACAATTGTCTCAAAGGCGATGAGGAAGGCACACTTTCAAAGCCCAGAGTCAGGCTACTGTTAGCCATTGACTGAGACATGAGGGCACTGAAGCTCTTGTATGCAGAGCTGCTTGGTTCCTTGCATTCAGACAGAAGCATATTAAAGCTCCTATAGGCAGAGCCACAGGGTTGCAGGGATGGAGACAAAAGGGTGTCACAGCTCTTGTAGGCAGAACCACACAACCCCATGGATGCAGGCACAAGGGTATCAAAACTCTTGTCTGCAGAGCTGTTTATTCTGTCTGTTTTGGTTCCAAACAATGATTTATTTGTAGACTCCTGGGTCAGGACACAAGAGTCAAGCTCACTTTCAGAACAACACAGAAAATGGCTTTGATGAACCATTTGTTGAAGATCTCTTGCATCCAGAGAAGCAGAATTTATGCTGGAGCTCCGATAGCCAGATTCAAAGGATTCTTCTGATAGTTCTGACTCTTTGCTGGCTGTACTACAATTGTAGTCATCTTGAGAGGCTTTGGTGAAAAGGGGAGCTGTATGAGAAATACCACATGGTTGTGGACTCTGGGCTGTACTTTCTTTTGGATTTTGTTGTGATGGATTTTCTGACCCAATGCTCTCTAAGGTTTTCCTCTCAGTTGTGGGGATGTTTGGGCCTTTATTGTCTTGCATGTTATTTTCATTTGCCAGGAGTGCATCAAACATGTTAGCTAGTAACTCATTGTGTTCAGGATGCTCTCTGAAAGCACCAATGCTGCTCTCACAAGGCTCAAACATGGTGATCTGGTTGCCAGTTTCTTCTTGGCTCTCAGTTTCACTGTCTGTTAAACAGACACAGATTTCTATACACTCTTCAATGGGTATCGTATCAGGAGTTAAAACTGCACTGCTGCCTTTTGGCAACCACTCTTCAGACTTGCTGTGGCAACTGCAAGATTTCTCAACATTTCTGATGTTATCTTTTCCCTTGAAGTTTTGGCTTGACAAACTTCGAGCCAGACAGTTCTTGCAACTTCTGTGTTTGGAAGTCAAGAGGAAAGGACAGTTAATGTTTATGGTACAGGAAACAATTTTATGCTGTAAAGCAGAGGGATTTTTTAAAAAAATCTTACTTAC
Organism: Passer montanus; assembly: GCF_014805655.1. Classification (NCBI taxonomy): domain Eukaryota; kingdom Metazoa; phylum Chordata; class Aves; order Passeriformes; family Passeridae; genus Passer; species Passer montanus. Next base: position 144,056 of record NW_024373256.1, read on the forward strand.
ATATGTTGTTCCATGTGACTCTGCTTTAAGTCCTGGAACGGGAACTTAATTTCATCAAAATAGTACAAAACTGAAAACTAATAGATACAAATGGGATTTAGGACACATATAAGCTGTATTTACTATCCCTTACACTAGACAGACAATAGAATTTACTACATATTCTACTTCTGATGATCAGGAAAAGCTATTTTTTGCAAAACATTTAAATTACCTTGACATTTTTTACAACCGTTTGGCTCTTTGCTGGATTTGGGATTTGATCCCACCACTCTTTCTTCACTCTGCAAGGGAAGAATGAAAATAACTTGTTTTGACTGCACTTGGGCTTAATGAGTGTACATTTCTCTCTTCTGTTCTCCTTTCCCTCTTAGGCATTTGCATTGCAGCAACGGAAAGTGTTCATTTTGGACATCTCCTGATTTTCATTAAACCAATGCAAAGATGTTTGTATGTTTGGTATGTGACTGCTCCGCACTACAATAGTCACCTGTACTTCTAATCATGTTTAAAAGGATGTGTGAAATAGGATCTCATAACCATTTGAAAATTTCATATTACCATTTAAATTTTTTTGAAACAAATAAAGGTATTTAGCCATCATTACTTGAACTCCAGCAAAGACCAAGGTCCAAAACTGACAACCCCTACTATAATAAGCCTATTCTAGTAAGATTAATAAGACTATTCAGAAAATGACAGTTTATAAAACTGACTTGTGTTTATAAAATCTCTGCTCACAGACAGCTAGATAAAGGTGCTGAGAAAACCCAAAACATTACATTTCTGTGCTACCAGACATTTGTCTAACCAGTAGCAATACTGATATCCGTATAAACTGTTACTCTATAAACTGTGTAACAACCAGGATACCTACTTGGTGAAACAGAAGTAACAAATTATAGATCCTGCCATGATCAGTATGCAGGATGTGGGCACAGCCATCTGCAAAATGTCTTCAGCCTTCACCTGGTAATCTGTTAAATAAGCAAATGTCTACATGTGAATGTGCATCTACATGCAAGCACTGACAATAACAAATTATTTGCTGCTCTTCTGCAACCCAAAAAAATTCTCTTTTAGAGGATGTAAAATAAAGCTTCCAGCATGTTAACAACAGACCCCTACAGCTGCCAGCAGCAATGGTGTGTGTGGTGTGTCAGAGACCTGGCACAGGTCTGTGCTCAGCTGCTGGGTGTGGCAGGAGCTAGGAGAGCCAGCGTGTCAGCCCTCAAGGACAAGGGCTATCACACAGAGCCTAAAATGGCATTATCATTGTCACTGTAGTGCAGCTATGTTTCTTGTTCTTTCTGTTGCTCTTCAGGGGTTTTTATAAACCCTCCTACCTCTATTAAAATACTGCTTTATTTGCAGTATATATATATACACATATATATACACACACATATATACATGTGTGTATATATATATATATGTAAAATTTATACTCACTTGCTCTCACATCAATGCTGTTTAGTTCAAATATCTCTTCTACTTCATGAAATATTTATAGAGAATAATATACAGATTCCTTTCAGCCTGGTTTTCACAAGGCTAAGCAATCCAACCTCCCTTGGTCTTCTCTTCCTTAGTTCCCAAGGAGTTGCCTGTCTATGTTTAGTGTCTTTGGAAGCCTTTACAGATGTATTCACATTACAACCAAAATGATGAAGATGATGAGTCCATAACTCTCGTCCAAGAGAGCAGCAGAGTATGTAAGACTGTATACCATCCTTTTACCAATCTGTTATTTCTGACACTATTACCATAGCGAAATTCAACTTCTTCACTCCATTCACTCCAGTAGGCTGGGTAGTACACGTAGTTACACCTGAGACTTGCAACATAATCATAGCCTCTCTTCAAGGAGCTTGCAGTAATCTCAAAGCTTTTTGCCTGGTAGTTAATTGCTTTTACAGAAACCTGAAAAGAAAGTGAGAAAGTTCACTTTGTTTTCTTTATAGGGTGAAGGGTTAGAGACAGCAACTACATATTAATATGTGTTTCAGTGACCTTTCACAAATGAACAAATGAATGACGGTTTATGATACTGCAGTTCATGTCATCAGCAGGTGGCATTTGTTACCTGCCACCATGCATATTCTTCTGCTACCAGAAGCAGCCCAGCCCAGTAATGCTGGATTATTCATAACTCACCTGCCCCACAGAGCCATCAGCCTCCAGCTTCCTGATGTCTAAGGAGATAATGAAGTTCAGGGAACAGAAGCATTGTATTTTCAATCTCTGCCCTGTCTACTGCAAGCAGAAGACCATCTTGGGGTGGCAGTCAGAAGAGTCTCAATTCTCTGACACCCAGCTGAACCATTCTGGGGGCAAAGTGAACTGTGGCAAGTGTGTAATCAGGATCACTGTGCTCTGGCTGGCCCTTACATTATTAATGAAGTGACTTCGTAGAGGACTTCTTAAACCTTAACTCTGGAGACAGAAAATGAAGAGACTGGGTGTCTCTTACCTCTGTCGGGTGCTGCTTCCTCCAGTATTTCACCTCATAGATGACTGGTCCAGAGAGAAATGATGGATGAGAGTAGCTCTCCTCCCAACTCAGATTGAAATTACCATTTTCAGCTTTCTCAATGGCAAGATTTTTGGGGGCTCTTGGCTTAACTGTATGTTAAAAAACACAGAACAGGGTAATGGGAGAGCACTGATAGATAGAAGCAGAGAGAGAAGCATTCACCAGAGACCAGAATATCATTGCAGTCAATGCTCATACCCTTTTCACTATGCTCCAGCACAAGAACAGAGAGGCCGAACCTGAGCAGCTTGAGGGTATTTATTAAGCACTGATTCCTCAAGCTGGCTGAACCAATTGCAAGCACAGCCTTTTGGTGCACTGGATGCAGCTTTCAGCCTGGAGAAACAGGAACAACCTGTGCCCTGACAGTAGCAGCTGTGAGGTCGGGTGGGCACAGAACTTCAACATCATCGCCAAGCTGTCCTGGCTCCCTGTCTCTTGAAAATCAATGTGGACTTCTGCTTATTTGGCAGATAAGCACCAGCACCAATCAAGTATTCTCAAGAGAAACAGCTCCTTGGCCTGCTTAAGGTATGAAAATGGTTTCTCTGAGTGTTTAAGGTGACAGGCGTAACCAACAAGCACACTATTCTGACAAAACTGGGGGTCTAGGCGCAGACATGAATTGTGTCTACACTCTGTCCTGTTTAGGAGCAGTCTCTTAAACATTTTTATCACCAGTTGTTAAAATCCAACAGCAATTACTGTAAAAATCTCCTGCTCATTTGGCATGATTCAACTAGAGTGAAAAATCAGAGTATGACAGAGACAGGAATGGGAAGAATTTCAGTAGGGATAACCTAGTTTCTTTTTAGAAACTGAAAGTAGCATGATTTCTGTTCCTCTTGTAAGCCACAAGTAAAAGGCACTAAAGATAATTTAAGTCCCCAAACTCCTTTTGGCTTGCAGCTGAAAGGGTACAGCTAGAGGTACAACCACTCTCTGCCTTCCCCATTACTTATATTAATTCCTTAAGAATCCAATGCAGAATCAGGTTTCTAAAACAAATGGATTTTGCACTTAAGCTACCATGACATTTTGCACCTCTGACCAGCAAATTCTTGTCAATTTCTTGACAAGAAACAAAGCATGTTCTGGGGACATGAATGAGAAGTCAGCTAGGATTAAAAAGCCTTGAGCCAGACGCGCCAGCAACAAAGTAAACAAGTTCTTACCAACAAGGGCTGGTGTAACACTGTAATTCCATGAATCAGTGCCATTGAATTGCAGGGCTAGAATATATGTGAGGCCTAATACAAAATATTCCGGATATATTGTACAAGTGCACCTTAAACTGTCTTTTTCATTCTCAGGAACACACTTGTCTCTGAAAAACAGGCACAAAACTATGTAATATTTAAGAGAATGTGACACACTATTCCTTGAAAAGGTGAAATCAAGTTTCCCAACATGTATAACTAATCAGAACTGAGACAAGTCAGTTCCCAGAAATGTTTCCAAAACAAAACTGAGATCCCCAAACAACCCACCCTCCCTAGCTACCCCCTGGATATCTGTATCACACAAATTAAAAACTTGACAGAAAGGCCCAGGATTGATCCCAAATACCCTTTGTCACACTTCAGCTTCTAAAGGAATATACTAACAGCTTGTTAGTATAGGAACAGGTTTATTGCACTCTATCTATAGCAAGGTTATTTGAATGTTGGTGTGCTGAAATCATGCAGCAAGGGACAGGAGAACCCAGATGCATCTTCTTGTGTAAGAGATGATGCCTGGCCCTGCTCAGAACAGGGGCAGCAGTCTGTGCCTGAACAAGGAGCTACACTATATGCAGAGACAATCACCTGGCCTTCAGTGGAAAGCATCTTTCACATAGGCTACAGACCAGTGAATAAAGAAAGATTTCTCATGAAGAAGGTAACTTTTTGCATGAAGTTAAGGTTTTGTAAACTTCTAAGAGCCCTACCACTCCTACCAGTAGGACTTGATCCCTCCTCTGTCCTAAGAGAGCAGAAAGTTCTATGGAAGAGTAGACCACTGAACTGAGGGTGCTGTTAATTGCAGAAACCTGTTTTACTTAAAAGGAAATAATCAATTTTACTTTAAAAAAAATTACTGAAGTAAATTTTTTCCCAGACACCCACAGTAGAGGGAGGAAATTAAAGCAAATAGTGGCTATAGGATACATGAAACTCTAACAATGGCAGTGTAACATCTTATTAAATACTTACGACACAGAAGAAGTCTCCTTGCTGTAGTAGAGCACGAATTCTTTGGAGCAATTGGTTTGTGCAGGCACCTTCCAGTGACAAACCAGCTCTTTGTCATAGTCAGTGAAGCATGCAAATTCATGTATGTGTCCTGCAGTCAAAACTAGGGGAAAGCAGCATACAATGAGAAGCAAGAGAATCAGAAGACTATATTGGACTAAGCAGAAATACTAACTTTTCCATCTAAACAGAGCTGCCACACCTCTACAAATTAAGTGAAAACATTTTTATTTTTTGTGTCTGAGTAAATGGAAAGAGTAACAGACACTGAGACCGTCTCCACCTTTCTGGAGACAATGTCTATGGTCTTGGACAGGAAGAGTCTGCAGTAGTAATATTGAGATAGAAAGGCACATTTCAGCCAACACAGACTTCCAAGAAAGAAAATCCAATTGCAATAGCTCTATTTAAAACACATCAGCATTAAATTACAAAACAGCATTAAATACAAAAGGTTCAAAACCCAAAATGCAGATAATTAATAGAGTCAGACCAGGATCACTGCTTACAGTCATGACTCGTGTTTTACCTACAACTAAGGTAAAAGGTTCTAAGCTTCCCAAATGCATGGGAGAGCATGCTCCCAGAGCAGCTCCCCAGAGACTAGCAGATCTTCCTGCCACAGTTTCTTCTAATATATACCTTTACTTCATTCCACTCAGTACTTCCTGCTCTGTCTTCTACTCATCATTGTTATGAGAGCATTCAAGACTGAGGAGATGAAGTCACACTGAGCCAGGCACTGAGGAGGTACATGAAAGCCCAGAGTCTCTGTACTCCAGTGTTCAAGTTTATAACTATTTTCACTGGAGGTTTTAACCAAAAAAGAGAATATAGCGGTCAAAATATCTTTGTTAGCACTGGAAGTGGAAATAGAATCCACAATCCTCAGTATCCATTCCAGCCTCACTTTCCTTTATTTCAATGTGCTCCACAAGAGTGATATACAGAACAGAAGAGGAGAAGCCAGGTGACAGTAAGGCCATGTTGTTATTTGGACTAACCGTGTGCCAACCCAATATTGATACTGGACCCTGGAATGTGATTATAAGAAAATAGCTAGAAATAAATAATACTTTTATCATCAAAGACAATTATTTGCCTTTTCTGATGTTTGACTTCTCTTTCACAGGTAAATAATAACAACAGTATCTCCCTTTTCTTGCACAACCTGAACAAACATAAATACTTTTCTGCTTTACATGTCAATCTCCTGTAAAAAAAATAAAATACCTGTTTTTTAAAATCCTATTAATTATCTGAGAATTTCCAAAGGGATTCTGCTAGAAGGTTTTCTGTGGCAATTATACAAGACCAAATTTTGTGTACATGGCCCGGTACATTACCAACCCTCCATGCTGGTCATTTACATTGCAAATTCAAGACTCAGTTGTCAGCTATTCACATCCTGCAAGGTCTTCGTCCTTCAGCCACTTCTGCTTCACATGCTTATTCCTTCCCACAGGTATCTAAATTTCAGATTATTCCTCACATACCTTTTTTGCTGAAAGTACCAAATTTCATTTGGTACTTCCCTACATGTCTACTTTTCTGTAGTCCACTTGTGTTATTTACCATGATCCAACTTCTGCATACTCTGATACAGTACAGGAGAGCACAAACTGGCAGCAGAGGAGAGCACACACTGGCACCAGTGGAGAGCACACACTGGCGCCAGTGGAGAGCGCACACTGGCACCAGTGGAGAGCGCACACTGGCACCAGTGGAGAGCACACACTGGCGCCAGTGGAGAGCGCACACTGGCACCAGTGGAGAGCGCACACTGGCACCAGTGGAGAGCACACACTGGCAGCAGAGGAAAGCACACACTGGCACCAGTGGAGAGCACACACTGGCAGCAGCTCTGCGAGCGGCTCCCCCGCAGCCCCACGGGCAAACCACAGCAGCCAGGGGACACTGGAGCTTCCTGCAGAGTTGCCTGGGCTACAGAGACCTGGCTCACAGTGAGCGGTCCAGTGCAGATCAGATACTGGGGAAGAAGGCAATGGCTTTCCAAACCTGTTTCTCCTTTCTGCAAGTTTCTAGTTTTTCTTGTTCACATAGAAAAGGTCAATATAAAGATTAAAAAAAAAAAACCTCTAAGTTTTTTTCTAGTACAGGGTTACTTCTGACATTTGAAGTTACAAATTTCATAGTAGTTAATTAGTGGTAACAGTGTTACCTAGTGGTCATAGAAAAAGGCTATCAAGAAAAACTTCACTATAATAATTTAAAATATTGACAAACATACCTTCATTTGTTGTATACGAAAAGAAAAGGATCCACAGAGTACAGGGTGCAGCACTTGGGAGCCTTGCCATTATTGACAATGGTCAGGTTCAGTAGGAAAAACTGTGCTGCAATTCTGCCAACAGAAAACATAATAAGCTTATATCCCTGTCTCAGTTAAGGTAAAGGTGTAGCTTTCCCTACCACTTCTGCTAGATGTTAGAATTCAGACTCCCTGCTGTACCTGTTTCCCACCTCTGGAACCTAAAATTAGCTCATGGAATGAGACATGTAGAAGAATAAGGAGAACACAAATGAGCTAGAAGAGTTTTCTGCAAAATTTCCATTACAGAGGATACGGGACTGACATTGGCAGTGGAGCTGCTCTCTTTAGCTACTAGAAAAGAAAGGCTGCTAGTATGTAAAGGGTAATAAAGGGCAAGCACTGGACCAAAACCAGTGACGTCACCAAAGCCTTATGATTCCACTCTGATAAGAAAAAGAATTTAAGAATGAAGTGTCCAATCTATTGACTAAAATGTTTTCTCCAAGTCCTGTCACCAGTACCTTGAAAATCTGAGTATCAACTCTTTAAGAAAAGAATTTTAGCAAAGAACTCTGAGCATTGCTCCAAAAGAATACAGATTCATTAAAATATTAATTATTAAAAAGTTGTAAAACACACCTAATTATGATATAACCAGAACAACTTTGGAAAAGGAAAATAATGCAGCTTTTATGTCCCTAAGCATAGCAAAACTGTCTAGGTAAATTGAAAACAGATGAAATAATTAATTTCAGAATTAAAAATAGCAAGTGCCCCCAAGATTTTTTTACCAATATAGCTACTTAATGCCTAAGATAAGGCTACCAGCTTTCATATAACTATAAACGGATATCAGGCATTTAAAATTTTGGTAAATGTGTAAGTGAAGTCATGCTAATATGCTTTTGGCTTTGTTTTCAGTATAAAGAGGGATAAAATTTGTTCAGCAGCACATTGTTAAGACACAACCCTTTGGTCCCTTCCTCTCATGCTTTTGGAATTTTATAACTTTCATATCTGGACAGAGTGTTCTTGCTGCCTGCAAGCTTCAGCTGTTCTGTTTATACCTGTAGGGCTCCCAGGTAGTATCCTAGTTTTTATTTCAAGGGAAGGGAAGGGAAATCCTCTTCAGCAGGTGAATGGTACTGGGTGTTCTGTATAAGATTGGTCAGACTCTGAAGCAGAAAAGACCACTAGAAGGTATTTTTGGATGGTGGTTCAATACTCTCTTTCCCAAACCAACCATGCAGCAGAACCACATTATATGTGTCTGACAAAGGTGAGTCTGTCTGTCTGATTGAATATATCCACCTTAAAAGTTAAAGGATAAGGACATTGTTAGTCAAAATAGAAGATCAGAATGGAGACTCTTCTGTGACCTTCTCTGGGGCAGTCACTGCTCATCGAGTAATAAAGAACAAACCTGAAAGACAAATTTCTCATAAGAGCTTGAGAAAACTATTACTCAAGAGCTGAGTTTTTTCATATTCTGAGAATAGATGAAATGTTACTAAGCACAGTAATACATTTTTTTTAAAAGAACACAAGCACCTTTGCTGCTGCTCAGAAAAAAAGAGCCAACTGCTCTGGCATAAAAAAAAAATTCATTTCCCTTTTTCCTGGAATTCTCAAGAGAGGAAGCATTTGCAGCTTTCCACTGTTAGGTAATACTGCCACATGACTGGAGTTCCAAGAAACTCTTGGAACTTTGGCAAAGAATCCTGAATCACGTAAGCATGTCCAAATGAGCAGATGGCAGACCAAAACCATCTTCTCGTGGAAGAATGGATCTGCACATGTGGATGAAAGTGGAGTTAAGCCAGTGCTTTAATGAAACTGCAAAAGGAGAAAATTTTAAAAAATCCACAGCTCTTCTGCCTGTTACCTCTTAAGTTTTTCATTATACCAATCTCAAAAAAGTATGTAACACATATAGACAATATTAAAATTGCAGCAAACCTAGTAGCTCTGATATACTTGAGGAAAGTAAATTGCAAAGACATAAGTTACTTCCCTAAAACCAGGAAAGAAATCTCTGTCAGGGTTAGAAGCAGATCTACATGGTTACTGGCACAAGCTACATGCTTTGATCACTTACCCTCTTGTTTCCTGAAAAAAAATAGGATGTGATTAGAATTATTTCATTTACTATCAAGAAAAATGGTACTAATTTTTGGTCTGGTCTTCTGTGGAAATTAGGGTCACATTTCATTAACAGGTATAATCTGCAAAACTGTTATGTGCAAAGAGTAACTCTGCCCAAACCAAGAGGTCATATTAAACAAGACTGCTTAATGCACGGTTGCTGCAATTGTACAGCTAAAACATCTTTCCCTGTTTAAAACTGCCTCTTTCTAAAACTGATGCACATCTTGTCTTACTCTCTAGTTTAAAGCGTTGACTAGAAACGCTGAATAGAATGAGACAAGCGGTACATAGCAGAGCAAAAGGTTCAGCAACAGATTCTGCATCAAACCTTGAAAAGAAAACCCGTGCGGAGTGTACTGCCTTGTGCCGAGAAACCTCTCCTTTCCGGCGCTCAGCACGAGCCGCTCCGGAGCTCCGCCGGCCCGCGGGCACAGGGGGGCGCAGCCGGAGCGCCGCGCTGGGCACGGCCGGGAACGGCTCCGGCCGGGAACGCGGGCCGGGACAGGCGCGCCCCGCACGAACACTTCGGAGAACTACAACTTCTGCGTAAAATACTGTAAAAGGAGCACTCGCGTCGAACAGCTTCAGGAAAGAGAAGCGATTCTGGCCGCGGGTTCCAGCCGGAGCCACCGCACGGGACGGGCCCAGGGATCCGCGCCCGGCCAAGCCCCGGAGGGAGCACGGACCTTCCGCCCTCGCCAGAACCGGCACGGAGAAAAACGCAGACCGCACAAAGGGCACGCCAAGCGCACGCAACGAGCAGGAGCCGGTCCTGACGCCAGGACGAAGGGGCCGCCAGACGTACCTTGCGTCTATCGGCGCCCGCTCCGGCCCCGAGCGCTCCCGGCCCCGGACGCGGCTGGGCCCGGCCCGGGCCCTGCGCCCGCCGCGGGGCGGGGCCGGGGCCGGGCCGTTGATGGCGGGCGCGCGCAGCCGCAGCTGAGCAGGCGAGCACGGGCGGGTGCGGCGGGGGCTGAGGCTGAGGTGGGGCGCCGAGGCTGAGGTGGGGCGCCGAGGCTGAGGTGGGGCTGAGGCTGAGGTGGGGCTGAGGCTGAGGTGGGGCGCCGGCACCGCGGTGGGAGCCCCGGGGAACCTCGGTAGGGCCCGGCTGGGCCGAGGGCTGGCGGGCCGGGCGTTTTTCCGGGGCATTGCCTCCGTCTGCTGCGGCTGGCCCGGGGCCGCCCGGGCGGCGAGGCCGGAGCTCAGCCCGAAGCGGGCATTCGGGTGGTGCAGTGGTCAGGGAATTTCCTGAGCTGCCTTTAATTACTTCAGGTGCTCTTCGAAACCTGTTGAGGCTTGTTGCCTGTGCTCAGATGAGGCTGTGTGGGGAGCAGGAGCTTGATCTGACACAGAAGGACAGGCGGGGTTGTGTTTGTCACCCGGCGCTGCTGTTGTCGCGTTTGCAAATACCGCAGGGCGCGTTTTGTAGCGGTTAGTGGGGCGTGGGGCGCTCTCCAGCTCCCGTTCCTAGCAGGCCAAACCGGCCCGATCCCGTTTGCTCAGCAACATGCTCTGCAGCTTCCATGAAAGCTGCGCCGCATGGAGAAGATCTCTGTCAGGGTTTAGAGGCTCAGTGGCCACCGGGGGTGCCTGAAGCCCTCCAGGAGCACCGTGTGAGACTAACTGCAGACTCGAGCGACTACCATGTGTATAACCTTGAGCCAACTGTGCGTGTTGAGCAGGAGTCATTCCCCTGTGTATCAGTGCTGCAATAAAGTATTGCTTGCTTTTTAATACTACACTGGTGTTAAGAAGGAGTTTGATTCCCGATTTTGGGTGGCAATGACACAACACTGTTCTTTTCTGCAGCTAAAACTAGTTGGATTTTATCTCTTGTACCCTTCCAGAACCTCCGAGCTGGTCACCCTCTGCATTCTGAGGACAATCTTGGGATCTGCTTTTTTTGCCTTCATTCAATGTAATAGACTTTAATTAAAATCTTGTGTATACTTGGACTGTTGTATTCTTAATTTGCATTAACATGTGCATTAATTCCACCTTAAACATCCTGCAGCACTTGAAGCCTGGTGAAATACTGATGGCAGCTCAGATGACCAATGCTCATCGGCGGTTCTTGCAGGTTCTGATGTCTAATGGGATAACAGAAGGATCAGAGGCCAGAAAATTACACCAGCACTGCTGTGAAACTGATAAAGGTGTGTCTGTCTTGGTGATGAAAGAACTGGATTTTTTTCCTGGTGCAGCTTGCAAATTTGATTTCTGAAGGGCATGCATCAGCTAAAAAAAGTTTAAAAACTGTAATGGTATGAGTGTTCTGTCTCTTTCCTGAAAGATAAAATTATACAGCAATGAGTAAACTAACTTCTAATCAGGCCAGATTCGTATATAGTACTTTTTATTTTGCCAAGGTTGTTGTTTATTGGTTATACATATAGACGATTTTTAAAAATAATTTTTGACACTGGAAGTACTTCACTATATTGAATGCTTTTAAGTAAATGCACTTCAGTCATTTCTCCCAGGTGTTGTGGGAGAAGTGACTGCTGCAAAAATATTTCTATGAGGGTGAGCAATTCCTGATGAATTGCTGTGCTTTCTTTCCACCTCACCTGCAATGTATTGTCCATTCCAAGTCCTGGAAGCTGTGCTCCTGCTAGGCTTAGGAGTGTCCCTGTGCCATGCCACCATGCTACTCTGCAGGGACTCTTCTGGTTTTCTGTGAATTTGTACCCTTACCCATAATGCAACATCAGATTCCCACAAAGTAATATATTTATATAGATTATAGTAATCTATTTGTATAGTCTCTTGAGTCAGGAACTGTAACTTGACCTACTTCTTAGATGCTAAAATTGTGAAGTGCAACTTTTGGTGTTCTCTAACCCCTGTTCATTTTTTATGGAGAATTTTTATCCCTTTTTTCCACATGAGAACTACTCGAGCAGCCACTTAACATTAAAATGTAACATTAAAGTATTAAAGCTGTTGTACCCAAGAGTATTCTGTTACCGTTTCATCTTTTACCATCTCTGAGATCAGTCACTAAAGCTCCCTGGCTGCTGTGTGCAGTTTCCTGCTGACAGGGGCCAAGCCAGTGGCAAAACTGTACTTAATTTTGTACTTTACTATTGTTCTTGCTGTATGTTGGCATTGCTCACTGAGGGAATCTTGTATATCAGAAGCAGGAACTCCTGGGCAGGAGCATCCTATGAGGGCTGTTTGGCACTGGGCTGGATAGTGCGGTGCGCTTTGGGAGTGGGACTTGGCCCGGTGCTCCTAAGTGAGCAAGGGACTCCTGTGGCTGAGAACAGGATTAATTTCATGATAACTGGTTGTAATTTTAAACGTGAATCATTTATCTAAAATTATTAGCTGTTAGTTTGTGGCACCAGCTCTCTGGTCACAGAGAGCAACAAAGTCTTGTTTTGGATAGATGTGAGGGTTGTGCTGGTGCTGTGCAGGCAAGACCCATTGTATTCTCTTCCACAGAACTACTGCAAAGTCCATCCTAATTATGTCTATGATAAAACTGCTGCTAGTATTTGCTTGGTTTATAAAATGTGACTCAAGATATTTCTTCTTGTTTCTACAACACTGGAATTTTAGGTTTTCTGATATGTAACTTGAGCACTTATGTGCCATTAATTTGTGAAACAGAGCATACAGAAACAAGAAATCCCTTGTATATAAAGGAATTTAAATCAGTGTATTTTTCTGTTGTGCATAATATTTTTTCCCAGTCATATTTTATTTTCAATTCAGCTTAGTTCAGGTCACTGTAATTACTGGATCAGTGCTATGGGTTCCCTGCAACAAGGCAGAATGTCTGGACTCTGTCAACTGATTTTAAAGGAGCTGAGCATCTCTGAAGGTCATGAGACAGTAGCACAAGGAAATGCTATTTCTGCTGAATAGAACAGTTTGAATTCATGTTCGAATTCTGTCTCAGTTTTAGCAGTCTTACCTGGGAAAAAATGTTTCACATAAAAAGATCTGTCTGATGTATAGTTGTTTGACTTATGTTTTTTTTCTCTGTATGACTTTTCTCATTCTTTTTCAGTTTACTATGCACACGATAAACTGGATGATTTCATCAGCACTATTAACAGCCACCTGCAGCCTTTGTTTATGCAGATCCGGAAAGGAATATCAGAAGATGATGGGAGAGCACATTATGCTGTAGTAGGTACCTGCTGTGCTGTGTTTGCATGGGGCTGGCAGTGGCTGCAGGAGCTGCTGGGAGGTTCAACTGTCACAGCCCAGATGTATGGGAATAGGACACGGCAGCAAGGATGACAGCAGCGTTGGAGTTACTTAACATAAACATTGCTTAAGTGCTGAAGTGAGATTTCTTTTCCACTGGAGACTTTCTTTCCTGAGACAGATTTTTAAACTAGAAAACACAGAGAGCTATTCAACATCAGTTTTCTTTTTCTCCCACTCAAAAATCAACCTAGCACAAAAGGGTTGCTAAGGAGTTGTACAAGTTGTTTCAATGTGCAGAGAAGGTTATCTGGTAATTTCAGAAGGCCATACAGAAGGTATCCTAAATTAGCTGCTGCCTTTAACCTTTCCGTTTTCCAGTTAAGTTGAGCTAATAATTAATAGTAGTAGCATGTGCAATAACAGTAGAAAACACGGGCAGCTGATTTTCACAGTGATTAAAAAGGTGACTGATAACATAGGTCTGGTGGTAGGCAGCAGCAGGAACTATCTAGCACCTGTGATGTGTCAGCTCTGCTGCAGCACTCTGTGTCAGTTCTGGGAGCTTGTGTTGTGGAATGGCTTTGCCTGGGCAGAGGAAGCTGTGGAGAATTTGTGGCTGGAACATGAGGGGTTGTAAAGAAAGAACTTGAGTACCATCAAGTGCCCCTAAAAGAATTAACATTTATGTTAATTGTAAGATGATGTATTCTTAACCCCAGGTTTTTTTTTACAGTTTCTGGTATGAAACTACATCGGCACTTTATATCATGTTATTTTTTGTAGGTGAATTTGGCGGAAACGGAAGTAACTAAAATGGCATCTGACTATACAGAAATTGAATTGGAATTGTTCAGAAAAACAGTATGTATGTCAGTTATCACTTAGTAAATCACATTATTTGTGAAGCTGTCATCTTAAAATGAATGAAAATGGAAATGGAGATGTGGTTGAAGAAGTAGTTGCCATTTCACCTAAGTTTATCTGAGATCAAATGGATGGGGTGGGCAGGGATGAAAGTATGTGCAAGTAATGATTTGCTGTTGTTAGTCAGTTATGGGTAAGGCAAAATCAGCACCAGGTAATGGCTCCTTGGGTTAGGGACAAGACATGCCTACTTCTAGTTATACAAGCAGATTTCTTCAGGATTTGCAGTCATAACTGCTGAGTTTTTCACTGGATTTAGTAGTTTAGTAAATATACAGTAGTTTTTAATGCTAGTAACTTACAAAATGAATTTGCAGATTTGCATTTAAATATTTGTCTATGGTTATTGAGGTTTTTCCTCAAAACACCTTTGACAAAGAGCAGATAAGAAGAAATGGATCTGTCACCACTGAGTGTGGTGTCCCTGAACACAGCTTTATTTAGGCAGCATGTATACTTCTATTTGTGGAAATGTTTTCTTGGCAAAGATCAAAATCTTAAGGAGACAATGAGTGTTTCACCTTTTGGCCTTTGTTTTACAATTCTGGGTCAAGCTGTATACTGTAGTATCTTTCACATACATGGATGCAAAAAAAAAAAATATGCACATCAGCACATTACTGTAAGGTGTGTCTGCCTAATTGCAGTGTTTCTAATACTTGGTAATGTTTCTTCCTGTAGATGGACCTAATAATTTTATCAGAAAATGGCTTTGCCTCATCTACAGATATTTTAAACTTGGCTGACCAACTTAAGACAAAGAAAATGAAGAAAAAAGAAGCAGAACAAGTGCTGAAAGTTTTTGTGGAGGATAAGTGGCTTTCTGAGGTAACTGCATTCAAGTGTTCTTAGTTCAAAGGGTCCAGCTACCATGTTCTTATGGATGTGGTAGCTGAGACTGGAGCTCTTCTGATGGCAAAAATGGTCTTATGGCACCCATGCTTATTGGTGCTCCAGTGATTTTTGCAGAAAAGGACTTAAATGGACAAAAGTCCTTGGGTAGGTCTGTACAGGACCATATGGTTTCGGTTCCTTTTACCGGAGCCAGGTGGGTTTGTGTGTCCAGTCCTGCCCAGTGATGCACAGACACAACAGCACAGCATCCTTTGTACATGGCTTTGTATGCAACAGCACAGCATCCTTCAACCTGGAACAGGAGTTGGGGAAAGCTCTTCAGAGTGATCAGTGCTGTTAGTTGCATTTGGAATTTCCAGACATGTTGAAAACTCCTGTACCAGAAATGCATGGGCCACTGTGCATGTTACCTGTTTTATTTTACGAGGAAGCAGTGGAAATGAGCTCACTATGTGGACCATGGTGGACTGACCACATGGATACTGTAGTTGCTTGCTCAGTGAGACCTTAATCCCTTTTCTGCTGAAGTCATTGCACCATAGATCTTCAACCAGCTGCCACACAGTTACTTACATGTTAAGTTGATTTGGCAGATATTTCCAAAGATACATCAAGCAGGAAATGCCTAGATTTTGTTGAAAGCTGGGAGAATTTCCTCTAACATTCTTTTTGGGAGGATCCCAAAACACCATACTGCTGTTAAGGAGTGCATGCTTGCTCATTTATGTTTTCCAAGGACTAGATCTCTGTTAAAGGTGTGGGATTTTTATTCTGCTCCTCTAAACAAAGGAGTTCTGCTATTTCAAAAGTGTTCTGGTGTTGCATTGTACCAGTATGATGGTTTCATGACAGTAGAATGGCTTGTTAACAGGTGGTTAGCAAAGTCAAAAAAGGTAAAGGAATGAAAGGAAATCCCTCATCTCAACATTTGTTTCCTTAGAAAAATGGAGACTACACTCTGCATACTCGTTGCATAATTGAGATGGAACAGTACATTCTCAGCAACTACCAGGATGTGGCAAGGAAATGTAACATCTGTCGCAGCCTTGCCATCCAGGTAACATGTTTTATCACCTCAGCCAATGGACTTGCATGGTTGTAGCTGAGGTTTGTGATGCTTTCTCTTGGGTATAATCTTGGTCTTGTAATCTGGTCATGGCGCTCGTGCATTTTGTAAAAAAATTTTTTTCTCCATTTTAGGCATTTTAGCTTCTGTCTTTAGAAATAAAATTGTCTTGGAGCAGTGTCTCCAAGTATAAAATGGCAAAAGTGCACTCCCACAATGAGGAACATGGTTGTGCTGTCTAGCTTTCCAAACCAGCAGGTTAGAGATGAGCTCCTGATGCTGAAAGAGGTTTAGCAGTCCTCTTTGGGCCTTGCCAGTAGATGTCATCGTGTGACACATTCATTCTTGGTTTTGGGATTTTAATTCAGGAATTGCTTGTGTTTGGACCTCAGAAGGAACACACGTGCTATGTAGAGCATGCTAAAGCACTGTGTTTTGATAGCTGGGATGTTACCATTCCATCTTGCTAAAGTAGTTACAGCCTGGATTCATATTCCAAAACTGCTACATTTTCTTGCTCTGTGAGCCTGCATCTTCTGATCTGCCCAACTAATACATGCTTCCATGTTACTTTTTCCATCCGAATTAGTCTCATTTATTGCACTGAAATTGCTGTCTTTCAAACTAAGTTTTGTCCATATAGGGAAATAGTATTTCCCAGTTTATAGAAAAAGACTTTCTTTTAGGATTTACCAACTTTGACTGTTGAGTGTGTCTACCACCCATATTGTGGGAACCATTCTTTGGAACAAAGCATTGTGTATCTGCTGCTCTTTGTAACAACCTTCTCTTAAATTGAAGGACAGTTTAGAATGATTTCATGAATCAACACTCCTGATTTCAGAGCCAAGTATGTGAATCCTGTGGAATTGGAATGCACTTACCTTGTGTCAGAAAGTACTTCAGAGGCCAGACTGAACCCCGCTGTCCCAAGTGTAATGAATTCTGGTCTTGTGACACCCCAGGTACTAAGCAATGTATTTTTAAAAAATTGAATGTAATAATACTAGGAAATGGGCTGTCATGTTCAGTGGCACTGCCTGTATTATTTATAACTGTATCAGCTATTTCTGACTCCAGTGGTACACTTCAGGCACTAAACCACACACAGGCAGCATTGAGCCCCCACAGTGCCCAAAGAGTGCCACAGGGGCATTAGCAGACCCTGTGCAAATTTTTTTATAACTATCTTTAGGAGGGGGAGAGGAGGGGGGAAGTAATAGAAGCACACACAACCCATGACACTAGAACTTCTGGAAATACCAAGCTTCTAAGAATCTCTTTGGATTTCCTCCATTTGT
Source organism: Passer montanus (assembly GCF_014805655.1). Classification (NCBI taxonomy): domain Eukaryota; kingdom Metazoa; phylum Chordata; class Aves; order Passeriformes; family Passeridae; genus Passer; species Passer montanus. The sequence goes on from NW_024373256.1 coordinate 161,562, forward strand.
CCAGGGAAATTGGATATTGTGAACAGCAACAGAGGAATATACAAAGCATTTTAGAAAAGGTGGTTATACAACGTTAACTTTTTTTTGTGTGTTGTCCATTAACCTTCCTTTAGTTTTCTTTACAGGTGTGAATCGGATGGGTTCCAATGGTACAGACTTACCACAGAGCTCCACTCTTGGCCCTAGATGATGCCAGTAAAACTTGATGTCAGTGACATCTATTTGCCCCCACTCTGGCAGAACAGCCAGACTGTATTGTATTCATTAGTAACAGTGCTCAGTGTACTCATTTTCTAAAGTTCTTAGAATCTTAGAATAAAACTATCATTGATGTTCCTGTTCACAGTAATGCCTGCACAGCTTTCTTGGAGGCTGTTTTGTGTTTGTAATTCTCCATATTCTTGGGTTGGGACTCTCAGTGCATGTTTGGGGATGAAAGATGTAAATGTTTTAGTCAGTCCTGCAATTTGATATATGCAGCTAAACTCTTGAAAGAAGCCTTTCTCAACAAGTGCTCCTTGTTTGTACAGGAGCAGTACAAATTCAGTTGCACAATGGAAATGACACCTGCTGTGGTACATCAAGCAGGTGAAAAATCAGTGTGGTGTGCACAAGGCAGCTGGCTCAGTCTCTGACCTAGGGCCGGAGTTGGAACACTTCTAGCTGGCACTGTGGTTGTGTTTTGTCCCTTCTTTAGATGCAGAAGAATTTGTCTTGACATAAGGCCATGTCATGAGCAGCTGTGCTCTGTAAGGAGGGAATATTGCCACAGAAGGATTGGGAAGCAGTAGGGCAGGACTTGGGGCAGTGTCAGCTTATGTCTGCAAACTGCTGAAAACATTACCATACTGCGACTCTTTAGGTTTTTCATCTTGGCACTTCTGTCTCCAGTTTTAAGAAAGGATTCTTTTTCCTTTAAGAGTGAACTTGGAAAGGAGCCAAGGACTGGCTATTGCCAGACACCAGACTAAAATGGCAGCATCCTTGTCCTTGGTAGAGATATGTGACACAGCAGAAGAGCTGTGGCAGCAGTTCATATGATGGTGAATCAAAATATAATTAAACTTCAGGTTATCTAACTGCAATGAAACTATGGATTAACTTCAGTTATGTTCTAGGCTTTAATAGGATGTTGTGGTTTAGAAACAGTACTCCCCAAATTAGTGTTCCCACCAAAACACTCCAAACCATGAAATGCTTGCGCATTTCCTCTTCCCCCTACCTCTTCCCTCATGGACAGGAGAATTGGGAGGTCCAAAAGGTAAAGACCATGAGTTGCAATAAGAACAATTTACTGGAAACAGCAATGGAATAAGAAAATGAGCAGTAATAGCAACAATCTCAATAACAGTGTACAAGAGAGACAAAAGATTCACACAGATTCAGTCACTGTAATACCAAGGAGCCCGTTCCTGCCCCTGGCCTGCAGCAGTGGCAGGCTGAGGTAGTACAACATAACCTCTGGGTCTGGGCCATGCCGTTCCTGGCTACTGCAAAAATTAACCCTATCCTGGCCAGAACCAGCACATGAGTAACTTTTTTCATGCAGGAGACTAGTACCTTGCTTGGTGTTAGCTTAATTTTTTCATTGATTGAATCTTCAGGTAGCACCATCTCTCTAGCTAAGTCCAGGGTTTTATTTACCAAATCCAAGTAGAAGATAACCCTGACCTGGTTATTGAGACAGGCTCAGGGAGAGCCCTGGCAGTGCCCATACAGAGGCTCTTTCTGATGGATGCACACACAGGCCAATGACCTAACATATGCTATTTAGGAGTTATTAGAAACATATACAAAAATGAAGTGACAACAGCATCATCCTTCCACTTACCCATTATGACTACTTCTCCATGCTTTAGCAAGAGTTTGTTGGTTTTGCTCCATCTCTAACCTCTTCTGAAAGAGAGATGCTACTTGCCTGATTTTTAATTTAATTTCAGTGCTGCTGACTACATTTCAGAACTATGACCACCAGAAACTAACAGAGAAGCTGAGCTCAAGCGATCGCACATAGTGCCAATATTTAACTGGAATAAACAGAATCTGCCCAGGCATCAGAATGCAGGACTGAAATGCAGCCTTTGTGAAATTTGGAAACTTGACCAAGTCTGGATCTTCCACATCAACCTATAAAAAAACAATCATCAGAAGAATGTCTTTACTCAAATATGATTTGATAACATTACTGATACTAAAATTTCAGGCAACTATTTACCTGACTGGTGTTGTGAAGAATTTGGCTTTCATGGGGGTATAGGTTTTCTGAATCTTGTGGTGAATAGAGACGGATATACTTTTTTCCAAATACCTGTACATAATAAATGTTTTCCATTGGTCATTAACTGGCACATTACTGGAAGCTGTGTGCCATAGCTGGCATTTAACAGTAAAATATACCTGATTACAAGGAACATAATTATTGTTAGTAATAGACACTGCTATAATAAAAAGTTAAATCAGGCTATTGGAATTCAAGTACCTCTTCCCTTGGAACAGATAAGAATTTGAAATACCTTTGGGAAGGAAATGCTTTTAACCAGATTGCTTTCAATTTCAAAACCCTGCTTTCCAGAAGTGCTGGCTTTGGCTGGGGTAGAACTAATTTTCTTCCAAGTGGCTGGTATAGGACTATGTTTTGGATTTGTACGGAACACAGGGTTGATAATATAGAAACGTTTTTGTTATTGCTGAGCAGGGTTTACACAGATCTGAAGCCTTTTCTGTCTATCATACTGCCATGCTGGCAAGGAAGTTGGAGGTACCTGGGAGACTGGAGGAGACACAACCAGGACAGGTGACCTAAACTGACTGACCAACAGATATTCCAGACTACGTGACATCATGCTTAGTATATGGGGGAAGAAGAAGAAAGGGGGGATGTTTGGAGTAACAGTGTTTGTCCCCCCCAGTAATTGTTAAGCATGATGGGCTCTGCTCTCCCGAATGACTGAACGCCCTGGTGTTCCCCTGCCCATGGGAAGCAGTCAAGTAATTCTTTGTTTTGCTTTACCTACATGCACGGTTTTTGCCTATTAAACCTCAATCCAAAGCTTTCTAGCTTTTACTCTCCCCATTCTCTCCCTCATCCTGCTGGCTGGGGAATGAGAAAGTGGCTGCATGAGGCTTGGGGATTCGCTGGGCTCAAACCACAACACCAGGAAAATAAACTCCTTAGTACAACATGACAGGATCCAGATTCTTGTAACTCTGTTACAAATTCCATGTGACCTTGGAAAATCTGCTTCTTGTGATTTCTATCTATCATCTGTAAAACAAGGGGAAGTAATGGTCTCTCAATGAGCAACACCTGTGGTCTATAAGATTACATTCAGTAGTAAGTTGCAGTAGTGACAAATACAACAAAGTAGCAAAATAGTATCTGCATGTTCTCTAACCTTCAATTGTTCAAGTTGTCTGCTCCCCTTGTCTCTAGCATATACCATAAACATTTTCTCTAAGTTTTGCATTAATGGCATGTGTACAGCAAGTAGAGTACATACCTGGGCTAAAAAATTTTGCTGGGGATCCTGATGAAGAGGTGAGATTGTGCCTCCTGGACCAAACCAGGCATTAATGGTGATGTCATCTTCTTCCCCTTCACCCAGGCAGCAGTAGTCAGGGATACTGATATCTTCTTTCAGTTCTGGGATCTATTTCCACAAAGAAAGAAACATTGAAAAGGGTATGTGCTGACTTGCCAAAATATGTAATTCATCAAACAGATGAGCAAGGCTAGATGAAAAGAAAACAAATGACTGGCTGGTATAGCAAGGGTAGGAGAAAAGCAGCTGACCTGCTAGGAATCTGCAGGAAATGTTCTCAAACTTTCTGTTCTAGTGAGCAGACTCTGTTGGAAGGAGAAGCAGGAGAAAGAAAGGGGTTTCCTCATTCTTCAGAGACCCTTTGCTTTTGCAGAAATCAGAGACACCCACAAGAATAAGTACATTTGCTCTTCATGGAAAAGGAGCAGCTATCTCTTCTATACTATGTTTGCTTCTCTGTGAAATTCCTTTTTATGTCTCACACCAACAAAAGCTCCAGTAAACTGGAATGACACTTCAGATTATGGTAAACATATTAATGTTGAAAACTTTCCTGTCCAAATCTTTTCCCTGACTTATGAAAGGGGCTTTCCAGGTGATATCCCCCTAAGTATAAGCTACATTGTACTGAAACAGCACTAGGATTGAATGTCTTCATCCTAAACAGGATTTGTTTCCATGTCCTGTAGCCAAATGGACAAACTTCTCCCTCTGATCCTTTAAATTATGGGAATAGAAACTTCAGAATTACTGTGAATTCTCCATATGCCCTTCAATCTAGTACAGTCAACATCTTGAGAGACAACTTGTGCTACAAAAGGAAGACATGACTGTAGGAAGATAAAAACATTCACTCAGTTTTACCTGATCAAAAAGCTGGTGCTGGGCAAGGTATCCTACATTGCTCTGAAATGATAGCAGAGGAAGAAAAAACACAGTAACATACAGGTAAGACAGTGAATTAATTTACTTACATGTGAATAGAATTTACTTATAGTAAATTCCAGTGTCCTGTTCAGAGTACTGTACATAACTATTTCACCAGTATAAGGTGTCTTCAGAAACAGCACCTTACAGCTCCACTGAAATAGTGAGAATGTAGGTGTGTCTCCACAATGAATAAATCATCCAGCTTGAGTTACTGAAGGAAGCTGGGACTCCCTATGGAGCCTTGACAGCTGACAATGCACTGCATCTTTCTAGCCAGACGCTGCTGGCACACAGACCAGTTCTCCTTCACGCCCTGGAACTACTTCCATACTCTACTGCAGGGTACACCACAGATCAATTTGCTATGGCACATAATCCTTCCTGCCAGAAGGCCAGGAAACAGAAATGGGGGCTTGGGATCCTCATCTGTGAAAGCAAAAGGACATCCCAGATGCTAATCAACTTTGTATTTTTTTGCCTCATGGCTTGTAAATTTGGATCTGATCCTAAATCTCACTAAGCAGTTTAATGAGAAAGAGGAACAACACTGCTGGCTGAGGATCCCTTATTCTTGGATTCCACCATTCAGGTTTTTGCTGCATATGTATGTGTGTATATATTAATCAAATTCCAGCTATGGTACATTTGATTATAGGTAAAAATCAAATCTATTGTTGCAATAATTATTCCTGGCTTCAGGTCTTGAAAATATGTCAAATCTTTTAATTCAGAGCTGTGCTTACAGTACACCCCCTCCTCTGATATCACCTCTGAGTAGGTTTGTTGTAAACAGAAGTGTTGTCAGTACCATGCTGCTGTGTTTGGAGATGAAACAAAGGAGTGTAACAGACCTCATCCATGATATACTGGCTGACGAAGTCACTGACAGTCATGAGCTGCTGAGACCATTCCTCATCTGTATACCGAGCACCCAGCTCCACGGGGACTGTGCGGCACCCTGCGACTTGACAGAAATAGTCCACACTGAAATAAAGAAAATTCCATTACCTTCTATACTGCTCTTATTAACTTTGAATGTAAGGCAATCAACCCAAATCAATTTTGTTGGGTAATGAAATTCTACTACCCTGAGTTTCTCCTGTCTAAATCAAACGAACCAGAAGAAAAAGGCAGAATAAAAGAACGCAAGCAACCAGGAAATCAGCAGGCATGTTTGTGTGTACATGACCCCACAACTTTCTCTTTTGTTTTGGTTTAAAAACCTGTTTGCCTCAGTTGTTTCATTCCAAAATAAGAAGTTTTAAGCTGTTACTGTCTCTTGGCAAGGATGGCCAATCCTTTTTCTGCCTGCTGCCACATTTGATAAAATGTTGTATCTTTTACTCAGTAACATTAGATCAACTCTCTGTCAGTGTCTATACAGGTGCCAATAATACCCATTCCAATTGTAGCCAGAGGGGTTAATTTGATGGGTGAATACATCTCTCCATGGAGAACAGCACTAATTAAACTGAAAAGTTAATCTTGTTAAGTGTCTAAAGTGAACCAGTGCAGTACCTTCACTCAAAAATTAATTAAATCGCTACAACATAACAAGTGTGCGCACATAATTTTACCTTTGGTTGTTGAACAAAAGCAATTACTCAAACTAAACATGAGTGATTTTTCCCCTTTTCTGGGGAATCATGACCTTCACCTCACAAATATTTGATGCTCAGTATTGGAAATGTGGGCACTATTGCGTGCAGTAACCAGGCAGCACAATGCTGTTACTCAGTCCTGCACAGGCGTGTCTGAAACTCAACACTCTATAACACAACACTGAACAAACATCAGTGCTTGGACTTATGAATGAAAAAGCCAACCATGCTTACTCTTGGCTCTGAATTCACGTTCTATTGCAGTAATTATTGGAAAGCTCCAAGAGGTAAAAACCACTGATATGTGTGCTTGACACAGATCCACTGAGCTTTGAACAGCTCACTGGCACTTTGCAATGTGCACTTCTCGTGAGTTCCCAGGTGTTGGGCTCCTGGGACGGCTAAAGGCACGGCAGAGGGTGGCCTTCACCCATGAAGAGCCACAGGCTGGTCAAAGAGTACCTTTGGCTCCGAGACAGGGTAGCATCCACCTTGAATGCTTTGAAGAGCTTCCCTCATCCATGAAGCCACTTCCACAGAGCAGTGGGACAGTACTGCTAGCAAAATGCACTGCCCACGGTATCCATCACCCGGGAAGGGCTGCTGCTCTATCGAGCATCATGATATCCAACACAAGGAACGATCGTGCCTTCACTTGGACAGGGAAGGAACTTACTTCTCACCTCCACTTCTTCATACACGGCCAGTGATCCATGACGCCCTCCAGGACCACGGGCCGCTGGGGAAGGAGGTAGTTGTCTCTGAAGTGCTCCAGCGAAGGACAGCGAAGGTGCGGAATGGCCTCGTGGGGCTGCAGGGCGGGGGGCGGCCCCCGCGGCCGGCCGCTCGGGAGCGGCCGCTGCCCGTCAGGCGCGCGCGGGGCAGCGCGGGGCAGGCGCGGCTGCAGCGCGCGCACCAGGCGCGCCAGGACGTTGTCCAGCACGGCGGCGCCCATCAGCAGCCCCAGGTCGCAGAGCCGCACGGCGCGCGACAGCGGGCGGCCCGCGGCCACCTCGGCCAGCGCCCCGAACAGGCAGCCGTAGGCGTAGACCTGGCGCCAGCCCTTGCCGACCTCCCTCCATGGCCCCGCGTTCAGCTTCTCCCAGGAGTAGTCACGCAGGACGTCGCTGAGGCGCTCCAGCGCCGCTGCCGCTGCCGCCTCAGGTCGGCCCGCCGCGCCGTAGAGCAGCGCGCGGGCCCGCCGCAGCAGCGGCAGGACGCAGTCCTCCACCTCGCCGCTCAGCGCCAAGGTCAGCCCCTCCTCGGCGCGGGGCAGCAGCGCCCGCACCTCGGCCCACAGCGCGGGGCTGTCGCCCTCGCCTTCCGCGCTGCCGGTCCTCGCCATGGCCGCGCCCGCGCCGACGTCCGCGAGGCGGCGCAGTCGGGCCGGTTCGGGGCGGGCCGGGGCTGAGGGGCCCGGGGCTGGGGCGGGGCCCGGGGCGGGGCCCGGCGCTGAGGCGGCGCTCGGAGGGCAGTCGCGGTGTCCGCGCCGGTACCGGCGCTTCTGTTGTACTGGCGAAGCTCGGTCTCGTCGTTCTTACCTGTGCACTAGACCAGCCAGTCAGCTGGAATTGCGTGACTGTGATCGGCGCTGCTTTCGTAGTAAAGGGGAGCCCGCAGACGCGGCGAAGGTCACGGTCCCTTCTCCGGCCGTTCCCCGGGGGCCGGCGTGAGGAGGTGGCTGCCTGCGCTGTGGAAGCCTCTCGGTCCCGGTGGCGGGACAGCGGAGCGCAGGCGGTGAGTGCTGGGGGAAAGGGAAGATGCGCTCTTCCCTTTTGTGCTGCAAGGAAACGCCTCTGCCCGGCCCCGCGGCGCTCCAGGAGCTCGAGCGGAGCCCGGCGCGGCGCCGAGCCCGTGTCCTCCCGCTGGCTCAGCTGCTGCCTGTTAATCTGCACATAGGATGTGCTTTCTGCATGGGATATGCACGGAAGTCTTCTTTCTAACGCTCTGGGCACAGCATCACTGAACCCCAGCTTGCTTTGAAAATGTGCCCTGAACGTTCTCGGGACTTAATACTTGACTGCAAAGGCAAAATAATATTTTACTTAGAATTCTGCAACTGAGGAATGTTTTGCAGGGTGAACCAAGCTAAATCATCATAAGAAGAAATGAGGAATTGTTAGCTCCTACTTAGGGTTGAAATCTTCAGATTTAAGACAAATCCTAATTTACAGAAAAAGTTAAAATAATCATTTTCTGTACTCAGACACTCGCTCTTCTTTGTTCCATGCTCAGTCACTGCTGCTTTCCAAAAAGGAAAAAAAAGTTTATGTGAATCCTTCTGTTGCTGCTCTTGGTGGCTCTCCCCCTGCCCCCAGCTGTCTCCTCGAAATGATCACTTCTGCTCTCACACTTCTCACACTTCAGACTTGTGCATTGCTTATCATGCTGGCCTGTCTATTGCCTGTCTTCTGACTGCCTTTCTCTTAGCACCTTAAATTCTTTCTGTGACAGTGTGATTTTAGCACCTTCATTCAGTATTTTCTCCTTAACTGCTAAATGTTAATATATGCTGCTATAGGAGAAAGTATTTAAGTGGTGAGGAGATTTTCTTGTTAGACTCTGTGTTCATTATTTGCAATTGAGGATGATAGCAAGTGTTGTTAGTCTTGTGTTTGTGGGCTGTCCACTTTTATAACCACTTACATTAGCTTTTATTTGCATTTAGGTTAGTTAATACAATTCTCATTAAATAATAGTTTTTGTAATTTAAATATGAGTAATATTTTCATGAGTTTCACTTTGAAGATTAGGATTTTCTTTCTGGAATTTCAAACAAAACCAAGGTCTGAACAAGTAATCTCCAGCCCAGCAGTGGGGCATTGAGGCCATGATGAGCTTTATCAGTTTCACTTCAGGTGATTTTAGATTTTGAGTACTCAGGGAGGCTGTGTTCCTCTGTAAGCATACACTGGAAGACAATTATTTCTAGTCAGTTTTGGTGCAATAGTTTGAATTCTGATACAGCATCAATAGTCTTGAATCACAGAATCAACTAGGTTGGAAAAGACCTTTGAGATCATCAAGTCAAAGCGAAGATCTAACGCTGCCTTGTCACCCGGACCGTGGCACTGAGTACCACTTCCAGACTTACCTTAAACACCTCCGTGGGCGGCCCGTTCCAACTTCCATTCAAACTTCTTAAGAATTTAAGAGAGCAACGTTTATAGTACATTTCATATAGCATATTCACATTTACACGCATAGAGACTAAACACTATGTACGAGGTATATACCTGTGAAAAATTCCCCTCGAATTCAGTGAAAGATTCACACTGGATGTCTTTGCACCTTCTCAACAGGCAAAGGTTTGAGCCTCAAGGAGTGGAGGCATCAGCCCAGGATCTATCTTGTCATTCAGCAGTGGTTGTCTGAGTATAGCAAACGAGAATTCACTGGCTCTGAGGGGCCCCACTCAAAAGGAGGTCATTGGTTGCAGCCTGCTGCAGTCCAGGAGAGTTCAAAGGGTCTCATTCAGGACCATTGTTTATAGGGTCTCGAGAGAGTGGGCTTCAGTCACAGTAATTTTTCATCCTGGCTGCAGTTCACTTTGGTAACTTTCTTTGAAATTTCAATAACAAAAATGTTTTTCCACTCGGGATGTTATTCAGGCAAGAAAAATAAGTTTCCAAGGCTGTTTGTTAAAAGCAGGAGCTCATTAGACAGCACCACTTCCTGGGAACAGACACTGTTTCTGATAAGCTCAAGAGGAGCTTGGCGCAGGTGCTGTTTGTCAAGGCCGAAGCCTAGCCAGCATTTCTTGGATTGTACTGTGGCCCAAGAAGGAATGAAGCAGATGCACTACAACAAGAACAAATCTTTAAAACAATCTTTATAGCTGCAGGTGCAAAGAAAACTGAATTTCGATATTTCTTATTGCTAATGAGCATTAATGAAAAACAGCCTTTCTCATGAGGCAGAAAACCCTGTTGTGATGAAGAAGGTAGAATATGTATTCCTGATTCTTCTATCATTTTCTTATTCAAGTGCCACAGAATGTCAGCTGCTGAACAGCTGATTGGCAGCCTGAAGGTCTGAGGCACAGAGACAGCTGGCTTGTAGTCAGCCTGTTTGGAACGCTGCTGCAGGTAGTAGACTTCCTGACAGGAGTGTGGAAGGAAGTGACGACACGGGTCCTTTATGTTTTTCTGTTTATCCAAATGGATGTGTAGCTTTGGCACCTCATTGCTAGTGAGGCAGAGGCCATTGGAGTTGTTAACAATGTTCTCCCAATGGCAAACAGAGGGCCAGGCTGGAGGAAAGTCTCTTGGCATTTAGATGATGTTGTACACTCTGGAAATGTAAGGCTTACTCGTCATTCCAGTAGTGCATTTCAAGAGCTGATGCAGGCTCCTGCCATTGTACTGATCTTGAGTGCACACAAGATTCCCTTTTTGTGCTAAGGGCTGGGACATGTAATTTTCATTAGCCACATTTTATATACATTTATGTACCTTAAAAGAAAGAATATTTATACATATAAACATTTTTGCCTTCCTCCCAAGATTTAAAAATCTCATTTGAAACTTGTGTTTGATTCATCCCTTGGACTAGAGCCATAAATGCTGCATGAATTTGTTTTGTGCTCTAAGTATACACATTTATCTGTGTTCCTAAATCACATTCTTATTAATGGGCACAGTGGTTGCACACCACAATTATTGGTTGTATTGCCTTTTGTTTCTGTGGATGCTTTTGAAAAATATTTTAAAGTCTTTGTTGGAGGTTGCATGTGCTTCAAAAATTAAATTTAGTCTGTAATTTTATTACACTTTTAATTTAATTTATCTTAACTGGTGCTTTCAAGCTGTGAACCAGCTGTTGACTTTGAAAAAAACATTGTTCAGTTTGAAAGGAGCATTTTAAAACTTAATGTAATGGCTGTAAGTAATCACTACAGCAATTATATTCTCTGGTGTTGTGCGTCACTATAGCAATATTAGAGGCTTGAAGAAAATGCAGGAAAGAAACCCGTCAGGTTCGTATGTTTCAGTTTTGTCTGCAGTGTCCAGCATCTGTCCGTTCTGTATAGCTTGGTGTCCCTGCTTGAATTGTGTTAGAAAATCAGAAGTTTGACTCTGTTGTGGCTCCATGTTTGCCCAGCAGCAATCAGGGGCTCTCGGCTGTGTTCTCCTTGGACTGGAGATGGGTTTTGATTTTTCCCATGTGGGCAGATGGTAGGTATGCTGCTCTGCTGCCTCCTCCTGACTCATTCCAAGATATTGTGTGGAATTTTGGGGTTGATTTTTCTTGAGCAGCTGTGTACCCACCTTGCCTGATGCTCATGATAGCAAAGTTCCTCACAAAGCACACAGAGAGTCTGGCCAGGATGGGAGATCTTAGTGTCCTGTAAGGCCAGGCTATGCTCCCACTGTGCTCTGGAAAGCATGGTAAGGAGAATTAGTAGAAATGGGTGTATTTTCATGCACGTTCTGAGAAGGAACAGCCTCCATTTATTTGTGAGTAACTCTCCAGTTCAGACAGGCTGGAGCTTTTGGGGAAGAGGATTTTCTGGATCACTGCAGTGAGGATAAGGGAAGAAGCATCCCTTCATGTTGTAATAGTCTATGAAAATGCTGTGCAGCTTCCTCTGCCCTGGAGATTCTCTGCATCATGATCTTTAAAGGAATATAATACACATCACTGTGGAAATACAGTGTATTTCCCAACAAGTCACCCAGCCATGCTTTACACACAGCTTGTGTTTGAGAACTGCGGACAACACTACTGCTCCAAAAAGGCGGTGCAGGACACACTGTCTCTGCTTTTGACAGAATCCCAGAATGGTTGGGCTTGGAAGGGGCCTCTGCAGATCATCTAGCCCAACCCACGGCTAAAGCAGGTCCACCTAGAGCAGGTGTTTTTGCCAGTGTGAGTTGCGGAGCAGGTTCAAGTCACCTGCCTAGCTACCATCAGTTCCTGTTAACAGTTTTGTGAAGTAACAGTGCAGGTGGGAAAAACCCCATGGGAAGCTTAGATTCAGCAATATACTAAACCTTCCCTAAATTTAATTTGTAGCAAGATCCTTCAGAATATGTATCTAATGACAGCAAGATCTGAGCTGATTGCAGTATAGTGACAATAAAAGGAAGGACAAGTATGCAGGGAGAAGGGGGCATTGTGAACTTTGGATGAATGGGAGACCAGGCTTACTACTGAAGCATAATTACAGATGTTTGGTTGCCATGGCTTTTAAGAAAGAATAGAATATGCATCTGGAAGTGTGTTTTGCGATGGCACTTGTAGTAGATGGTATTTGTGATACGACTGGGGTGATCCTTTGCTAAGAGGCAGCCGTGTCTTGGCATGGGAACACCCTGCTGGAATGTACGTTGCTGTAAAATGAAAAAATGAGATGCTCACAAGAATGAAGGCACAACTGTCTGTGTTTGCAGTGTGCATTTGTGGGACGTCCCCAGCAAAAGGAGTTTCAGTGTAGTTTCCTGTTTCTCCACCTGTGTGTAGTGCAGAGCAGAGCAAAAGCTACAGATCTGAGTGCGTTTCAGAGATCAGGCAGGTCCCTTCTGGACACATGTGGCAGAAGCTGGGGTGGTGATCACAGAGGTCACAAAGGGACAGAGACAGAATCCTCATTGTAACAAAGCCAATATGACACGTGAATTACACTATATCTTGTATGTGTGTGTGTATAAATGAGACACTTAAAGGAAGTAATTGCTGAGATGGAGACAGACATGAAACAGTGTGTTCTGGAAAGTTAAAAGCTTAGCCAGTGTACCAAGGTATTTCTTAATGTAGCAGAATGAAATTCCTTTGGGTGCAGCAAATGAGACACATAAAGTGTAATGCCCTGTGAAATCACAAAGAGCCACTTTCAACAGATGGAAAAAGCAACTGTAATACAAAACCAAAAATTGATAGACTCTGCCTTTGATAATCCAAGTACCAGCTTACACTTTACAGTATCCATTACTGGCTGTGAAGTGTATTTTCGTAGTTAAATGCACTTGCTAGTTTGTCGCTATATAGAATTAAAAAATTTGAATTCTATGTTCTGCTGTTTTCTTCACTATGAGGAACTAAAAAAACTCTGTGACAAATGGCTCCCAAGTCACACATGCTGTTTCACTCTCCTGTCTGCTTCACCAGTGTGGATGTTTTTAGTGTGCACTGAACCCCTGGGCTTGAAGCTGGTTTTGGGAGTCCCTGTGGTAGTGATGTCAGGAGACATAAAGGGACATGTATGAGGAGCCCATGGCCAATGGCAGAGCTTTACACTGGCACCCTGGAACCAGGGAGCTTTTCTGCACCCTCAGAGGAGCAACATCATGTAAGTGGGATGTGAGTGCTCACCTTGCCTCACCACCTCTGACCACTTGCAATGTCCACAGAGGAGTGGGGCACCTCTCCCAGCTGCCCTGTGCTATGAGTGACTGACCTGATGTAATCCAGTGTAGAGAACTAGGAAGTGATGAGCAGAAGGAAGAATAATCCTAATTTTGTGTAGAGAGTCAAAAGTACAGAGGTGATTGTTAAGTGATGAATGAGACCTGGGATGGTAATAAATACTTACATGGAAAAGCTGGCATAGCACTGAGTCATAAGAGTAAATAATATGTTAGGAGTTCTTAGAGAAGCAACAAAACACTTAACAGGATTGTGTCCTTACCTAAATTCCCAATGTTGTGCACCTTGAATATTATGTGCAGTGCTGTTCCCCCATTTCAGAAAGCAAAGAACTGAACTAGAAAATGTTAGCCAAGATTGACAAAGATAATAAAAGATCTGGAATGGTTTCTTTATGAGGAGAGCTCTGCCTTGGAAAAGAGACAATTAAATGGAATATATGTGTATAAAATCATGTGGAATAGGAAGGATGAGGAAAAAATGATTGTTCACTGTTTGTGTGGATGAAGGGCCTGGAGTTGGAAGGACGACATGAAAATACATGAGTCAAACTCAAATAAAAAATCAAAAGGGAGGTGCTTCTTCACACTCTGCATACTGGAGCTGTGGAACTCCTTATGTCAGGATGTTGTAGGTGCTAAAAGTTGCAAAAATTGTGGAATTGAAATCCACCTGTGAATATTAATCACCAAAGCCCCACCACATTCTCTCTTCAGAATTTTTCAAACTGTATGTGCATCACTGGAGATTGGGAACATGCTGCTACATGCTTTTCTATTTCTTACATTCTTTGCTAGACATTCTTCTTCTCTCTGTTGCCAGAAGCAGGATATTAAGCTGAATGGACTTCAGATTTGAAGCCATGTGGCTACTCCTACATGTCTATGTTATTCTCAACTTGAGACATTCCAGGGAAGAAGCTATGTATGATGCAGATTTACATTTAGGGCTAGTCTTTTTTACTGTTGGTTTATTTACCTCTAAAATTTTCCTTTGGCTCATCAGGGATAACTGCAGCTATAAGCTGTGGTGTGTTTAATTCTTGCAGTGAAAGTTGTAATACCAGCAATGGAAGTCAGGTCTAAATTTGGGAGGCATGTGCTGTGTTGCATGGATGTCACAGATGGGTAGGCAAGGTCCTGATCCAGTGATGTTTTGGTGATTGATTGGGGTGAAGGAAGAAAGGGGAAGAAGAGGTTCAGTCAGCATCTAGGATCCATTCAGAGTTCTCTGTGAGGTGTTCAGTTGAAGCCCTGGGAATGTTTATGGAGACTCTTGTGCAGTGGATGATGGTTGAAGAACATGCATTTATATTCCTGTGAAGGGGCTAGCAGCCTGCTAGCTGGAGAAACTGAGATGGTCAGGAGGTTGTGGATAGATGGAAATGGGTATTGGGTTAAGCAGACACTCACTCCAGTCTCCACCATTCCCACTGCTTTGCACACTTGGTTGTTCACTGTATAGCACAAAAGTCCTGTGGCTGAGTTCAGGGCTGCCTCACTGCATGTCTGTGTTACTGTCAGGATGGAGCCAGCTCCCCAGCTTTTCCTCTGCAGGAAGCTTTCCATTTACATGCCACAGAAATAACTTCTGTGAAATCAATTAATCACAGTTTACATGGTAATAACCCTTTTTTATGGGTAAATAATGTGTATCCCCTGCTGGAGTGGGGGTTCTGCTGGTTCCAACATTTGATTATTACATAATCTTCTTCCCATTAAATGATCAGAGTGAGACCAGAGGAGACTAACAGCAGTGGGAATAATTAGCAGCTACCTTGTGTTTGGGGCATGGGCTTACCTCCTTAATGCTCATTCAGAAGCCCATAATAGTTAATGAGAATGCAGGTAATCTTGGTGCTGCCAAGCAAGTGCCACAGAATTTTGGGTGGGCATCATGGTGCTGTGCAGAGGGGCCTGGCTAGGTCTTACTCACAAGGAGCTTTATTCCAGAGAAGTTCTGTGCAAACAAGGCTGCTCAGCTCCTGGTACCTGCCTGAGTCCATTCCCTTTCCTCACTGCCTGTCTGCTGAGAGCTGCATGGGAGGGTGCCTGGGAATGCTGGGTGACAGGGCTTTGTTCAGTCTCTTCTCCTCTCAGACAGGCTCAGTGCAGGTCCAGGCAGTCACAAATGTATCACTTTCTTGTGAGTGTGTGGGGAATGTCATTGTCGCCCAGTGCTTCTGACAGAGAAAGGTGAAGAGGCTTGCCCAGGGCTGTGCAGTATGTCTGCAGCAGAGCAGAGCCCGGGCTGCAAGTCTGCTCCTAGGAGGGACCAGCCCCTCACTCTGCTGCGTGCAGGCAGGCCCTTCTGCTGAGCAGTGGTTCAGGAGCCATCCTGCCAGCACAGGTGTGGCTGATGGCCTCCGGAGAGGTGGTATGCCAGCCACACTAGCAGCATCTCGGCATGCAAAAGGAGAGCTACTCTGAAGTGAATGGTGTCTGGGAAGTGTTTTCTCAGGAGCACACTCTAGTTCCTGTGCTCTGATTACCCTAAGCACCACTGTGTATTTCCTTGTTTATATTTTCTTTTCCTCCTTTGACTTTGCTACTTTTGCTTTCTTTAACATTGGATTCTCTGTTGTAATTACTACTTTAATCTACAATGTTACCACCTGGCTGCCTGCCCCAACTTCTGGCCACCTTTAGGGCCAGTGCTGGTAACAAGTCAAAGTGCCTCTCAGCTGCAGTGTTCCTGCAGAAATAACTCCCTAAATAAACAACAGGCAAATTGGATATTGGAAAAGAACTTTAAATAACCTCTGAATTCCTATAGGGAACTACATCTTACATCTCTGTTAGGGACAAATGAGTTCAACATAAGTAATGATCCTCTGAAATGAAAAATAAAGAAATATTGTTCATCAGCCTCTGTGGACTGGAATGAGAATAGAGTTTGGTGATAAAAGCAAAATGCAAAGTTGTCTCTAGGTGGTAGATGAGAGCAAAAGAATTAAACATCATTGGACTATAGACATAATCTCTGACATGTGCCACAGCTTGCCTCCAGATATCTGCTTTGGATATGGTTGCTCTACCTTTTTCCTCTCATGGGAAAAGAAGCTAAAGGCCCTTTACTGTGACACCATTCCTGGCAGCCCTTGTGGCACATGCCAGACCATGATGTTCCCATATGGAGTTGCATCTTTCAAACACAATAACCTTGTGCTGAATTCTAGCTCTTCAATGGAACATAACTAGCTGGAATTCTCTCAATGACTTTCTTTTTTTTCCCCATACTGATGTGATGCTAAAATCCTCCTTTTTCCCACTTCAGGTGATTCATTGATGTTTTTATTTTGATTGCTGTCTCCCTGTTGTTTGATACTCGCCCCTTTTCCCCTTTTGGAGCTGATGACTGGACAATCCCCTTTTGGTTCTGGGAAACATAATCCTGTTAGTGGGTGGACCAATTGCTTTGTCTCTGGATGTTTCTCTTTCTGAGCTATAAAGTTATCTGTTGCAATAGGATGGTACTGGTGTTTTGAGTCAGTGACTGTGATCGAGCAGCAGAGCTCATTGTGGTGTGGGTGTGATGGCATGTGCTATGGAGAAATCCCCATTTGTCTGCTGTTCATTGCATAAGGATGTGAAACAAGGAGTACGGGTTTTGCTACCTTTAATCTCCACCCAGCTGTTTGCTCCACCAGGTGTATGCAGTGGGTGTTGCTGCTGCCACTAATGTAGCACCTGCTCTTTGTCTCCCTTTGCATCTCCTGAGTGTGTGTTTGTGCCAAAGAAAGGATTATTCTCACTCCTTGAGCTTCAGCTGAAGACGAGCATGTTTAGTGCTGTAGACAAGGGCCTTCCTTTTGAGAAGCTCTTTAGCTTTTACTAAAATGAAATTCATGGTGTGCCTGTTTATGCAAAGCAGCCCGTCATTCCCTGTGCAGGCTGTGCTCGGCTCCTGAGGAGGGCAGCATGGCTTAGCTGATGCTCCTCGCCTGGAATTCTGCTTTACATTCCAGCCATGTTTAAGGCAGAGCTAGTGAAACGTAAAACAGCATTGAAGGAATTGGTAGTAAAACTCTTGGCTCTGTGGTGAGATGCCCAGGCTGAGCAAAGTGATCCCCACTCCTGTTCTTACAGGAAAAATTGTCTCTCGGTAGTGGTTGTGGTGCCTGCTGCAGACTGAGGCTAATGTCTGGTACTGGGGGACCTGCCTGCAGGCTGGTCCCACACTGGTCCCCAGGGGACAGTGCAGACACAGAAAAGCAGGTATGTGAAACCACAGTGCCTCCCTCCCTTTGAAAGACTGACCCTGCATATTGGAAGGACTTTGTGACTCCAGTGTTGTGGACAGGTTGTTACTACCTGTTGAACACTGATGCTGAACTCAGCCTCAGTTCTGTGGTATGTGTACAAAATAACAAAATGAAAACACACATCCCCTATACCAAGGAACTTGCAAGGTGGTGGGGTATGATGTATGTTTTTCACTAAGAGAAAGACACTGGGAGACCTAAGGAAGGGATTCCTTAGGTTGAAATCTGGGCACTTGAGTGCCTGACTGTCTTACAGGTGATGAATGAACAGATTTTTTCCTTGAAGCAGAAACCAGGATGGTCTTAAGGACACAAGAAGCTGGAAAATCATGTAGAAATACTTGTGACATGTACATTAATACTAGATGAACTAATAAGGATTAATGTTAGCAGGAATAATGCCACTGGATATCACAATGATTAGACTATTATAGTAATGAGTTTTCCAGAGAGGATGATGACAGGTGATTTATATACTGTACAGGTATTTCTTCTGTGTGTCCAGATCATAAGCAACTCTGGCATTTTGCTGCAAGAATTTGGGACTGCTCCTTATAGCTGAATTTCTCCACTCTTCTGAATAGTTAGTTGGCCAAAAAGATCCTAGACAGAAAGGGACAGAGTGCTGAGTAGACAAAAAGGGTGCTGGTGTCTCATTCTTTGCCTGCTTGGGGAGAGCTGTTGTGAACCTAGCCCTGAGATGTTTTTAGGCCTCTTTGGGAAAAAGGAGGAGAAATCTGTCTGGAGACATGATGCAGGGACAGTTTTTCAAGCACCACTCAGATGCAGTAATGTGATAAAGGTCTGACTGCTGTTCTATCACAGGGTCTACCTTTCTGCTCTGGAATCAGCTACTGTTTTCTGCTCTGATGTTCAGAAGAAATATATCCAGTGGGATATAAACTTCTGTTGCTGTAGACAGTTTCACACAGTGTGTATGTACAGTCTTTGGCTACAGCAAGCTGTGGTCTAACAGAGATAGTAGTCACTGCATGTGTAACAGTGATTGAGCAGCAAAATGAGAAACCTCAGGTAGTAAGAAAAGGTAGTTGCAATTTTCCATGCATGGCATTCCATCCTTCTTCATTTTGTCTGTGACTTTGCTGTGCACTGGCTGTAGTTGTTGCTGTCTAGGATGCAGTCACTTCTCCATAGTTTTTATACCATCTCTGTAGGCTAGCAGGAGATAAGGGTATATGGTGAACTTGTGCAGAGCCTATTCTGCCACCGTACTGTCAGATTGTTCAGAAGAAGTTTGTATTTCTCTGCAACAGAAATCAAAGGTAGGGAAGCTGTCTAGTAAGTTGTTGAGGATGACAAAATAATGCATCATTTGAAGCTCTCATGGTTGATATTGAGCTTATTCATTGATTTGTTGACAGAGTGACGAGGGCAGCAATAGCTGCCCAATTTTTTTTCCTCCTCTTTCTTTTTGAGGGATACCTGCATCCTTTCTAGAGACCCCTTTTGGACTTCGGAAGCTATGTGGGTACCTGCATCCCATCTTTAGACTTGTGAGTTAAAGACACAACTCTCTACCTTTGATGCCCACCTTGGGGAAGGTAACACAATATCACCATTATTCTCAGTTTTATATTAATTTTTAAATCAAGTCAAATGTTCAGTAATAACAATAATTATTTCCAAAGTAGGCCTGAAAAAGCAAAAATAAATTCAGAGCATTTTCAACACTGAATTTTCCTTATGGGTTCCTGTAATGCTTCCCTCCTAGTGGGTCTTGTTCTTGCTGTGTTCTTTGCACAGTAAGACTTGGGCAGCTACTAAGTGGCAAAGTGCTACAGGTACTGAGCAAGCCTTGTTCATTCTGCTTCCTGCAGAGGTTAAGTTTGAATAGGGAGTTAAGAAGCCAAGGCTGACACTGGAAAGGTCAAACACACAGAGCTAGGGTTAATGTGTTACCAGTATTATGCCAGAGAATGGGATTGCACACCATTGTATTGGGTTTTCATGGCCAGGTTTTGGTAGCAGGGGATGGTAACAGGGACTTCTGGGAGAAGCTACCAGAAGTTTCTCACAAGTCCAACAGAGTCAATGCCAGCTGGCTGCAGGCCACTGGCCAAGTCAGAGCCCAGCAGTGATTGCACTAAAGCTTCTGGGATAACATATTTAAGAAAGAAAAAAAATTATTATTTATAGGTAATTGCAGGTAGAGAAGAGAGGAGTGAGAGTATACGAGAGGAACATCTCTGCAAATGCCCAGGTCATTGCAGGAGTGCAGGGGCACATGCTCCAGGTGGCAGAGCAGGCATTTCCTTGCAGCCTGTGGTGAAAATCATGGTGAGGCAGCTGTGCCCTGCAGCCTGTGGAGGTCAGTGGGGGAGCAGAAATCCACCGGCAGCCCCTGGAGGATGCCACACGAGAGCAGGTGGATGCCCAAAGAAGGCTGTGACACCATGGGAAGCCTGTGCTGCAGCAGGGTCCTTTGGAGAGCTGAAACAGGTTTGCTGTCAGGACTTGTGACCCTGTGGGGGACCCAGACTGGAACAGACTGTGCCGAAAGGGCTGACCCCTTGGAAAGGGACGCGTGCTGGAGCAGTTCATGAAGAGCTGCAGCCCAAGGATTCACACTGGAGAAGTGAGGGAAGGACTGTCTCCCTGTGAGGGACTGCCCACTGCATCAGAGGAAAGAAGCAGTGGCAGAAACCACGTGGGATGAACTAATAGTAGCCCTCATTCCCCCTGTTGCTGCACTGCTGAGGGGGACAGGTGGAGAATTGGGAATAAAGTTAAGCCCATGAAGGAGGGAGTGGTGGAGTGAAGGTATTTTTGGGATTGTGGGGTTTTTTGGGGTTTTTTTTGCTTCCCATTATTCTGCTCTGATTTTGATTGGTAATAAATTAAATAAATTTTTTCAAGCCAAGTCTTTTTTGCCTGTGACATTAATGGGTGAGTGACCTCTCCTTGCCAATGTATAAATTCACGAGCCTTTCGTTATAATTTCTGTCCCCTGTCTACTTGTGGAGGGTAGTGATCAAGCAGCTTTGGTGGGTGCCTGGCCTCCAGCTGGGGTCAAACCACTACCACCAAATTTAGATACATGAACTTATTTTTATGGAAAATGCACCTCATTGGTGCTTCTGTTTTATTTTAAACAGCCTAATGATGAAGGGTAGCTGGCAATCGGTATTAAAGTAAGATTGTTCTGTGCTATGTGGTCACCTGAATTCTTAAATATCCCAGAGGTTCTTCTTTTGCAATTTGCTCAGATACAAACAAATCTGTGTCATCCTTACATACAACTCTGGGGATCTCTTGGCCAGATCCACAATGAAGGGACTGCAGACCAGGCTTGCTCACTAATCTCCTGCATTCTAAACTTGCTGTATATAATGCTCAAGTAATATAATATTAAAACTGTGATTAGACTTTGTCTCACCAATAGGCAAATGCCAGAATGGGAGGTGGCCTGGCAGCTAGGGAGGGCTTCTGTGAGGTGGTTGTTCCCAGCAGTAGAATTGTGACCCCAGGGTGCTCTGGACAGGCATTTGGGCTTGTCAGGTGCTTGATATTGCCCTTTCAGAGAGATTCTGAATTTGCTTAACCTCCTTCCTAGTGCTTTCTGATCTGTACTGCTGTATTGCAGAATGAAATGCCTGATTCAGTTCTAGATTAACTTCGTCTCTCCTTCACAATGCAGCTTTAGAAAGGATCTCTGTTGAAGAAATAAAATGAAGTGCCCTGACAGGTGATAATGACATCTGGGTGCTCTGTGTCATCTTGCTGAAGCATGTTAGGTGTTTTGTCACCAGCTAAAGATCAAGATGCTGCATTCAGCTCATTTGTTTCAGAAGTGAAAGAGAGAAACATGAGCTCTGCCAAGGCCTTTTTGTGGTGCCACGATAGCTTCACAGTGAGCCACCCCAAAGATAAGAGTGGGGCTATATCGATGCAGGACGACCCCCATCCAGGGAATGACGTGCTCTGACTCCATGATTCAGAAGGCTGAACAATTGCTTTATTAAGCTATGCTATATTATATTACACCACATACTATACTATACTATACTATACTATACTATACTATACTATACTATACTATACTATACTATACTAATACTAAACTATTCTAAAGAAAAATCTGTGACCTTTTACCAGACAGTCACTACACAGCCTTGACCTAATTGGTCAATCAATCCAAACAACTATCACCAGAGTCCAATTAAGAAATCACTTTTGGTAAACAATCTCCATAACACATTCCACAAGTGCCCAACAACAGGACTGGCAAATAGAGATAAGAATTGCTTTCTTTTTTTCCTCTGAGCTTTCTCACTGCCTTCCCAGGGCACAGGCCAAGCTTAGCAGCTTCAGCCTTCCACCTTTCAGAAGTAAACTAATCTTGTCCTATATGCTCCAGGCAGACTATTTCCAGTGCATTCAGACCCATGTGACTTTTTAGGCTGAAGACATTGGTCTGCTTTCTGTCATTATTTTCTAGTAAGTTTTTCCACAGTTACAGCATTATGCTAAGGCAATTAAAGGAAATATTGATTTCATTCTGATACAGAAGCTTTGAAAATTTATTAACCATTAACATTCATGTACAATCAAAACATAATGTTGTTTCTATTAGTCAGACGTTCAGAGTTGTTAATTTGACTTTCCAGAAACAGTTGTCAGTAGCATAAATGGACCATTAACTAAATACATTAATGCAGTTTGTTTCAGTGTAATTAGAGACCTGTAAGGTACATTTTAGCAAGTTGAAAGTATTAATACAGGCACACACATTTTCAGCCCTCATTGAAAACATGCATGACAGTGTCCCAATTAACAATCTATTCAGACCCAGATTTCATAAAAAGGCAGGAGAGAGCTCAGGCACTTCCAGGTGTTCTGCTTAGTCATGTCTGGAAACCATGGTTTGAATGAATATTGGTATCCAGAATGCCAGTGACACAGGGCACAGATAAAATTACTCAGAGGTCTAGGTGCAGGAGCTGCTGAAACATGCCATGTGCTTGAGTTCAGAGTCAAACTTCAAAGACAGATTGTCAGAATATGTCATCTGGAGACCCCAGTTCTCAATTTCCCAGTGCTGTTCTCAGTGCAGAGGCCAGCACACACATTGCATCACCCTTCTGTTTTCAGAGCCCTTGCACTGACAATCACTGCCTCACTGGAGCCTGTGGAATGTCATCTTACACACCTTCAGATGTTTACCAACAGGGAATTTCCCATCTTGGTGTGGACTGATTGCCTTTCTTTTCTGCTAGCTGTAGACTTACAATGAGATGTTCATATTTTAAATATGGTGCAATAGTAATAATTATTGCATGCATCAAAGCTTTGGAGATTAGCCATGGATCATGCACCTAAATGGCAAATGGTTATAATAGCTCTGTACATGAAACATCAAAGTCTGAGGAAATGTTGCTCTGTTATAAAAAATACATCAGAATGATCATTCCACTCCAAGCAAAGTGCAGAACTGTAAACGTGCATGGAACAAATGCAACACATTTCATACTCATTTGAGTGTTTCAAGTGTGGGAAAAATTGATTCCACAGCTCCAATTACCAATCCACATCAAGTGAAGACTGTATTGAAAGTATGAGATTTCACACAATATTAGGCTTAAGTTGACTCCTCCTTTTGAAAATGTATTTGTAATTAGGGCCTAGAAGAGCAAGAAGCAATATTTGGGGTTTTAATTTTTTATATGCTCCCTGGCAGAGAGAGAAGTGGCTGAGATTGCATAAAATTCTTAAACCCATGATGTTTCAAGTATCCTTTTGCTGAATCAAAATGGCTCTCTTGTAGATTAAAGGAACTGCATTGTGTTTTTCTTTGTTAGGAGAAAAGTATTCCAAGAAGAGTGAAGCATGGGCTCTCTATGCTGAGCCTAGGGACAGCTGCTGAAATAAAAAAATGAAGAACAGTCACTAGAAAAACAGAACCTCTGAACTCAGCTACTGAAATTCCCAATTACAGACATGCTGCTGTTTCTCCTGCCTCATCACAGCTGTTTTTCTTGATCACTCCCCCAGCGCCAGTGGGATGAACAGTGTGAGGATGTGGTGCCACATGTGCTCCCACAGCCAAATCAAAGGCCCAGCAAAGCCTCTGCCTCAGCCATGAGTCTGGAGGAAATGAGAGACCTTCATTAAAGTTTCAGAAAAACGTAACTGGTATGAGGACAGCATTCAAAAATGTTTTTGGGGCAAAACAAATATTGTTTTAACTCTGTTAATAATTTATGTGTTGCCAGCAGAGATCCTCCTAGCATTAAGGGAATTGAAAATTAAAGGCACAGAGACACTACTTTAAGAAAACATGTTGATTAATAATTAATATGGCATAGACCTACTGGAATCTGAAGAGTGTAGGTTTTTAGCTTGTCTTGTCAAACCTATGCTTTCTAATACCACAGTTTCTTCCAGAATGAGAGCACGGTCATTTTTGGTTTATATCGACAAAAGCTCGAGTTTTTTTAGGCTCAGCTGGAATAATTCACTGACTTCTGTCAGTACCATGTGCCAAGCCCTTGGGATCCTGAGCAGAATACACCCAAAGATTGTGGCTCATCCTTATTCAATATGTCCTTGCTTGTGGCTGTCTGCCTGTCCGCTGCCACAGATACCCTGCTCTGCCCTGCCTTTCTCCCACTGTCCCTGCCCTGCCCACTGCCTGCCCCAACTGCCACTGTTGCCTCTGCTGTGTCTTGCTCTCCTGATGCAGGGACACCATCTCTCAGTCTGCTTCTGACTGGTGAGATAAGCATGCCTGCCAGACAGCCCTGTTGTTAAAGATGCTGACTCTGGGAGCTCCGTGCCCGTTAGGCAAAGCTGAGAATCTGCCCGATTTAACAAGGCAAGGAAACAAGCCAGTCAGTTATCTTGATCTGAAGCATATTCTAGAAGTGATTAGCTGCCTAAACTTACTCTGTAATTATCTGTGCTGAGTGGTTCTGCACATCATTGCCCATTTTTCTGAGTGTTTTTATCTGAGTTGATAATGGAAAATGAATAAAGTCTTAGTTCCACTCTGATTTTGACACTTGTGCCAGAAAATATCTGAAGATGAATATTTTTGTTTTCACAATAGTTAGATTAATATTTAATTTGTTGGCATCCAGGAAGCTGATTAGTTTTCTTCTAATATGACTCCACTTTGTAATTACAGGAACCAGCTTCTCTTGGGGAGGAGGGTGTCTGGGGTAAGAGGCTCAGAGACCATCCTGACATCACTGCAAAGATGATTTCACCAGGATAATGTACTGCAAGGTTATTGTCATATGAAATCTCTACTCCTGGAAAGAGGTACAGGTGCAAGGGACATGCTCTGTGTCTTCTGAGGACAGGGAAGATCTGCCCTTGATTGCGTTTAAACTGAAGTGGGAACAAGGTGCAGCTGTGTCAAGTATTGGGGAATGAGTGACCCTTGCCTGCTACTGCAGGCCGAGCCTTCTTTGATGATGTAGCCTACCTGATGCTACAGGTGTAGGGGACATGCCACAGCACTGCAGGGGATGGGCAGAAGTAACTGAGACAGGGATTCCCCTTGCTGGGGATCCTCTGTTGAGCTTGGGGAGTGCTGCTTTTGGCTGCTGGCAGTTACAAGCCTTGGAAGGACCCTCAGCACCACCATGAAAACAATCTAGAGAAAGCTCCTTGAGCCATGGGAGGCTGGCTGACTGAGGGCCTCTCTTTGGCCACAGCCATTAGCAGATGGTTCTGAAAAGCCTGTAGCAGACAAGGTGAGGTGTTCTTGATATCATGATCAGAGTCCTTTGGAGCAGTGTCTGTGTTCGACCATTGCTCTGAGCTAGCACATGGGGTTGTGCTCCGGGGGTGTCTCTGAAGCCTATTGAAATCCTGAGTACATCTGGGCTCCACAGGATTCCTGGTAAAGAGCCACATCTGATCCTGGGGTCACACTGGCTTTCCTCTGTCAGCCTGATAGCAAATAATTTCCCTGGCACATTGTGATGTTTATGCTATGAAAATGGGCTAATGAATATTTGGTGTGTGACAGGTGATCCCACCAGCTGGGGACAGTCCTGCCTTCCTGATTGCAGTTGTAGGTGACTTGTCCACTGCGTTTGACTGGATCCTTCAGGGGTGGGCAGGGGACTCAGCCTGCTCTTGGAGGCAGAGGCAACAGGCAAATTTGCATCCTTTGTTTCTAGGATCATTGATGCTTTCTTCATAAATGGGACTATCACCCATTTATCACTGCAATTCAGTCCTTCATGTGATTGACCCTTCCCTATTTCCTCAGAGAGCAACTATGGCTCAGAATCAAATGCAGCCTTTAGAATTAACCCATCTGTAACGACAAGTAAGTCTGGATTCTCCTGACCAGCTATGCATAGTAACATCTCAGTGCCATATTCATCTTGCACTGTCAGTTTTATCCAGCTCCTAAGACTCAGGAATAGCAGCACTGTCAGGATGTTGTTATTCATTCATTTTCACCCACTTGAAATATATATTGTTGTCATAATCTGGCACTTTGCACTGGGAACAAACTCCCCATGTGGACAGGGATTAGGGCCATTTTTCAAATGCTGCGGACTGTTAATTTGTACTGTATGAAGGGAAAAGGCTATGTTAGAACTCCATTGTGAACATTACTTCAGCAGAACATGGTGGGCATTTGTCTCCATTAGCCAGGGGACAAATGGGTGTTGGTGACAGGCACGCTGAGCGTAACCTCTGTGGTGGTATTTGTTCATGCACAGTTCTCATTAGTGCACCCAAAGCTGATCTGGTGAGTGTCATCCAAACCATCATCTGTCTACTGCCTGCTGGCTGCTCAGCCTCCATTTCACATTACAGTCCTCCAGAACTGTGCCAAAACCTGATCACTGGGAACTTCAGGTGTTTTCTTTAGCTGCAGCGCACTCCTGGCTGGGTAAGAAAAGAGATGGCAGATATTGAAGAGTTTACAGTTCAGCCAGCAGCTCTCACAAGCTGACTGTTTTGTTTGCTTCTACACTAAAGCAGCAAGTGGAATGGCTACTACTGCTGAGCCATCCTGAGCTGTGATGGGTCTTTGGTCTTCCTTCACAAAAGGCAGAAAAATAAAAAAGGAAAATTAGTCTCTCAGGGGAAAACAAAGCAAACCATCCACCTCTGCTACATCTCATGGCCTGTTTAAACACAGGTCTGGACTAAAACATTTGCTGTGACCATTTAGTGACCCATGCTTGTCCCAGATTCATCTTATGAACTGGAAAAAGCAATTTGTCTGCCCGAGTGTCCTGAAGTACTGCTATTTGTCAAATCCACTGCTTTGAAAGCCCTAGATTTGAACTACTGGATATGCAGAGCGAGAAGCAAATAAAAGCTGGCTGTGATATGTGTGTTTCATCTGGGTAATATCCTGGTAAGGTTGGATTTATTACTTTTATGTCTTAAGGCCAGGCAAACCTCACGGGGTCAGTCATAAAGTAGAATGAGGCAGGAGAAGAGTTTGAAAAAGGAGATCCAGAAATCCTCTTTGCTGGTAGAATTGTCTTAGTTTGTCACTTTCAGAGTTTCTACTTCAGGCCATGCTGTCAGTCCACCATCTGTCTGGCGCTTTAGCTGCCCCTCTGTTTTGGTGCCAGGCTGCTGCCCGCTGCCCTTGGCTCTGCAGGGGCCCTGCTGCCTTGACTCTGGGGTGCCAGCATGGTGCCTGTGGTGCCCATGGCTGCCGAGGGTGACCACAGCACTCGCCCTTGTGCTCTGTTCTCCTTTTCAGAATATAAGCTTCCTATTCTGAAAATTGATTACAGTAAAAAGCACAAGCTGATACGAAGTTATCAATGAAAGGAACTATACAAGTGTCACCAATTAACTGGGGTTAACAGTAAAAGAAGACAAACACAGGGTACACAGAAAGTATTTTAAACCCCAATACCAAGGGCTATTTCTAAAAAAAAAAAAAAAAAATAATTCACACTGAAATTGGAAAATTATGCATTTCATTGTGTTAATTCTGCCAAATGGCAGTACCTAAAGAACTGTGACATTATCTGCTAGCTTCAGGGAGTCTGGGGGGGTAAGCCGAGCAGTAGAGCTCTGATATCCCCTTGGAGTGGCAAGGTCTTTGTGACAGTGGGGTGGGAGGGGGCCCTGCACCTCTGTGGCTGTCCGCCTGCTGGCCTGGGTGCCCAGAGCTGGCCTCAGTGCTGCTGCACGGGGCAGACGCTGGGGCCACCTGTGCAATGTGCAGGTCAGCAGCTGCTGCCTGGCTGCCATCCTCTCATGTTAGTCCTTCATGTTTGAAGTAGGGGAAGAAAACTGGAGCACATGAGGATCACAAGCTTTGTGGCATCCAGTGCCTTTTGTGGGGAGCTTGGAGTGAAGTCACAGAAATCTTCCAGAAGATTGGTTCATTTTTAATGATCTAGGACTATAATTTGTCTGTTTAATTCAACCTGAGTGACCTAATCGCTTCGATTTGGACTTATTACCAGCAGAGCAGTCAGTCAGTTGGAAGCAGACCTAGGGCAGGGGATTTTGTCATTATTTTAAATTTTCTGTATCTGACAAATTTGAAGGTCTTGAAGAGACCGAAGCCATTGTAAAGGATAGAACATAAGAGAATAGGTCACACAGTGTGTTAAAGAATGAAAATTGATTCATTCTTTCCTCTGTTGAATAAGCAGCTGTACTTTGGTCCCTGTGATCCATGAAATAAGCTGTCAGAGAAATAGGAAACGTGCCACATTTGAACTTCACTCATTGATTCTGTTCTGATCCAAGGTGTAATATTAAAATGCAGTATGGTTGGTGAAGAATCTGCAGCAGTGACAGAAGTTAGACCCAGCTTACTTATCAGTTGTCTGGGCTACTTGTAATTAAATCATTCAGTGCTTTACAATGCTGGGACTCATTTACGTAGGTCATGTGGTCAGAGCCAGCTAACAGGAGAAATTTCACAAAACCAACATTTGTTAGTTTAAAATAAAACAAAAGGCTGCAGAAGAGGCTCACAGTTCTATAATTGTGTCCACTTGAATCAGAACGAATAATTTGCAGGCAATTCAGAAAATTTTATAGTAGTCAGTGTAAGAATGGGTAGCAGAGAATTCTAGAATTTGGGATTATTATCTGGAGCATGTCAGGCCAATTAATGCCTGCAACTTAAAGAGACCTAGCTGTGAAATGAAATGGAGGACATTTCCATTATTCCCTAAAATCAACACCTGATTTCATTTCTTGTAACAGAACACATCTATTCCCAAGTAAAAATCTTAACCTTGTTATGCTGTTCTCAAGTAGTGTCCAGAGGACTGCCTACAACTATGATTTGCTATGTTAAGTCTGTTTCATCCATGCTGAAGTCTTTTGCTTCTTTGGTGAGTTCTTAAAAGTTTTATTAACTAAAACATCATTTTTACTGCCTTTGCTTTATTTGCCTTAAAATTGTGATTCATAAAGATGGATTTTTATAATTAAGGTAGAAATGAGAAATAACCCCCTATATATAATTTAAAAATGTTGGAATTACAGGCACTATCTAACTTCTGTTTTAAATCACAGGAACAAACTGTTCCCCATTAGCAGCCCTAATTAAATCCATTTTTCTGTGAGTCTTTGGCAAATTCCATTTTAGTAAAGCTGTGTTAAACTCTCTTTTATTTCCTCTTGCTTTGCAGAATTCTCTGTTTGAGATGAATAATGGTTTGAATATGGTATGTGATGGCTCTGTAGACTCTAAAGATATAACTTGAGCAAATACATTGTTCTGGAGAGCTGGTATAACAACACTGCTGAAGATTTAGAAGCATTCCAACTACCAAACTTGCAGGAGCAGGACCATCTTGGCCTGTGGTGTTTATATGTAATGCAAGAATGGGCAAACCTTTGTGCAGCAAAGAGGCTGTGAAAAGGTGAAGGAGGCTTGCAGAAGGGGAGGAGAGGGAGCGTGCTAAAGCAAGCAGCATGCTGTTTGCCCCGACTCAGCACACTGGGGTTTTGCACTCCTGAGGTCTGGGACACCACCAGCTGTGTCCTTCTGGTGTTGTCCTGTGCCTTGCAAAGGAGTGAAGAGAGCTTCCAGAGGTTATCCAGCTCTGCTTTTCCTCAGTGCATCTTCAGCCATCACATGGAGATGTGTTTTCTGCAAGGCTTTGTATGTGGCCTGTAGCATCTGTGTGGGTTGTTGTGTTGAACTTTCTGCACACAGATCAGAATCTGGCCTGGGTCACTGGTCCTGTGCACATACAGATTTGTTAGGGTGATGCTCCCTGGTGACTTAACTGAGCAACCACTGCACACACCAGAGAATGTACTTGAAACAGCTACTCATTTTGCAATCCCTGTGCCTGAAGATTAACGTCCTTCCCAAAAGCTGCCTCAGTCCCAGAGCAATGGGCTCTGTCCTGTCCTCCAGCATCTCCATCACTCATTTACTGCAACGATTGGCTTCAGCCTTCGATTTCCTCTGTGGAGCATATTGGAAAGAGACAGGCTGAGTTGTGAACATTAATAACAATGAATAATAATGGCACAAGTTCCACAAGCTTTAACAATCAAATGAATCAACAATCAGGAGGGTTTCATTAATAAATACCTGCAGGACCTAGATGACAAGGGAGCTAGTGCCAAAGGTGTGTGTGTCAGTTAAAGGCACTTATCCAGAGTGATCTAGATTCTTAGCCCCTTTGTTTACCTGGTTGGTTCCATGCCCTCCTCCATGACCTGCTGCAGAGGTGGAGGCAGGGCCAGGAGGAGCAGAGGAATAGGTGGAGCAGGCAGCGTTGTCCTGTGTTGGGATTACATGGCAAGGTTTTGGTAGTGGAGGGACCGTGAGGGACTGGCTTCTGTGCCAGTCCATGGGGGAACTCTCTCTGTTGGACAGAGGCAATTCTGCCATTATACTTATAGATAGGAGTAGATTCTTCTTTACTCAGGGCAAAAATATTCTCCTTCCAAAGTCATCACAGTAAAAGCTGGGAAAGACCTCTTAGGTTACAGTATATTTCCCTCAGGACCAAGTGAGAGTTGCAGGGTAGGGCCATCTGGCTCGTCTTGTGCAGCTTTCTTTTAGATGAGCTGAACCTGGGATGGTTTATAATGTTTTATGCAGAGCAAATTCCTGTGCCAAGAGGAGCATCCCTGGTCATTATGCTTTTACTACAGCAAAAGGAAACACAGGCTTTCATCAGTCTGGTTTGAACTCCAGTCTAGGGAATACTAATTTAACTAGGGAGGGTTTGAGGGTAAGCTACCAATGTGTTCATTCATTTCAGGAAAAGGACAGCTTCTGTAATTATGATTCAAGGAACTATTAATGTCTCATTCAGGTGTTCCTGTTACCATAAAAACAGTACTTTTCTGTCTTTGGAATTTGCAGCAAATATGTCACCTGCCTTTGTTGTCTGAGCTGCTGAGAAGTCAATTTTGTGAACTTCCATGTTTTCAATAATAATTTTTTTTTTTTTGCTAGAAGCCTTGCCCCAAGGCACATAATGGTTATGGAAAGGACAATTGGTTTCAAGAGAAATCACAGAATTCAAGGGTAAAACAGAACTCACTACAGTCCCGAGGATTAAAACTGGGAGCTGTTTCTCCTTTGGAATTAGAATAGTAGGGATGGTAATATCATCATTATACCTTCAGTTTTGCTTTTAAGAGGGACTGTCCTTTGCTTTACAGTCAGATCAAAACCCCTCCAAGCTGCATACAGTGGAGTATTTTAAAACATTCTAAAAAATAGGACAGCTCTCAGTGATTGTCTTGTGAAGCTGTGCCATAAACGGAGCTTGCTGTCTGCATGACTGGGTTCTCATAGCAGCAGCACAACGTGCCCTTGGACATTGTTGTAGGAGATCTGGGGGCAGGGATGGGGTACCAGAGGCTCCGGAGGTCCATGAGCTCTGGCTATGTCACACTGAAGGGCAGCCCAGCACTGTCTGCCTGGGCACTTCCACAGCTTGAGTCAGGGACATTGTCATGGGCAGAATGTGCCTCGAGTGACAGAAGAGCCATGTTTGCTTTGGGATGCCAGAGAAATATGATATGGCCCTTTCCCATGAGAGCTGGGGTGTCGGCATATAATTTGTAGATTGAACTTCAGCAGAGCTGTGCTTTCCTCTTCTATGCTGTCTGCTTTGGCAGGCAGACATCAGTCTGGCTTCTCCCTGCTGGGCATGGAGGACAGGGAGGAGCAGGGCACACTTACTGATCTGCCTTCAGTTCACATCTGCCTTTTAGGCTGCTTTGTCCTGTGGTACAATCACAACAATGCTAGAATAATGCTTTAAACCCAATCATTTTTATGGGAACACACATAGTATAAAAGGTCTGACTGACTGTGCACACCTACACTGTCTGTGGCTATTACCCAATAAAATTGTCAGAGAGGGAAGTGTCACAATATCTCCTCAAGTTTAAACAGAGGGGAAATTGCCTCACAATTAATTTCTTATAAAAAAACAAAAAAGAAGATCAATACAAGCTGTCTGAATGAATCAGGATTCCTTCCTACAGACAAGGAAAGAACAGGCTTTGTGGCCACAGGTGCTGGCTCTGGGGGAGCAGCCACTGGCTGTGTTCATCACTTCTGCAGAGCTGGTGAGAGCCCTCAGCTGCTACTGACTGCTGTGCTGACAGCATGCATTGCCTTTTCCCTGAATTTGACTTTATTCTGAAGAAGAGCAAGAGCCCAGGGTTTTTCCAAGGGCAGACGAGCTGGCCAGGGATTGCCAGACATCCCTGTTCTCTGCTTCCTGCACAGTGAGAAGTGTTGGCACAGCAACAAACCTGGAACACCGAGCAGGGTTTGCTGTGCTACACCGGTGTTCTCCTGTCTGTAATGGCTGTCAGCACCCTTCTCCACTCAGCAATTCGAGGCTCCCTCAATTTCACAGCAGCTCTCGGTCCCTAAAGGAGCTGTAGAAAGTGCTTTAGTTTCTCTGTAGTGATTAGAAACACAGCGCTTCCTTCATGACATGCTTTATTCACGTGCTTCTGAGGCTCCTGAACACTGAGCCTTTTGTATGTCTTTTCTCACAGCATGAATTCCACAATGCTCCATTTAATGGATGTTATTTGGGTTGAAAGCTAAGCAGCTTAAATGCTTTGCTTTCTAGCATCCCTCTTCTGTTAGAACCATCTCTCACTCACTCTCAATTGCACAATTTGTTACATGAACATGTTTAGATCAAGAGTTTTTCTCTCCTTCAAATATTTATAGTGATGACTTGTGATGTAATCAATAAGGTTTGCAGAATCTCACCCTGCTCCATCACATTTCTATTCTTCAGAATGATGTTTGTTGCAGTGTTATAGCTAGGACTGACAAGATAAAGCTGAATTAAAACAAATTGCACATTATCTGTTTCCATCCTGTTGCTGGGATTACAAAAGAGAACAAATGAAATTCTATCAAAGA
Organism: Passer montanus; assembly: GCF_014805655.1. NCBI lineage: Eukaryota > Metazoa > Chordata > Aves > Passeriformes > Passeridae > Passer > Passer montanus. Next base: position 194,622 of record NW_024373256.1, read on the forward strand.
GGAGCTCTTCTCTCTCCTCCCAAGCAGAGGAGTGGTGGCTGCTGAGGCAGACTGAGAGCAGTTCTGACAGAAGCTGTGCTGACACAGGGCTCTTCTTCCCTCACCCCAGCAGATAACCACAGGGCTCTGTGCCAGGCTTCCAGATCCACATTGATCTTGCCTCCCTGCTAGACCCTGAGCACATCTTTACCAACTCCTCTTCAGTCTTGGCTCAGCCAGCTCCTGGAAGATCCCCAGTGTTCAGCTGTCATCACAGGTCACAAAGCAGCACAACCTGAGCTATCCTGCTTCTGCTGCACACCCCAAGAGGGGCACCCTCAGATCCTCATTTCTTTCTATCCTTCTCCAAGGAGGAACACTTTCAGGGAACTACATTTGTAAGAGAGTTTTTTTTTCCTCTCTGTCACAGCCAGCTGTAAGCCAGTTTTCGTGGGCCCAAAGAATGCTGGTGTCCCATGCAGTCCCCACAGGAGATGCTAAAAGAATCCGTTTTTTGTCAGTCTGAATGCTGGCTCTCTGCTCCTTCTGGCCTGTATCATAAAGTCCAAGTGCAGCAGACCTGCTGGGACCCTGTCTCTTGCCAGCACACACTGGAAGGACTTTTTTTAAGTCTTTGGGAAAGCAGGCAGCATGTGAGCAAAGTGCTGTTCGGTATGGATATGTGTACACTGAACTAAAAGAAAATAGGAGCTCTTCATGTAGTGAAAGATAAAATGCAATCTTTTCAAGGAGCCACATACTCATGTAGTTGATGAGGAGTGAGAGCATCCTACCACAGAGCTGCCCAAATAGGGGGTTCAGCACAAAATCTTTGAGCAATGTATAGTAACATCCATATAGTTCCTTTGTACTATGGAAGTATCTGACACTGCATTAAGGAATAATATGCTATTACTGCTTTGGATGGATCTGCCAGAATTTGCCATTTCTTGCTCTTTGCTGAAAGATGGCTTCACTTTTTTTGTTGTGTGAGGTTGGTCGATTTAAGTTCACGTGACAGGAAGCCTCTTGACTTCAGCAAGAAGGCATTGCAAGGAATTCTGTCTTAGGTGCCAGAGACCTTCCCACTCTTGTTGCTGCTTCTATGAAAGAGGGGAGGAAAAAGGATTTCTCAAAAATAAAGCATATTTGACCTGAAAGTGAAGAGGATAGCTTGGTGGATGTCAAGGGAGGAAAAAAAGAATCTGCACTGGGAATATTACAGACAAAATACCACGTGACTTCTGTATACTTTAAAGGGAGCTCTTTGCTGGGGCTCTGTCTCTGCACAGTTCCCTGCCTCAGTCTGTGAGTGCTAAACTAGGGACTTCTCTAAGTCTGTGTGAGCTGTGACTCCTGTATCCCAAGGGATGGTGACTGCTTTGAGCTACTTGACATGGCTCCAGAAAGATGTTTAGCTTCAAAGACATTTAGCTAGCCATTAGCAAAGAGTAATTTTCAAACACTTCAGGAAATAAAATTCTACAGACTTTGAAGATACTAAAAGTCCTGGATCATTACTCCTGGTATTAGGAATTATGTTTCCCAGTTCTATGTAGAATAGTCAGGCACATACTGCTAGGTGGAAGAAACATCGATCCTGTGTAGCCTTACTGCCCTGGTTTAAAATATCCTGGGCAGACTGGAGCCAGGGAAGACTCTTCCTCCTTATTTCTAGGGATGATCTCCAAACCCATCATTTCTGAAATGCTTTTTAACTGCTGAAGGGACAATCTTCTGGGGCAAGTCCCTGAGCAGTCTGTTCCTGGGCAAAGGACTGTGGTGAGGTCTGCCAGCACCCAGCCCTGGACAGTCCCAGGCCCAGCCTGGGACAGAGGTCCACGGCAGTGGAGTCAGGCACATGCCACTCTCCTGGCATCCTTCAGAAGCACACAGAACTTTGGGAAGAGCAGGGGCAGCCAGCCCCCTCACTGATGCACCTGCAGTACTATTTCATTCTAGTAAGGATGCTGAGCATAAATGTAGGGCTTGAAAGTACCAGCTGGAACCACAATAGTAATGAATGCTGCATCATAAATGCAGCAGCAAAGCTGATGTGGTTCCTGTTAGACAACACAGCTGTATATCCCCTTTCAGAGCTCTGAGGAGGCACTGCAGGTTCCCTCCCCGATCCAGTCAAAAGAGCCTGATCTGATCTGATCTGCTCTGTAAGCCAGCATTTGCTTCCAGAATATCAAGGGTCTGGTTCCTTTGGGCCCAGCTGCAAATCCAGAAGCCTTTGTGTGTATTCTACAGGGCTCTGTCACTGCAAACAGACTCCTTTGGTTTCCAAGTGAGTCAAGCCCAGGACTTGTTCTGTGTTCTCTCCCTTTGTATTTGTATCACTGTTCCATTACATACAGCAGGGTGCTGCAGAGAGGAGATGAAAAGAAGCTTGGAAGTCTGCCTTTATGAATGTGTGAATTTATTTTTAAACCTCTTGAATTATTTACTTTGTCTGCCTTTTTTTAATGACAGGTGAATATGTTTGTGACTTGTTCTCTTTCCCAAGGTAGCACTTGGATGAAGTGAATTAATTACTTGTAGAGTAAATGCAGCTGATGTTAATTTTCAAGTCAAGTTTCAGCTTTGCTGAAATTTCAGAAAGAAAGTAGTGTTTTATAAATTAAATGCTGCTTTGTGTGCTTTCTTTTTAAAGAAGGCTTGGCATCTGGAAAGGAAGCAGGGAGAGAAAACAAACATACTAAAGGATGGAAACTTGTCTTTAAGAATATACTCCATCAGCTATCAGTACACAGCTGTGAGAGATCCATGTGGCAGCCCATCAGCTGTATGTTGAGTGTAACAGACTCCAGCAGCCCCCCAACACCTTTGGCAGGAATTGGCTTCAGTGGCAAATTGCTGGTCTCTGTCAGGAGCTGCTGCTTTGACCTGACAGGGTGATTAGACTGGTTACTCCTCTGTGACAATACATGCCATGTGCTCAACCAGGAAAACCTCATTCTTCTTCAGAGTGGTGTAGATTCTGATCCCATGAGAGCTGAACTGACAGGATCCTGGGCTGCCAAGCATTGCCAGTGGCATAAGTGAGCCCTAATTTCCCTTTGCTGTTCCATCTGAGGCTTTAGTAAGCTTTTCAGGTCTCCCTCCAGAAGGCTGGGCTGATCTTAGAATAACTCCTGTGGTATGAGTTGTCTTGGGAGCACAGCACCTAGCTGGATTGTGCAGTGGCTGAGACAGTGGCTCTGGATCAGGCTGGACCCTCCTGAGGGCAGGAGATGCCCTGCAGGCTCCCAGCAGACAGGCCAGTTGTGAGAACATGATTGTGGCAGCTGCTTGCCAGCCCTCAGGCAGCTAACATGGAAAGGGTCATCATTAATTTAACTCTGTATACGTCAAGCCCAGTTTCAGTCCCTGGAATGACAACTCATATGTGATTCTTTGCAAGAAAGCAGTTCCAGCTAGCCTCCACTGCTGCTGACAGGCAGTGGTGCTCTGTGCATCTTAGCTGAGAGCTTATCTGTTTTCAACAAGCTCTTCTGATTTTCTTTGGGCTGCAGTGTTTACTGTCCAAGTTCTTAGGTCCCAGATCCCCGGCTATTGTGTTTAAATTTGATGGAGATGACCCTGGGAGCAGAGGGAGAAGCTCTGAGCTGAGCTGGGTGCATTGCAGTGGAATCCATGTATCATCAGTACCGTGTCCTCTTTGAACAAGCAGACTGTAGTGTGCCTTGAGTGAATTGATTTCTCTGGGCCTTGTTCTGAGGATCAATGACCACTGGGTTCCCTGTTATATTTCAGCTCATGTATGTATGACAGAGCACAGGGCTCTACACAGCTGGTCTGGTGCTGCAGCATGAGCTCTTGGGGCTGTGAGCACCAAAGGACTAGGGTTGTTAGTGCTGGCATTCCAGACATGACTAAGCCATTTTGATGAAAGAAATGGAATCTGACACTTTTCCTATTTAATTGTTTATTGTAAAATTCAAATAAAAAATAAATTGGCTTCTTTTAAAAGAACAAACTGTGTAAAAGGTTTGCTGAGCAGAAGTGAGTGGCCCCTGAAGCATGGCAGACAGCTTCATGATCACAGGCAGCTAACAAGTCTTCAAGGTGCAATGCAGAGGGGGCTGGACTGAAAAGCAAATGCCTCTGCAGCTCTAGCTTTGCCTTGAGGCACTTGGGGATAGAAATGTGCAGGAGGAAGGGGAGGAGGTTTTGAGGTCTGAGCATACCCCAGCCCTGAGCTCGGCTGCCCTGGCACAAGTGTTGTCTGGGGCAGGACTGTAACACCTGTGGCCACTCAACTCCTGGATCCTGGGGCTTTTCTCAGCACTTTTGTTTAGGTGGAGGCCGCAGAGTTTGGCAGCTCTTGTCAGGCTCTTTGTACCTTTAGCTTTGCTCCTAAAGCCTGGTATGTTCTGGGGTATCTGGGGTATCAGCTGCACTTTGCCAGTGAAAGCATCTTCCGGATTTTTTGGAGGACTTTATTTGCAAAGACCCTGAGATCCACCAGCAAATGGCTGTAAGGAAAATGCCTTTCATCATTCAGGTTAAAGAACATCACAAAGCCTTGGAGACAACACTTCACTCGGGAATTAAATTGCAGGAGTCATCTGGTGTCAAATAAGTTTCATTTAATAGGTTACTCAAATAAAGTTTCTGTAGAAATCAATATCACTTTCTCCTGCAATTGACAGCTCAAGACACTCAAAATGGCATTTTTCACATAAGGTTTATTTAATTTTAGGAGGAAGAATCCCTCCTATACTTTTTACTTGGCCTACGCAACCCTGCAAGGTTATCAGCCTGCAGAGTTGGAAACCTGCCCTGCACTTACCCTGGGGGACAGTGTGAGGTCACTAACATGGATTTGCCAGTCTCAGGTGCAACAAGGATGCCGTTGTCAAAGGGCTGTATCAGAAGTGTGTTTACAGCTCACTGAAGGAAACGGGGACAGGTAATTTTGTTTCTTCTTACAGGTGAGCTTGGCAGGACAAAACGCCTCATTTTATATATCTTAGTAGAACTGGACTTTCTGTAGAGGTAGGGGTCTGTGGGCTGTGAAGACTGGGGGTTTCAACAGCAGTGCTTCTGGGTCCAGGGTAGGTGAATCCTGAAATTTCTACCTTCCTTAAGAGCATGGGACACCTTTGCTCAGTGTTTTTTATTTCAGTCTGAGGGTATCCCATGAGGAAAGGAAGAGACTTTGGCACCTCTCTGCACCACCTCCCTTGAGAAAGAGCTCTGTTCTCAAACTTTCCTTGGTCACATTGGCACCTGCTCTGCTGATGTACTGTCCTCTGAGATGCTGATTCTACTCTCCACATCTGTTTATAGTGCTGGCAGAGCCCCTGTGATTGTACATCCAGCAAGGGCAGATTACTACTAGGCTGCTTAAATGCCATGAAGAGGCATTTAGCTCTAGGAAAGGACAAGCTCACCTTCTATCTAACATCCTTAATACTTGTAATTCCTACAAGCAGTAGTATTGATTCCTGAATCTATGCTGACTATAGCACAAATGGACAGCAGCTGGTAGGAATTTCCCAGCCCTGTGCTATTGGGTTTCCTGAAGAGGCACCGAGTGATTTGTATGTTCCCAGCAGCTGCAACCCAGTAACGACAGAGGCTTGTGACCTGCATGCAATCAAGTACATTCTGGCTGCAGGTTCTGTGGCAGAAGCTGGACGGGGAAGTGACTTTATACCATCAGTGCTCTCCAGTCTGCTGTTGTAGCCCAGTGCCAGGGACCCTTGTGCTGTGAGAAGACTTCATGTTTTCCATCTTTTTGTAGCTATAGAGCTTTCAATAATATAAAGTTGATTTTTATTTGAACATGTTTGTGCTGTTAACCTAAACCATGGGCCTGGTTGCAGTTTTCCATCTGATAAACAAGGATAAACATTACCAGTACTAGCTGAGGAAGGAGACCTGGCAGTAAACAGAGTGTTGTTGAAGAATGTTATTTTCAGAGATGCAGTTACTTGTCTCTGACAAATTAAAAAGGGAAACATCTGCAAGGCACAATGGAAAGAAAATACTTCAGGAGAGGTTTTATCACGAGTCAGAGGTAATAGTCCTGTAGAGACAGTCTTCTGGTGCTCTGGAAAGAATGATAATGCTAGATGATAGCATACAGAGAGGCAGCATAGGCATTTGTATGCATTGTGCCACGGACGGTGTGTTATTTAATCATGCTTTCCTCTAAGAGTCTGTGTTGTCTAATTCTTTGTCAGTAAATATGAAGTGTTTCTTTCAAATGAGGAGGGAGTTCAGCCTTCAGTGCTTCTGGTAGGAGAGAAGATATAGTGACCATCTACCTGTGCCTTCCCCAGGCTGACACCAGCCCCTCTCTGTGATTTTGTCTGGACGTTCCAATAATGGGCCAAAGGCAAGCACAGGGAAACTCCTACCAAATAGCCCAGTGCTCTTGCTCCTTGTGGCACACCTAGGAAACCCCTCCTCGGGTTGCTGCCCAGAGCAGGCTGGGCTGGTGGTGGGAGCAGGTGACTGCAAATGAAATACTCTGTCTCTTGCTGTCAGGCGTGTGGTGGACATGTCTGTTATTGAAAGGAGTAGTCATGCTTTGCAATGCAGATGTATCTCTCCTAGAGATGATCTGTAATGCATCAGAGAGGAACGCACTGGGGGAGGTGTGGCAGAGGTACAAGACTCCTGCTGTTCCACACTTTTCCTTAACAAGGTGAGCTTCAGAGATTTATGGTCAAACAAAAGGTGAAGATGAACCTTTTGTAAATGGTAGTACTTAAAATTTCTGCTGCTTTGAAGCTGCAGGCTGAGCAGATGCTGCATACACAGCCATTTGCCCTCATGAGACGTAGGTTTTAATTCACCTCCATTTATGTCATCTGTTCCTCGTGTGCTGATGTGACACTGTAAAACATGTTCAGTTCCCAAGGTGCCTGTGGACCAAATGAGCTCCTGTTGCAGCTTGTGCTGCTCATGTCTCCCTCATCCTGTCACAGGGTGTTGGGCAGTACCAGCTGTGGCCAGGCTGAACCAGGCATTCTAAATCAGTCCCACAAAGTTGTCATCTGAGGAGACTCGTGGTTATCCGTCCATGTTTTAATACCTCCTGCAGTGCATGGTGTGGGGGTCATCAGGGAAGTCAACAACAAATTTTCAGAGAAAAGGAACCTTTCTGGGGGGTTCAGCCTTCCTTCTTGTGTGAGGGGAGCACTGACTGCAGTGATGCTTCTTTGTGGAAACCCCCTTGCACGGGCAGCAGATGGCATGCTCTGAGGACTTTGGTGCATTTGTGCTGGAGATGGCATTGGGGATGACACGGGTAGGTCCTTAAGTCAAGTCAGGCTTGGCTCTGATACTTTCCTGAGTGCCAGACAACTCCTTGGATGGAGGAGGAAAAACCTGGTGATCAGGCAGGAAGGCAAGCTCCCCAGTCACCCTTGCAGAGGTCTTTTCATTTGAAGCCCTGAGCAGTGTGCTGCAGAAATAAGTTGTCCAGCACTAGGGTAAATGTTAAGCTTGGAGACAGATGCGGTTCTGAGTACCCAAGGAGCTTCTCCACCAGAACTGCATTAAGCATCTCCTGTGGGACTCCAGGGCGTCTGCAGAGGGGAGCTGGAGTGCATTGTGGGCTCCCTATAGCTATTTTTTGGCATGATTTGTAATTACTGTAGGGCTCTCGAATCTGCTTATTGGTCCAGGGCTGTGTCATCACCTCTCAGGTTGAAAAGCTGTTGCTCATGAGCACAAAGCAGCATCTATAGCACCAGGCTTCTTGGTTCTGTATCAAAGAAAGCCAAAAGCTCTAACTTTTGTACTTGTGGTGAACAGAGAAATTATATTTTGTTGAATTACCTCTAATTCTCCAGCATCCGTGACTCATTCAAAGGGGCAGTGAAAGGGTAGCATGAGCCCATATTCCAGAGAAATGCTGCAGGGTGTCTCAGGCTGGCTGGGCTAGAGCTCTGACCCTCATCTCTAGGACCACAGTCCTCTATACTACTTATGTTCCCCTGGACAAATCCAGTGAGATGTAGATGAACCTGAGGTAAATACAGTTTCTGTAGTCCTTGGCACTTCCTTAGCAGAAGAAAGTAAAGCAATGTAGTTTATTAAATGTCTTACAGTTCTTGTTCAGTCATGTTTACCCATAATAGGTGACCATCTATTTCCAATATGATTATATTGGAGGAAAGTGGCAGAATTTGATGCAGCAAAGCTCTTTCAGCTGCTAAAAGCCAGGTCTAGGGCTTGGTGCTTAACATGCTGCTGTGGTACAGACACATCCTTTAAGCATCAAGAAAGAGACGTGGATTGGCTTTTTCTTTCTTCAAAAAATGACATTTTGAAGTAGGTTAAGTCTACTACTTTTCCACATTTTCTCAGAGAGAGATTTTGTCTGGGTGTTGTACGTGCTTTCCATGAGAAATTATTTATGAGCTCCTCCATCCCTGGTCTAGTCTTCTTGATGTAACAATAGTAGATCTGGAGGAATGACCAAGGTTACTTTTATGGTCTCACTTCAGATGCAGTGCCAAGTTATTCAGTGCTTCGTTTTGTTAGTGCCTGAACCAAAAAGCAATTTATCTCAGTAACATCCTTCAGATTATACCTATATACCATGATACCAATAAGGCATGCACCTGGTTGCTCCAGTTCCAGAAGAAATCAATGTTTCATTTCAAAGATGCCAGTTCTTTCCTCTCCCTCCTTCTGCCATTCTTATGAAGAAAAGCTTTTTTAAGGGACATGGGAAGAAATATAGAAGGATTGTGGAAAACCCTCTTCTACTTCAGCTACGCATGCTGTTCAATTATGAATCATAAAGAAACTCACTGAGGGCACAGTTGTCAGGGCTTAAATGGTCAATATATGTGAATGAGGAGCATGCCCTTTGTGGGGTCCATGTGGATGGGTTGGGGCACTGCCTTTGTTGGGGTCCCCTCCCGGTGATGGGCCAAGACTGCTGCAGTCCTGTAGGGATGTGTTCAGTGTGACCACAGCATTGCTGTCTTTCCTGGGAGAAGGCTGCAAAGATGTAGGTCAGTTCCGTGCTCACAGCCAGTTATCTATCCCAGCACTGGTGTAATTATAATACATACTTTATTGCTTGTCAATATTTTAACCTTTGTGACACATTATCCCCTAGGGCAACTGAGCAGCCTTAATAATATAGCTGATAATTATCCTCGTGGTGAATAAAGTTATCACTAGGGTCCTGTATAAATCACAGGGAAAACACGATGGATTTCAGTGGCTGGCCATCACAAAAATGGGAGGAAGCACAGATTATGACAGCTTAATGGAGAAGGTAATAAAACCAACAATAAAGTAATTTATAATATAGGCAATGATTTTCAGACTTTTCTATTTGTTTTCATGCTAATAGAAGATAAATGTCATACTAGAAACAAGACCTGAAATTTCTATTAAAAATATTTTGGAAATGTCGTTAAATATCAGCAGTTCCCAGTGCAAGAAATGGCAGCATGGGTCTTAATTACCTGTCTTAATTATCTGTATGAGGTCCTTGGAACCAAAGTGTCCTTGTGGTCAGCAACTACCCCTCACCTTTGTAAGGAGTGAGATGTGTGGTGCCTCAGTGGGAGGAAGCCTCTTGGCCACTGGTGGAAAGCAGGACAGCAATCCTGCCAGGGATTCTGAGTTGGGTACATCATGGCTGTTTCATAAGGCTGCAGGTTTCCTAAGAAATCCAAGCTGTCATTATAAGCAGAGAACAAGACTTCAGCAGAGATGTGAGAAAGACCTGCAGCAGTACTGGAGTGGTAAGAAAGGGAAGGTGCAGAACAGTGTGGACAAAGGTCTAAGATATGCTCTCTAGAAACACAGGAAGGACAGGTGTTGGCGCCTCTGAGTTACCTGTCACTTTTACTGGTTGGTCCTCTGGATCACATGCTATGAGCATGAATGTGTGCAGCCTTCAACATTTATACTCCACACTAACTAAAGGTTTGAAGGAGTGAGTGAACCATGGTGGGACTCTGGAGTGTTCTGGGGAGCAGCTGCAGCTCGCTGGGTGAGCCCAGGTAACAACAGCCGAGAGCAGTGCTCTGTGCGGAGCGGGTGCCGGGGGCTGAACAGATGGAGGCTGGTGTGCTGCGTCCCAGCAACGTGGGTGCTCCTCCAGTGCACTGGCTGCTTGCAGAGACAGCGCTGCCATGCCTGAGAGGCCAGGAGCAGCTCTTCCCATTGAGCAGCCTGACCTGGGCTGGCCTGGCTCTGGAGGCTGTTCTCAGCAGTGGTTAGTGGGAGGAGGCCTCTGGGATGCAGGCTGGTGAAAGGATGGGGAAGGGAGAGTGGTGGAAATTGTATTTGTGTCTGTGCTTAACATTCTTAGTTCATTCTCTTGCATTTCTTCTAAACAAGCACTTTGAGGTCTGAGCCCCAGTGCCTCTAATCTAGTGAGCACCTTATTGATCAAGTCTTGCCATTTGGTCCCCTGAGCTGCCTTGTGCTGCACAAAAGGGATAAATTACTCCTTATACTTTAAAGAGTAAGGATGTTTTTAGTGCATGTAGACCCACATGATAAATACAGAGGCACAGGTGGGATGAGAATAGCAAAAAGCAGAGGGATAATTAACAGCTGGAACAGCACAAACCAGTTCCCAAGCCCAAGCTCTGGAGGAACACAATACATTCATCATGCTGCTCTCTGGGCTGATGCTACAGCTCTGGGGTGTGAGTATTGAATTACAGTCTCTAGAAAATATTGTTTGGGGAATGTTGAGGAGAGCTGGTAAACAATGTGCTGGAAGGTGACAGATATGTTTGCAGCTTCATATAGGGCTATCACAATAAAAAGAGCCATAAGGGGTTTTCCCACCTCTGCCTACCTGTCAGGCCTGGCAGCAGGCAGGCTGCCAGGCTTCAGTGGGGGATGGCAGACCCAGAAGCCAGTGTGCTTGCTTTCTTCTGATGCCCATTTTCTTTAAAATATTTTTTTGTTACTGTGTGAAACACTAGCAATGGCTGATGAATCTCAAGCTTGATGAAGCAGCATCTGTGATTCAGCTGCTATAGAAAACAACATACAGAGAGGACTCTTAACACTGGATTTGGACTTAGCCTGGCCTAGACACCCCATCTGGGCTGTCCTACCCTCAGTGTCTTATGGAGGATGGCACAGAGGCTACCAGCTCAGAGCTGCTGCCCACACAGTCAGGGCACAGCCAATATATCAGGAGCTGCACCTCAGTCATACAGAGGTGGGGAAGGTGAAGGTAGCTATAATCTGCTTTGTAAGATGCTTTCTTTTCTATCCCCTTTCTTCACAGAAAGTCACTCACAAGACTTTGGTCTAGGATGACACTTCATTCCTACAAACCTGACAAGTTTAACAAGTGATGGCAGCATCCCCCTAGTTGAGCTCACAGCATGCTCAGGGGCTGCCTCCTCTGGAGTGACCTGCATTGCCTCCTCAGTGGCCCAAGTGCAGGGCATACCTGTGAGCCAGCAGCAAAGCAGACACCAAGGTAAGGAAGGGGGAATACTGTGTTCTCTCTCAAATGTCACATTCCTCTGGCAGCAAAAACTAGGTGCCTGTTTATTTAATTCAGTAAATGGGAGACTCCCACAGCTGCAGTAACCAGAGGTGTACATGCACAGGGGATAAACAGGGGATTAATGGTCAGATTTTGTTTGTGTAATGATGAAAGGGGAAGTTTTAAGGTGGTTTACTACCTGTTAAAAAACCCGACAAGAATCAAAAAGAAAGAAAAAGACACACTGACTCTATTACATGGGAAAGTCTGCAACAGCATTATGCTGCTTCTAGAGGGATTTTCCTGCACATGGAGTGAGTGGCGCCAGCAGTATTGCAGCACATGGGTGTCTGGTAAGGATTTATCACATACTTTCTGCAGAAGATGTGGCATTTAAGGTTATTCCATCCTTGCCAAGGTGTCACCCCCAAGGGGTATGTGTGATAACAGGTATGGCAATACAAATACTGCTCAAGAAATCCTGACTGCTTGGGAGGTCCTGATCCAGAGAGCTCCGAGTCACCTGCTCCATTAGCTGCTGTTTGGCTTACAGCTCCTGGGCTCCTCATGCCAGGAGAGTGCAGGTCCGCCTGTCCAGGCTGGCTGGCTGCCAGAGGGAAGCTGTCGTGGTGGAAAGCTGGGCACCCATGGTACCCCAGCAATGGGTTGTTTCAGGGGGCTGCAGTGGGGCAGCTTCTTCCCCTCCAGCACAAGCTGGTTAAGGCAGTAGCAGTTATGGGCTCTGCTCCTGCTTCAGAGGAGCGTTGTGATTACAGGGCAAACATAAAGTCACAGAATCACCATCAAAACCGAAAGTAAAGAATCTGGCTCATAAAAAATATGTCACCTGAACAAAAAGAAGAGTTATGGTTTTCCATTCTCCCTCTTGGAGTCAAGGGGAGATTGTGCCACTATAGAGGAAGCTTGAGGAGCTGAGAGTGGCCAAGGCAGAAGATTTCACTGCCCCTGAAGAGGGTGTTTCAGAGTTATTATTTATATGTTTATATTTAATGCACTGATTAGGGCCAGGACTTGTAGACAGACACTAACAGTGCATGTGAATTGGCTTAAGCATTATTATGTACAACCATCGTCAGCTCTGCTCCCCAGGAAGATTGATACACTGAGTGAATCTTTTCAAGCTGCCTCTGAAAAGATTCACAACACTGCAGTGAAAGTGGCTTCCAATGGGAATCTCTGTATACTGATGTCAGCATATATTTTATTCCCCCTGACTGCAAGGGCTGGTTAGGTTATGAGCCTCTCACTGAAATGGACTTCATACAATTGCCAGATAATTGCTTCTTTTCCTTGTAGGCTGATAAAGTTATGATTCACCCCTTACTCCCCCAAGAGCAGCAGGCACAGCACCATGGCTTCCTTATCTCTTGTCCAGATTCTCAGCCTTGCTTTCCTTTCCACCTGGCATGTGCAGAGAGGATGGCCCAAGAGCAGAGGGCAAGAAGCAGATGCTGAGCCTAGATTTAAGCCTGGGCTCGTGGCCTGAGCCAGCAGCAGGGCTGCAGGACTGCGTAGGTGTGTAGGGTGCTGGTCCAAGCAGGCTGGGGTGGTGTGGCTGATTCAGCAGTGGAGTGATGCTGAAATCAGGCTGTGTGATCATTGGTCCTTGGCAGGTGCTGCATCCCAGCTTCTGGCCTTTGTCCCTTGGACCATGTAGTTGTTTTCTGCTGTGGCAGAAACCTGTCACAGCTGTTGCTCATGCTGGTGCTGCTTATTGCAGAGGACATGTGGCACTCTTCAAATCTCAAGCTGTATCTGTCTGCAACAGAAGACTCAGGAAACCTTGGGAAAGAGTGTGCCTCTTGCTTGCCTCTGTCTGATTTGATATTACCAAGGGGCTATGGTGGATCATGAAAATCTCCCTGCTTCCAACTGAGCAGTCACAGGCTGCCAGGACAGGATGGCACACTGTGGTGATGGAGCTGGCTGGCACCGCCATCTGTAACTGCAGGGAGAGAGGGCCAGCCCTCTTTGGCAGGCTTTGGGAGAAAGGGGCATGCATGCTGACAGGCTTCAGGTGAGAACAGGACTATAACAAATATTTTCCTGTTGCATGAAGATATAACACATGAGTTATGGTCTACATTGGATGCTTGATGTAGTAACCCATAGATGTCAACCTTAGGGTGCTTAGGGGTCTGCTCCCCACTCCACAATTGTTTTCAAGGAGGGAGGAGCCCTTCATCACAGAAGACCCTGCTCAGAAAGAAGCAGCAACAGTGCAGCACTTTGTGCAGCAGCTGGTGGGTGGTGACCTCATCTACAGCAGAACAATCTGAAACACAGGAGAAAGTGATTCAGTGATCCAGGCTGGTGCAGACCATCTGAAAATGGGATCACATTTGAATTGCAAGACACATACTCTACTTCCTTTGCTGAGTATCCATCTCTTGGAGTGTCTGTCTGAGAGGTGATGATTGGTGAGGATCACCTCAAGAAAGCCACTTCCTCCAGTAGTGGATAAACATGTGCAGTAGAGACTTCAACGGGGAGTTTGTGTGCCATTCTCCTCATGGAAGTGTCAGCTGAGAGCAAAGTGAAATGAAGTGTTAGCCACCACTGACAAATGCAGGACAAGGCACACTGGAACGATCAACCTGAATCATCAGTGTACCATACAGATTCTGAATTGAGAGCAGCATTATTGCAGTCAAGCTGAGAAAACTGGTCAGTATACACACCTGTAGTCAAAATATGAAACATTGTGTAAGAATTCACAGAAAATGTGATAAGAAACAATATTTGGTGCATCTCACCTTCATGCCAATGGCTCTTCCACTCCTGATCTGCATACCGAGTCCTTGATCATTTCCCTTTCCAAAAGACATTGCAGGCAGAATGTGGGGGGGAGAATCATCAAAACTGGTGCAAGATAAATGTGCTTTGGCTGACTTGAGCAAGATCAAGTATAAAAGACGACATGGGAGAAGATACAGCACCTCTGTTCAGAGGATGTAATGTCCTGGAAGCACAGCACCACACATGAGGGATGTGTGTGTTGTATGAGTTATGTGATGGTGTGTTTAGAAGGTTTTTCTTAGATATACTAGCTAAAGAGAAATTGACCTCTGAAAAGTGCTGGTTACTTCTAAGCAAAGAAATCTACTTTAGGAACATGAAACTTTTGCAAATTGCTGTCCAAACATTGTCTCTTCTATCATGACAGATGCTCTTCTTTATTCTCCTGGAAACTTCTCATAGCCAGGGGAACATGCACCAACATCTTCACTACCAGACTGGTGGCAAGTTGTTACCATTCACTTTGTCACAGCACGATGCCTCGTTTTAAGTATTATCAATCAATTTTATGGCACCACCCACAAAATATTGCACTTGCTTTTCTCCATCATGCACAAAGAACAAGGAAATCCCTTTCAGGAAGACCAGCAGCAGAGTTCTGATCTCAGATCACTTCCCAGTGAGTACACCAAGGACATCTTTAAAAAGGGAACCTCACTATTTTCCTTTCCCCCTGAGGATGCTGTTTGATTGTACATATTGCCACTGCAATGCTCTGTTGGTGTGTATATTCAGAGTGTGTGTGTACTCTCCACAACTAATGAAAGAAATAAAAAAGTGCCTCTGTTGCAGTACAGGACATGTTTCACCAGAAGCAAATGTGCCTCTTCAGGATAATTCTGGATATTTGGAGTTCATTTGTATTAGACACCCCTTTCTTCAGAGAAAAAAAATGTTTTCTTCTGGCCAAATTATATTCTTTTATGATTTTGCATACGTGCCTTTGTGGCAGTGCTATAGAGAAGCACAGTAAAGAAGCAACTAGCTCCTCGGTTACTGTAAGACATCCAAGGAAAGGCTGGTTCATCTAGTTCACCTGTTCATCATCCTGTTAATACTTCCTGCATATCTCCTGCACTGTGTTTGACAAAAGGTATAAAAAATGACCGCAGCTTGCTTTGATAGAGAGTTTATCATTTATTCATCAGACACACCACTAAGCCCTACACTACCCCCACAGCCTGCCTTCCCTGTGTCGTAAAGAGCATCACCTGACCTCCCCTGTCCTGTACCTCAACAGTGATGACAACACAGTTACCTTTATTTTGTGAGCTGGAGATACCTGTTGTCATGAAACCCCATGTCATTGGGTTTTGGAAGTGCTTCCTGGTGGAGATCACTGGAACACAGGGATTTATTTGGATAGCAATAATTGAAAAGCTCATTTTATTCCAGTAAGAATCTTTCAACTGCAATCAATTCACATGCCATCCCAAACAGTGGAGGTCAGCAGAGCACAGCAAGTACCGCAGCAACCATTGTTGACAATGTTAAAATGCAATAAACCAAGAGCTGTGGCTCTGCATGAGGGGGTGCACATTAATCCTTGTTTGGAGAGGGTGTGATTGGCAGACTCAGTTCTTTTAGGATCTTTCTGATGGAAAATGCTTCACATTTCTTTAGTTTTGACTTGTCTACTTTTGTTGGCATGCTGTGGTGGAAGGACTGTCCTGGACTGCTGTCACCTTCTCAATACATCTCCCCAAAATGTGTCAGGCACCTAAAAGCTGAGTGTGCTTGCTACACTACCCCTGCTAAGGCTTCCTCTTCATGCTGCCAGTGTGCAGTGCTCTGGAATACAAAACATGGAAATAATTGAGTGGATTAATTAGCTAATGTTTGCACAGGACCTGGAAAATATAAAGAACTATATAATTGCTAAGTAGAGTAGATGAATTAGTTAGTGTTTACCCAGTGCTTTGTAAATGTAAAGGCATCAAAGCAGTGCTTAGTGTTATAATTAATTAAGTTTTCACTCTGGGATGCCCTGCTCCAGTGCTGAGGTAGGACCATGGTCTTCTGTCCACTGGCAGCTGTGTGCTGCTGCTGCTGTGGCCCTGCTCCCTCCCAGCCTTGTGCCCAGGCTGGAGGCTGTGTGCCAGCTGTGCCAAAAGCCTGCTTGGCATGAGCCACCCTGGGTAGCAAAAGGCAGAGGGAACAGTGTTACTTTGCTGAGCGTGTGAGGAGCAGTTCATGCCCAGGCAGTGCTGAGCAAATTTGCGCTGTAGGTCCGGGGTCTGACCCTGCTCTGCTGCATCCTTCCTGAGGGGTTGAGGAGCTGCTCCAGTGCCTGTGTCTGCAGCCTTGTGGGAGGAGGCTCAAGAAAGTGCTGTGTCCCTGGGAGATCCAAGTCCAAGGAGTGCTGGCAGCTGGGAGCCAAGGCAGTCGGGCAGGCTGCTGTAATGACTGCTTTGACACGTTTTTCATTGCCACAGAGCAGTGCCTCTGCCATCTGCTCTCACTTCACACTTGGAGATGGGCTTCCCAGTGCCTTCCCCCACTTCTGTACATCTCTCTTTTTGCACTTTGGTCTTTGCAGAGAGAAGAAATGCATGAAGAACAGGAGGCTGATAGAAAGGGAATGGGAAGAAAGTGCAGTCCTTCCCTGAATGGCAGCCAGGACCACAGCTGGCACTGGGAACTGCTGTCTGCAGTCCATGCCCTCCCTTCACAGGGAGCTCTGCTGGCCTGGCCACAGGCTCAAAACTGAGTGGCAGGGTGCACAGGAAAGAGCCAAGAGGAGCGCGCTCCTTCTGCTGGGAAAGCAGGTCTGCCTTCAGCTGCTCCAGGTGCTTGGAGGACTGTGACTGGTTGCAAGTTTGGGCACCTGTCCTTGCCTCAGGCTGGGCTGTGCTCACTCATGGACTCTGCTTACAGGACCGTGAGGTTTTCTGTCCTCAACTCCTTGGTGAAAACAGGCTTTGTGAGATAGCTGGGAGGTGAAAGCACAGAACTTGCCTATTAGCTATATCTTTCATTTATTCCAAAACTTTCTTCCTCAAGTTCAGTGGATGGAGGTGTGGGGGAAGTCTGAAGCAAGGAGGGAAGCAGAGTGCCAGGCATGGGAGGCCTGGAGCATGCAGCCAGTCCCAGTCCTGCTGCCCTGGGAATGCTCTCTAATGCCTGCATGCCAGGCAAGAGGGAGTGACTTCAAAGCACATCTTTATTAGGGTACACTGCTTAGCATCAAAGAAATGTCAGGGCTGCTCTACACTGACTCTCTGCCTGCAGCACGAAACTAGCCTGTCATTCAGAAGTCTGACTACAAACCACAGCTGCTGACAGAGTCCTGGAAAAATTTATTTTTCCACATCTAATTGCCCTTTTTGCTTTGTAAACATAAAGGTTGAAGCTTAAACTCTGACAGCTCCAGTAGCCTTTTGCTTAACTCCTTAAAAAAAAGACATTCGGCATGTTAAATTTTGCTTTTACTGCAGCCTGAAATCTCAAAAAATCTGCACAATGTTTTTTTAAAGATCATTGAAGCATTTCGGTACTCACTTTGGGAAAAATCCTTCAGCTCACGAAAAGACAAAAGCTGGTGCCTGAAGAGCCAAGACCTTTCCCCATAGCAACTCAGGATAAAATTGCTTGACCAAAAGAGGCACAGCAAGCAATCCACATTCCACCTTTCCCTGGGAGCAGATTAAAGAATGCCTATCTGCTCTCGTTATTGTTCCAGAAAGAAATGAAAGACCAAAGACAGGAGAAAAAGAAAAGCAATTGTTAAAAAGCAAAATTGGATGTATCATAGCAGCCTGAAAACTTCCAGTTCAGTTTCTTCAGTGACGTGTGTTCTCTGCCCTGGAGGAGGGTCTCCCGAAGTGGGGGGATGCACCGTTCCCCAGACTCTGCACTGCCTCCTCTGACAGCATCGTGCCTGCAGGAGCCTCCTCTGGGTCAGGGCTTTGAGCTGCTCCTGCTGCAGCCCTTCACCATTTGAGATGCACATCCTGAATCACTTCAACCACAGAGAAGTGATTTTGTAGCTACAGCTCTTGAAGGAAGATGCTCTGTTTTTCTGGGAGGTGCTGTCATTCCCTCCATCTGACATGGAAACAGGGCCGTTGCATCTCCATCACTGTCTCTGCAGAGACCCTCCTGGCCTGGGCTCTGCTTCCATCTGCCCCCAGGAGAGAGGACCAGACTGCCCTGCCCCCAGCCTCCAAACCTGCATGGCACAGACACCGAGCTCATCCCTGTCCCTGCAGCCAGCCTGGCCTGCACCCAGCTACCCCTGGCTTATGGATCTGTGTCTGTGAGCAAGTGACAGGGTGGTCAGCATTGTCCTGAGTGTCAGATTCTCCCTAAGTGGCAGCTCTAATGGGCTGTGGGGCTGGGGAAAGAGGGACTTTTCCTTCCTGTCCTCCCTGGTACTCTTTCCCTTTTTCTGTGATCCATGAGGGTGTTTAGTGATCCTGGAGTGAGCCATTCATCTTACTCAAATGCAACATGCCTTCTGTTTCCCTAAGTACTGGGTGTATTGACTGTGTCTTGGCCCAGATCAGCACGCAGGATTCGTGTTTACTTGTGGAAGGCTGTAGGTGTGACACCATGTGTTTTGTGGCACCTGTGTTGCTGCACTACCTTGAATGCTGAAGGTGTCTGAAACTAAGCTCTTTTGGAAACAATTAAAACTTCTTACATACACAGCAAAAATGCAAAAAAAAAAAAAAATCCTCGAAATACCTTTAAGCAAGTCCTTTGATTCAAACTGCAAGCTTGAAATGAAAAGTGGAGGAGACATTTCAGGACAATCTATGTCTGTTACAGATCCCAGATGTCATCAATAAGGAAACAACAATGATGGGCAAATTCTACATTTCCTGTGCACAGCTGAGCACAGGCAGGACTGTGATTTGTGCTGCTCAAGGAATAGCTGTTACACCATTACTGCAGATAATGGCTCTGTTAAGTTTTTCACCTTTTTTATCTTCCAGGTGTCCACAGGTGGACAGCATAGAGAAAAAAATTAAGGACGGGTTTATGAGTTGAGATAGGGTCTGGGAGAAAACTCTTCAAGGGCAAAACAACAAGGTTCAACTTAGAGGTACAAAGTACAGGTGTACAGGTGCAAGTAGAGGAACCTTGTGCAGATGCTCCCTGGTTATCACTGGACCACATCACTCTCCTCTTTCATTAACCTTGTTTTAGCTACCCACTTCTGTACTTCTCCCTCAGTCCATCAGACACTTCATTTCTCTCTTGCAGGGCTCAGCTGATAGGCATTTTTGCTCTTCACCAGACAGCGTGTGTTCTTGTCGGCTGCCAGGAAGCTGATCATGATTCGATTGTAGTTGTGATAGTGATTTCCTGTCTTTCAGGCCTGAACAGATGGTGTGCTGCTCCCAGTCCAAGGCTTGACTTTCATAGTGCTTCATGCCTTGGCCAAATGGCAGTTGTGGAATCGGTGCACATGAAGCCTCTCAAGGAGACCATTTGTAAGGGAGAGGAGCAACTGTGTCCTCTAAGGACCCTGCAAAGTTGTACCCACTTCAGAGGAGTGCTGGGATGCTCCTCTCTCTTGGATGCAGTCCTCCAAACTACAGTTCTGTTCCCCACCTTAGAAGTCCGTTGCTGTCTCAGTCTCTCAGTATCATATTTAGGCTTGATATTTTAGAGACTAACTAGTGGTTTATCTGGTAATAGATGCTACTTTTGAATTTTATGTTACAGGATCAATAAGGACCAAAGGAATGGGGCCCCATATGATAGGCCTGATAATGGATTTCCAGATTTCCTTCTTTCTCCAGCAGTTTTCCATTCTAACATAACAGGTTTTCCTATCTAGCAGCTATACAGGGTAACCTGATGTGGCTTCTTCTGTAGATGTTATATTGGGGCTTGCATCAGTGACAGAAGCCCCCCATACCTGAGGAGTCTGGTGGTGATGGAGCTGTCAGGAAGGGGCTCCCCTGCACAGTTCAGCAGACTTGGCAGTATTCTGACTGCCGTGTGAAGATCCATGAAATGAATGATCATCAAATGTGGCCACTGCCTGCCAAAAAATAACATTTCTCCTGCACCTCATCCTGTAACAAAACAGCTTCTTCTCGTAAAATAATAAGCTTCCATCTCTTCATTTATTGCATTGCATGGGAATGACTGGCAGCTTGATCACATGTGCCAATTTATTAACTAAATCTCATTTACGAACTGGGAACAAATTCTTTTTCTTGTAACTGCTGAATACAAATGAGGTTGGGCTTCAGAGCTGCCCAGGTGCCAGGAAACATCCTTGGCCCATTTGTCCCTCTATCAATGACAGTTGCACTCTGCCAGTAAAAAACTTGTTTTCTGATGGGCCCTGCTATCCATGAGAGGGTTGCTGAGCCCCAGGCTAAGGAATGCTTACACAGGAGGAAGACCAAGCTCAGAGACCTATCTCTGGTGCTGAGCTGCAAGAGCTCTGTTCTAGTGCAGAGGAACACATCCCCAGCACTGGCAATCATTTCTTCCAAACTGTGTGCCCTGCCCAAGTGATAGAGAGAGAGGGGCCAGCCTTGGAGCAGGCCACTTCTAAAGGGCAGCCATCAGCTGTGGCCTGTGCCCCATCCTGACACACGTCTCTGTAGTGACACAGCGCTGGCAAGAACGATGCTCTGAGACCTGTGGGGGGTACAGCAAGGCCTGCCCCCTGAGGCACACTTCTGACTGGGGCCATCCCATCCACTGCCTGCCACAGCAGTGGGAGCTCCTGTCCTCAGGACAGGCAGAGCCCAGGTGGAGACTGAAGGGAAGGGGCATCTATTAGCAGGTTTCCCTGCAGGGCTGTATAGGCTGTCCAGGCTGCTCGCTTTTCTGAGATCTCCTCTAGCTCTCCCAGAGGTAATTTTGCCTGGGTACACCCTCTTGGCTCAGCATTTCCAGTTGCTCCCTGGGGGAGCATCTTGGACACCCACTGTACCCATTAGTCCTGTGCCTACATGCAGTTCCCTAACAGGGGGTAAAGTGACCTTCTTAAAACAGCCTGGCACTCACTCCTCAGGAGAGGGTCACTGTGCTGGCACTCACTCTCTGGGCAGAATATGGTGGTGCCTTTCAACAGACACTTTGGCAGTGGGCAGTCAGGTTGAGTTTTGAAATTGCTGGGAAGGGCCAGTCTGTGATGGGTGTTTGCTGCTTCTTCATACCTGCCTCCAGGTTTAATGGTTTTTCCCAAGAAGGAAAAATAACAAAACAAAACAAATTTAAACTGTTTCTCTGAGAGCCCAGGTTGTCAAGCTTTATGCTGCTAGATAAATCAAACTAACTAACTGAGTTAATTTGTCTGACCATAAAGTGGATTCAATAAGTGTAAAACAAAACTAATTGGTTTGCTTCCATACAAATTTAATCATACTATAAAATGTGATCAATGCAAATAAAAAGCATTGAGTAGGTTGATTATCAAGAATCTATAAAGGAAAAAAATGTATTTTCTTTCAGGAATTGAAAACTGTGTGGGTTTCCATCTCTGTACTGATCATCCCATGATGTAGACCCAGTCCAAATGTGCTGTGCAGGGGCTGTGGACAGGATCCTGAGAGGAAGCACTCAGCTTCCAGTGAGCTTTGTGTTGGCTGCTGCAGCACTTTCATAGAGGCCTCTGAGATCTCAGGAGGGACAGGAGGGCAGGGGTCAGTCCCCCATCAGTGCCTGAGCCAGGCACAGTCCCTCTCCTGCTCAGGAAGGAGGAGCGAGGGGAGCACTGCAGAGTCTCAGTGGGTGCCCTGAGCAGAGGTGACAGTCGTGTTGGTTTGTCTGCAACTGCCCCACCATCAGCTGCTGCCCCTGAGCTTCCAGGAGAAGCACAACTGGGAGCCTCCTGCTGTGTCAGGCACCCGGAGAGCTTGCTTCCCCTCACTCCTTTCTCCCATCTCCCCAGATTCTGAGGTTAAGTTCTAGTATCTCAGAAAACATGGTCATGTCATAATTTCAGCCTGCAGAAAGTCCTTTCCATGCAAGGGCTAGGATCCATACGAATTGCCCTCTTCTATCTCCAACTATAATAAGGAAACTTCAAATGCTGACAGTTTTTTTGATAAATACCTAATATAGCTTAAATAATTATTTAATGCAGACAAATAGAAAAGAGAGCATCCGTAAGCTGTGTTGCAATAAATAATGCTTGTGACTTGCTGGGCAGTAGCAGCAGCAGCAGCAGCGTGAAAAAAGGGCTCTACCACAGCGAGAGAAGGAGGGTTTAGCTGAGGAGTCAGCACAGGAAGGCCCTCCTGGGTACTTGTGGCGTTGAGGGACAGGTTAAAGAGGGATAAGAACCCTCCACAAGCCAAATTAATACACAGCTGTTGAACCTGGTGGAGTAGAAGGAGCTCTTTGTTCTGCTGCTGTGCTAAGTGGGGCTGGTGGTGCCAGCAGCTGGCAGGGTCTGTGGGCAGAGGGGCAGCATTGCCCAGCAGAGGGGCTGGGAAGTAGGAGAGGAGTGGGTAGCCCCACACAGGCTGCCTGGGCAGCACCTCTGCTCTCTCCAGCTGCAGCCATGTCCCAGAGGTTCTGCACCAGCTGCCCATGCTGTCTGTGCCCCCGGAGCAGGGTGCAGAGGTTCTCAGTGTGCTGGCAGAGCCTGGACTCACGTGCAGCCTGTCCCACAGGCTGGCACAGAGTTGGACAGTTGCTGCAGCCTGGAAGGAATGAATAAAAGAGTATAGGGTGGCAAATGGCTCCTTGTGGATGGAACAGAATCCCAGCAAGGGTGCTGCTCTGCCAGGAGCAAAGCCTGTTCGCTTTTGGAGCTGCTCCTCCACCACTTTCCCAGGCTGATGTTGTGGGTTTTGTGAGTATAGCTCTCAGTCTTTCCTTGAGCTACACAGTCAATGACTGCTTATGGGTTTTTGCTTTGCTTTATAAGCTCAGTGGTATTTGGGGAAGCATCCGGATCCCCTCCATGAGCTCTGACAGATTACAAGGGCTGCACTTAACTGAGTTCACAGTGTTCCACCGTGGCAGCCACACACCAGCAGGGCTGCGGAGATGTGCCTTGGCATAGCAGAGGATAAAAAACTACAGCAGAGATGGAAGATAAGTGGCAATAAAAAGTAAAATGTGGAGTGTCTGCCCTTTAAAACATATTAGGCAGTTTATAAATAAGCTCTGTGTTTTTAGGATGAATGCAGAATTGTTCAGTCCCTGAAGAATCTGACCTTGAAGAGAAGAAATGCTGTGAGCAGCTTTCAAAATGTTCTCAGAATGATCAGACAGGACAATTGCTCTTGCTTATTATTTCAGCAGTAGTTGGTGTGTTTGGCTGGTGTGGTTTGGGAAGAAACTCCAGCCTCCTCTTTCTCTCAGGTAACCTCAGTGTGCAGTCAGAGGCGGAGAACTTGAGGGTAAAGTTACCAAGTGTCTGGTGAGATTTTCAGAGATGCGTCACTCCTGGCAGTTGGGACAGTCTTGGCTGGGTGACTTGTGTGCTGGTTCTGACAGCCAAGCTCTGAGGGTGTGAAGCTCAACCAGACAGAAGTGTGCAGCCTGGTTCTCACCACCTTGCTTGGCTGCCATGTGCTGCAAAGCTCCTGCCTGGTGAGCTGAGCTCTGCGGGTCTGCCGTGCCAGCAAAGCTCCTGCCTGCACCCTCCTCCTGGAGGGAGGAAAGAGCATCTTTCAGGATGTGGGTGACTGAGCTGTGCTGTACCTCTTCTCCAAGGGTGGTTGGACATGTATCTCCCACGTCTCACAGTAGTGAGGCAGCCTCTTTGAGGTGGGGAGGACTTTCTGCTGATACTGGAGATGTTCCCATTTGTGTTAGGTACTTAGCTTTTTGGTGGGGTGAAGTAGCAAGCCTGTGAGCAGGAGACTCTGTGGGGAGTGGGGAGAAGTGGGTTTTGGCATTGTTCTGGTAAATGCTGAGGAGTCTGATGCTTTGGACAGCTAGAGGTTCTGGCCCAAACTGGAAAAGGCTGCTGCTGATTTGGGATTCTTCTGCTTTCAGGCAGCCTGTGGTGAGATCCAGGTCTTGTCTTCTGCTGCAATATCTCAGTCTTGAATGAATGCCATCCTACCAGCCTCTGTTTGGGCAATATGGAAAACAGTGGCCCTGCAGATTCTTTTAAGGTATGGAGTGAGTGGGGTGATGAGGTGAACCATAGCCTCCCTATTTTAAATATGTTCTTAGATAAAACAGAGATTATTCCCCATGTGGAGGAATAACCAGCCAATTGATCTCTGCACGTCCTGATGCAGGAAGCCAGAAGCCCCTTGTGCTCTGGGCTCTGGCCGAGAAAATGTAAACAAACTCCAGTTTTATGTCTGACCAAGGAGACATAAACCAAGCATGTATTGTAGCCTTTTAAATATGTTGACATTTTATAATCCATCAAGGACTTTAATTGTACTTCGAGTGAGTTGTTCTATATGTAAATACTAGTTAATGTTGAAATTGTTTATAGCCAAATTGTCTGTTTATGCAAATTGTGTTCCAAGATCACAGAGCTTCTATTGTACAATAAACATGTCTGTTTTATTTAATGTTGGAAATGTTTCCTTTGGCTGCTGTAGCTCTTCAGTGCTGCTAGTGTGGGGGCGAGTGCCAGCCTCCCCGTGGGGCAGAGAGATGTGACGGCTGCTCCAAGAGCTCCTGCTGTGGATCTCACTCCCTGAAGCTGGTCCCCTGGGATGGTGTTTGAACTGCTTTTCTGCCTGCACAGTCCATGCAGGTCCTCCACAAACCTTGGGCAGCCCAGTGCCTCCTTCCACTCAGTCCAGGCTGGCGTGCACAGCCCCCACAGGTGCAGATGCTGCTATGTGAGAGGAGAGATCCTCCACACTCTCTGGCATTCCTCAGTCTGGCTTGTGTTAATTCGACGTTTTGGTGCAGAAGATGGCCAGTATTAAAACCCAGACTGCTGCTACTGGGTGTGAAGTGCAGAGAAATCAGCATGCTGCTCCTGCCTGAGCTGCGCCCAGGCAGTAATCGAGATCACCACCCCGAGATAAATCTCTTCCTGCCATCGGACAGAAGAGAGAAGCAGTACTGTGGGCTTTGCCTCCAGGTTTATTATCACGGGGAAACACATGCAGATGAATGGCTCACCCGATAGCAATCAGTCGTGCTGGAGCGCTGCCGGCTGCGATGCAGACACGCGGTGTCTGTGATCCGCAGGCAGGAGCGAGTTCAGCTCACTCGTGCCTTTGCAGTCGTGTGCAGAGGCTCTCGCTGAGTGCAGCGCCTCTGAACTGGCCTCTGTGCCCAGGCCATGCTCCTTCCCGCTTGGATTTTTCAGTCTAACAGCACTGTTGATCTGGCCTTTTTGTTTGCTCAATGTCAGCATTCCTCGGGGAATGCTGCAGAGCACTAGCAGCTACACAGCAGCCTGAAGGTGGGCTCCCATATTATTTCTTCATTAACATTTGTTGTTCATAAATATATATTCACTCCTATTTATCACAAGAACACCGATTACAAACCATAAATTCTAACTGTGGGGAATATTTCAGTCCAGTTTTATTAAAAAGTGATTTTTTAAAATGTTGCCGAGGCTTTTAGCCAGTTATGTGCTACTAAATATTTAAATCTGTATCTCTTGCGGCATGCTGAATTACAGCAAGGGGATATTTAATGTTCCCATTTCTCCAGCATAAATCTGTGAAAGATTGACTGTAAGAAAAATACAGTCAGGAACAGCCCACGTACTTGCTGAGTGCTCTCTCATGCCATGCACCCACTCGCACATCCCTGCCACTGGCAGCAACCCAGCCCGGAGGCGGTGATTGCCCCCCAGTCACTCTGTGGTCACCCCGCTGACCGAGCGGGCCGGGGGCTCTGGGCCAGGGGCTGTGGCCCCGCCACCCCACCGTCCTCACCCGCGGCTCCTGCCGGTGGCACCGGGACCCGCCCGCTCTGCCCGGGGCTGGGGGACCTGGGCTGGGGGCTCTGGGCTGGGGGCTGTGGGCCGGGGGCTCGGGGCCGGGGGCTGTGGGCCGGGGGCTGTGGCAGTGCCCTCTCAGCGCTGGCCATCCTGGCCTGGCACACGGCTGTCAGGCAGGAGCGATGAGCGCCGGGGGGCCTGTTACCCGCCAATTACACTGTGGGTTTATTGTTCGACCGTGCGCCTGCTTTACGACATGAAAAGCTTTCGACAGTTAAATGGCACTAATATTAACCTCTCCCTCATGGGCGCTAACCGTCTCCACCATTAAAAGTGTGATTAACAAATTAAGTCATCTGGAAGGGATTGGCATGTGGTGTTAAACAATGGTATAATGAATTTTTTTATGAAATCTGAACCCCTGGCTGCATGGAGAGAGGAAGCCCTGTTGCTCTTGCATGATAGCTATGGCAGCAGCTAAATGCGGTGGGAGGACTGAGCCCCGGTGTGGTGCTGGTTGCAGGTTTCTAGGGTGAGGAGGAGGCAGATCAGGACAGCGCTGAGGCTGGTGAGGCAGACAGGCTGCCTGGGCCTGCCTGAGGCTCTGGGGTTCGTTATGATCCTCGCTGAGCCAAGGGTTCTCCCCTGCTGCAGAGGCACAAGCTGGTTGCTGCTCAGCTTTGTGGCTCTATATAGCGTTTGTAACAGTCAGAGAGGCTTGGGAAAATGGCTATTGAGGAGGCTGCAAGGCAGCGATAGAGAATCTGCTCTTGTCTGGGGCAGACACCTGGATGCCCCAAACACAGCCCCTGTGGGCACGTGGATGGCAAGCACTGCGATGTGGGGCCAGCCTGGAGTGAGGCACTCCTGGCACTCTTCTAACCTGCTGGTGCTAACCACTCAGCACACTATACATGGCAATTCTGTTCTGATGTGGAAAAGCTTTAAAGTACATACACCTGCTGGCAGGTGACTAAAAAGCTGTTATTTGCTTCTGAAAAGCAATCCAAGATTGCCCATAAACAGCCTATTTGGGAGTAAGCAGGGGCTGGGGCTGGCAGTTCCTCACAGTATCCCCTTCTCCTTCTTCTTTCACCTCTTCTTTTGCTCTCATTTCCTGGCCTGTTCGTGGTCTGTGCTGGGGTTCAGAAGCTGAACCACCATGAGGAGCAACTCCCCCTCTTGCCCCCTCCAACTGTGTCCCAGGCCTGTCCCCATCTCTGGCTCGACAGTGTCCCAGGCATTGCCAGCACGCAGAGGATGGTGCTGTGTGTGGCTGTGGAGAACAAGCACTGCCCAACCAAACTTCCTGGCTGAGGAAAAGAATCAGATAACTCCTCTGCTGGAAACAGACCTGGGGTCTGTCAAACTGGGGAGGCTGACCCTCTGTACAGGGCTGTGCTGGCCAGTGAGGCAGGGCTGGGTCTGAGGCCAAGGCTGCTGGAGAACAAGCTGTGTGCCTGGGACAGCACACCCAGGCTGGCCAGGCAACGCTTCCCACCTGCTTCCCACTTCCCATCCTGGCAGACTGAGCGAGGGATGGAGGGCACAGCCCCTGCAGTGGGGACAGCAGAGGGCTGGGGGCTCCTCCAGCCTTGAAGGAGTCACTGTTTGAGTGTGACAGAGCCATGTGCTGCGCTTCAATGACGGCACCGAGAATATTCATATTGTGATTTATTCCGTTCTGTTTCTCCATTGATTTTAATTAAGTTCACCCTCTCCTGCCAAGCCTGGGGAACACAAGCAAAAATTGAAAATGTTGAAAGTCAGCCTGCTTTGCACTTGAGTCTTCCCAGGCTTGCATAGAACAAGTACAGGGAAGGGGGTCTGTACTACCACAAGGGCACTTCCTGTGCTTTGCTAGTCCCCAAATAATAAACATAAAATTAAAATCCTGTTAGGAGAGTCACAAAAGCTATTATAGCTCAGCAGCTGATATTGACTGTGATCAAATCTTTTATGTGATTCACAGCATTCTGGCTGCTCATGTTCACACCTTGATCATGTTAACTCTGGCTTGATTTTTTTTTCTCCCACACTGAAACAGAGCAAAAAGATTGAAAAAAATAATCCAATCTAATCCTGCTGTATCTGTTTGTGTCATACTTTTGCCATGAGCAGCAGTGTCTGGTGCTGCTGTGTGGCCTCTAAAGACAGGGTCCTCCTGGGAACAGGTGCTCACTCTGGCAGTGGATGTGCCATCCCAGTCCTACACAGCACTGGGGCTGCTGGCCTGGAAAACCCTATGAGGGCCCCAGGAAAACCCTATGGCCATCAAGGGTGTCATTGCTTACATGGTGTCCATTGCGTGGGGCACACCAGGGATGATGCTGCTGTCCAGGGGAGTGGCAAGGATGCTCTTTAGGGCCCCTTTCATGGAGTCAAGGGTGATGTTGTACTTCTGCAACCTATAACTTTTAAATAATCTTTGCATGTCTCTTGAATATTACAGGCAAGCAAAACTATCCCCAAAAGTTACAATCCTTAAATCAGAAACTGGTTTAAAGAACCCAAGTTCTACAGTTATCTATCTTCATTATATTCTCACAAGTTAGACTCATTCTTCATAGCAGAGAGGGTGATAAAAGGGTAAGGGTACCTCTTATTCAACTCTAAGCAATATGGTCATCAAATTAGACATGAAGAACTAGGAGATCTCAGCAAAAATTCTGAAGGGATATAAACGAGGGTGATTTACTGTTTGCCAACCTGTGCTCTCCTCTAGTCAACTGCAGTCATGGTGACTTGGTTTCTGATAGATGTCTGGAAATACCTGCACTAATCTCTTTAGAAAGCTTAATGACCTTGGGTCATTCACTTTTTGAAATAATTTAACTACTAGGAAATAAAAATAGCATAATTGTTGTAATTACACTCCAGGTCACATCCATCTACCCTTTGGCTAAAGGTCTGGATTCTCTGAAAGCAGCCCCCCTCTGGCAGGAGGTGAGCCCACCTGGTAGCTGGTGAAATGCCAGGGAGGATGATGTGTGCCATGGATCTGGGGCCACTTCCATCCCCTCAGGGCAGAGGTGCCACAAGTGTCCCAGCCCCCAAGTGAGCCCAGGAGGGCCAGGTCTGTGCAGGGCTGTGTTGCAATGAGGCAAGGAAGTTTCAGAGCCTCCTTGCTCCTTCAGTGCAGTTCCAGGAGCCCATTTGCTTTGCAGGAGCTCCTTTGCTGGTCTCAGAGGTGGCTGCTGAGGGGGCAGTCAGAGCCCCTCTAACCAAGGGGGCTAATGGGAACTTCTTAGACTTGCCAGGAAAGTGAACACGTGCCAAGGTTTGCTGTACTTGATCCTTTCCTCTCTGTGGTGGTGGTCTGCTGGAGGAATGACCCTCATGCTGCATTTCGTGGTTGTGTTGGCTGCAAGACAGCGCTTCCAAACCGCGGCAAAGCCCAGCCAGCGTGGCTCACACCAGCGTGCTGTGCTCCTGCTGATACCATTGTCTGGTGCTGAGGTCTCTGGTACTGCTGTCCTGCTGAAGTGGCCCAAGAAGCAGGGCACCCCTGCACCATGGTAGTCCAATCAAACTGAGTGCTTTTGGGAAGAACTGGCTGCTCTGCGTTGTGCTTGACACCTTGCTGGCCACGGGCCCAGCGAGGGCACCCACCACACCAGGGCACAGTGACCACACCATGCCTGCAGCACTGAGCTCACCCTGCCATCATGGCAAATTGTTATTTATGCTTTCAGACCCTGCTAACTCACGGATAATTAATGTCAGGAAGCTGCCATGGTGCCGTGGCTAATAGCTCAGCAAAAGGAGACACAATGGTCAATTAGCAGCTATTTGATGTGACAGTAACAGCAAAGGGCAAATCTGGCTGCCAGCCCCTCTGTCCCCCTTCCTCCCTCCCTGGCTCTCTCTCCTCCTGCTCGTGTGGGGGGTGTGGAGACCATTGGAGGATGGAAAGGGCCCACAGACACAACCTTTGCCCTGTGCTTGCTGCAGCTTCACCGAGGCTGGCACGGACCCCAAATGCCCGGCTGGAGGCAGAGGTATGTGCTGGCATCGTAGCCATTGCCTCGCCATCCAGACATGGGGACAGGGTGGAACAGCAGAATCCACTGCAGTGACAGGCCCCCTTTGCTGGAAGATAAACTGTTTTCCTCTGGAGAAACCCACATTATGAATTTTGCAATATTGTTAAAGTATTAAATTAGAAAGAGACCTCAGAGCAATAGAGAAGTAATATCTGCATATGTGAGGCCTCCAACTCTAGGCACAGCAATATTAGAGGATTTGTGAAGTTTAACACCATTCTTTTATCTCAGGGCTGAGGCCATAAAATGAGACACCATGAAAATAAAAAGGCATTGAGGATGAGGCTAGATCTGTTCTATCCCCTCTGAGGGGATTGTCAGTGACCCAACCTGCTGCTTGCTGTCACAGCTGTGACAATTTTCCCAACACAGCATCTATCAGTTCTACTTGCAGCAGGGCTGGGGAAATACCCATTTGTTTTCAGCACCTGTGCTGCTATCACTGTCAGCGTGATCTGGGACCCAGCTCCCTGTGCAGGGCCAACTGTGAGCAGAGCAGACTTCTGAGACCTCCCAGGGGCTTCTCTCTCTGCAGGCCACTGGAAATGCTAGGAGCTTCCAGGGCTGTGCTACTTTCCTCTGCCACTCTCTGAGGGACATTAGTGTCTGGAGTTGGGATTAGTTTTGTTTTTCTATAGCAAGAGATTCTGATTACACTCAGTCTCCTTTGGAAAATTGATGCTTTAATACTCAGTCTTGTCCAATGAGGGCTATTCCTAGAATAACATTTAATTAAGTGCTCTGGCTCTCTGCTGTGATGCACCACTGATCTGCACAGGTGCACTTACCTTCACCAGCTCTTTTGAAATCAGTTGCAACCGAAATTAGAATAAACTGTAAAATTTATAGGCTGTTTCCTTCCTTTGTAATTAGCACCGTAAGTGTGTGATGAGAGGCCTCAGGCCAGGGGAAGGAGCCATTGTGTTTTTTACTAATACCTGTCTTGATCTGCAGCCTGGCCCAGAATCATCCCCCCTAGATGGAGCTCTGCAAAAACATTTGGAAGCCAGGAAACAGCTCTCCGGTTACCCTACAGTCCCTGTGGACTGGTCATTAGGAAAATCTTGATCTTCGTGCTAGGGTGGCAGAAGCCAATCCCATGGTCTGCAGGCAGGAGTGGGATGGGGCACCCTCGGTGCAGTGAGAGCAGGTGGATGCTCCGGAGTGGGCACCCCATGGGTGATGGCTGAGCAGCTTCAGCAGAGAGAGTCTGGCACTGGCAATGGCCAGGCTGGGTGGGCTCTGCCAGCAGAGCAGCCCTGTGGCCAGTGCTGTTCCTTCTGCTCTGGCCCTGGGGGGCTCTGGGCCACTCCTCAGTTCCAGGGCTGTTTCCCTGAAACCCCAGTTCTGCCTTTCCCTTCCTCTGGGCCTGCAGAAGGAGCATTTGTTTTGTACAGGGTGAGCTCCTTGGCACCAGAACCCCCCTTGTTATTTCTGTGAGTGCCCCCTGGCACACCACGCTCTGGCATTGGATGGCTTTGCTCCTGGGACAATGGGATGGTGGCATCAGAGGATAATGTTTGCTGGGAGTGGTGCTGCCTTTGTGCCTGACCAGTTTTGACTTCACTCTGCTCTGATCATCCCTCCTGCCCTCAGCCCACAGCTCTGCCAGCCTCTCACCTTCTCCAGGGCTCTGTGAAGGCTTAGTCTGTATCTCTGGCTGATGGATGGTTGAGCAGGAGATGGAATTTCAGCTCGGGTACAAAATCTGGCATTTCACAGGTCCAGACCAGAGAAGATGACTTTGCTTATCCAACGTGACCTAGTGCCAAAGACATGCCAGAGCAGGAGGGGTGAGAGGAAGCAGCTGCCCAGAAGGATTGGCAGCAGAAGAGCAGAAAGAGAAAGATAAAACATCCAAGGCACCCTGGATATTTGAAAGCCCAGCAGGTGCAAGAGGGAGTCAGTTGAGCAAAGTGGTGGGGATGTCCATCCTCATAATCCTTCTGTTATCAGCCAGAAAATCTTAGATTGTAAAGTAGAAAAAAAAATTGTAAATTACTGAAAAGAAAGTTTGCCTGTGTCATTGCATGGAAAGGAGAAGAAGAGAGATCAAACCCACAGTGACAGCACAGTTAATAAACCTGTGGAGGAATGAAGGAGAGAAGCCAGAGGGGTGGGAGCACAGGTGGGAACACAGGTGGGAACACAGGACTGAGGCAAAGGAGAGCACGTGTGATGTCACCCTGGTCACTGCTGGCTCTGCAGTGAGATGCTGCCAAGGCCTGGATAAGGTTGCAGACAGTTTGGCATTAATGCATCCAGACAGGGAAGGCTGAGGACAGGGCTGGAAGCAGGAATGATGCTGTGGGAAGGCGTGGTGTGCCTGAGATTCTTCCCAGGGCTCCCCAGTACTGGTTTGCCCTGGAAATGAGGAGCAGCAAGAGAACAGAGACCACAACAGGGAAGGTGCTCTGGGGTGCTGGAGAAGGAGAAGCTCAGTTCTTCTTACACCAGTGTGGAAGTAGATTAAACAAGTTGTGCCTTTCTCTTTTGTTGCCTCTTGGGACATTTTGAGTAACCACCCTGGAGACAAGTCATGTGAATCTCCATCCAGCAGAGCTGCATGAATCTTCCTTGGCACCACTTACACTACACAAGGACTGGTGCAACCAACTTCTGTTTTCATGAGTGTTGCACTGAAGCTGGTGGAGATTCTCCTTCTGAAGTACTGAGTCTCAGAAAGTGGCCCTGTCTGATCTGGAGTGCTTGGAATAGCAGGGCAGCTGCCTTCCTGCTGTTCCTGCTGTGGTACAAGTGGTGCGGCACATGTTTCTGAGCTAGCTCATGACCCAAGTTGCTGGCCACTCTTTCCACTGTATCCATGGCCCATGGCAGTGTGATTACTTCTTTGGTTTCACAAGCACTAAATTAATTCACATATTTTATATACATAAAGAAGACATACTGTCATAAAATCAGCTAGTTGAGTATTGCCTGATGAAAATGAACTGCTGCTGTGCCTCAGAAGAGCTGGTTCTGGATCATTTCTCTATTAAATATTTGGTGATGTCTGACTGAAGCCCTGGTATCCTCATTGCTCAGCCCTTTCCAGACCCTGGATATCATCCTGTTCCTAAATTTATGAAGGCAAAGCATCCCAGGCAAGCAACACTGTCCACTGGAATCTGGGCTGCAAGTCTTCAGCCAGAGCTCCCATCAGCACCTTTGAGTCCTTGGGGTCTGTCCTGTGGTGATGCTACTCATAGAGAGCATTTATCTCCTGCACCTGGGCTCGGGGACTCGGAGTGTTTATGAATCCGAGTGGTGAATTCACCATGTGGTGAATTCTGCTGCCTTGACAGATAGCTGGGAGGATGGTTGGATCAGCTGCTGACCCCGGGGAAGTGGCTCGGTACAGTGCTCAGAGACTCCCCAGAGGGCTGGAGTTAATGTGTTTGACTTGTACAGCAGGAGCAAAATGTTTCACTGCCTCAGAGCATCGCTGGGGGAGCGAGGGCCGGGGAGCTGTGTCTACCCTGTTTAACAGGCAGGAGCAGGAACGTGACTATCACTCCAGACAGCTGCTCCTGCTGCCGCTGTGCCT
This sequence comes from Passer montanus, assembly GCF_014805655.1. Taxonomy (NCBI): domain Eukaryota; kingdom Metazoa; phylum Chordata; class Aves; order Passeriformes; family Passeridae; genus Passer; species Passer montanus. The sequence goes on from NW_024373256.1 coordinate 228,275, forward strand.
TGCAGCACTCAACTGGTCCCTTTCCTGCCGCCCTTGCCTTGAGCTGCAGCTTAGCCTGGTCTCCCTGACTTGGGTGCTGTGCTCTGAACGGGGCATGTCCCCACACTTGGATGGTCTGCCTCAACACATGTGAACTCAGCCCTGACCATTCCCATTGCAGCTCAGCAGAGGCTCTTCTTCAGCCTGAGCTGACAGCAGGGACTGTGCACAGTCCAGACAACCACAACCCCCTCCCAACACTCCCCCGTGGAATTTTGATGGGTACATAACACAGTTCAAGGGTTACTATACTCCTAGAAAGAAGGAAGCTTTGAAAGATCCTCCCAAACCAAATTCTAACTGCAGAACAGTTAGCTCTTGTCAGCTTTAGTGCTCCTGACCAGCCACTGGCAAGGACAGATGGGACAGGGTTTGCAAGTTCAGCTCTTGGCCTTTTTGGGGCACCTTGGCTGCTGTGCCAAAAGGAGGAGGGATGTTATAGCTGAGCCCGGAACATTTTGCAGTGGCATTTCTCTTAGCAGGTTTATGATCTTTTCTGCCTCAGCTGGGAAGTCATCAGGACTGAATAAATCTCCAGGCCAACAAAAGCCCAGCATGTTTTCACAATTGCCAGGATTTTATTAATTTACAAGTACATTATTGCATTTCTTCCTTCCTAACAGCAGCTTCTACTTAGATGGGAAGTCCTTTAGTGTATTTGGGTAAAGCCAGTAAAACTCTGCAAAGGGTCACTGCCAAATATTTGTGCCATTAATGCTGGTAGCCTGCAAATGTGAAAAGGTGAATTTGATACTTTCATTTGTCAGGTATTGCAGTTCTTTGCAGAAGGAAGAAACTGCCAGTCACCTCCATGCCATGGGAAGGCCTGGCTCTGGGAGCAGAGCTGACTGTCACCTAGCTGGTGGGACATGAGGCTCTTGCACAGCCTGCAAGTTCTACCAGCACTTGGTGCAAACACAGGCTCTTCCTCCACCACATCTTCTTTAAGTTCTGGATATTTCTGGCATAAATACATATTGGCACCTTCTTTGAAAGTACCCAGTTGGCATCAGAACCTGAAAAAGCTGGCCTGTTACTATGATACTTCTCACTGCTCCTGGAATTAAATACCTCTGTTTTTATCGATGTTTTGGGACCTGTCAACCTGTCCCATAACAACAGTTAAATGAGCTGCAGAGACCAAAGCAGCAGGGCAGGGGTGTTTTTGGCTGGCAGGTGGTGTGGGGGATGCTGGCAGGATTGCAGCTGTGGCCTGGGCAGGCATACTTCTTCCTCAAGGAGGGGAGAAAGGCCAGGATCTGAGCTGTACCTCAGTGGCAGACAGCACATCAAGCAGTTCCTGCAGGAACCTGTGGTGACAGTGGCTCCATCTGACTCAGCAGAAGCTTCACCACCCACGTTTTCATACCCACCTTGGCAGATTGCCGTGCCCTGTACAGGCAATGGTCCAAGCTGCCTTCACTGGCAGCTTTATGCAACCCCTCAACTGAGCTGCTTTCTATTGCCCTCTGAGTCAAGGTGGGCATCAAAGTGAGCTTGTGCCTGTGTTACCATTTGGGACCCCTCTGCCATGACAGGTGTCTCTTCTCTGCAGCCCAAATGCCCCTTGGCCATGGGTTCTGTGCCAGCTGTGGCTTTTGCTGTGCATCTGCAGGAGAGCATGGGGCAGCAGGTGCAGCTCGACTGCTCTTTTTGCAGAACTGAGGGGCCAAGGGCAGTTTTTCAGCTGTTTTCAGATGGGCCGTTTTTGTCTTTGATAGGTGGACCATGAAGAGGAAGACACAAGATGACACCTCTCCTGTAGAACATCTTCTCCTTGGGGACAGGCTGATGAGGCAGATGCCACCCTGGAATGCTGTGGGAATCTGGGATGTGGGATCTGGTGCAGCAGTGGAGTGTGGCCATGAGGCTTCCCACAGCCCGTTCCTCCCTCTCCAGTGTTCCAAAGCCAGTGGGTTTGTTTGGCAGGCAGGGCTCCTCCCCACCAGGTAACAACAACTGGGAAATATCTTCAAGTGATTAAAAAATTTAAACAGGTTAATTATTTTCAAAAAGAGGAAAAAAAAGAATTAAAATTACTTCTATGGGTACATTTAAAATACAATTAATAATTTATCAGAGATTTTTTGTTCAACAATGAGAAATTAGGAAGCTTGAAACTCTCCAAAATTTTGTCTGCTGGGGAAAATGCTTAGATTATTTCTTCTCCTTCCTGTGACTGGTATTAGAGGAGCAGCACCACCAGCCAGCCCCAGGCGTGCACACATTGCCCTGTGGCTCAGGAGCAGGGTGAGGGGCTGGCAGAGGTGTGGGGTCTGATGCACATTGGGTGCTGCTGGGTGGGGTCCACCTGGAATTGGCTCAACAGGCCCCACATGTCCTGCAAGGCTCCAGAGACAGCGACCTCAACCCATCTGTGTGCCACTGGGGACCTCCTGTGCCAGTGCCCTGGGCTGTCTTTGGGCTGGGGACTGGGCCAGAAGGGCAGGGCAGAGGGTGGCTTTGGGCAGGCGAGTGCCAACACCAGGAGCCCAGCCCCAGGGTGTAACTAACCCCTAGATAAACAAGGCAAAGGTGGAAAGAGCAACAGCAGGAGCTCATTGTCCACCCCATGAAAAACTCTGTGTCCCACCCATACATGAAAAGGTGAGCAGTATGAGCTGCTCTGAAAAATCCCTCATTGTCTATGGAAATGCGTTTTACAGAAAAAGAAATATAGTGAATTGAAAATAAATGGCATTATTAGCAGAAAGGGAGTCCCTAATTAACCAGATATAGTCCATTACTGTAGCCTTCAATTCATTAAATTGCATAATTACATAAAAACACTGTTGATGTGCTATTCAGTATATCTGGTATTGTCTTCCTAATAATTAGCTCTATAATTGTCACTTTGACAGGGTAATTAAAAATGTTTAAAGATGTTGTGTCAGCCTGTTCTCCTTTGCTGAGCTCAGTTGGATGTCTCTGGAAGATGATTTTCTACCCTGCTCAACCACAGTTTTGTATTTGATTTATGCCAATGTGTTACAGGAATGACCAGGCTCATGGATTACTTTGATGTTCCTGTTAGGCTGATTTTTAAGAGTAGGAGAAAAATAACTTCAGATGTCATTTTCATTTACTTTTAGGAAATCTGTGATCCCATCCCCTGGTTCATGCTACTGGTGATGTGACTTTCAGTTTCATGGGCAGAGTGTTGTGAAATCTGACATTTGTAGCCCTAAATCTCAGTTCTGTTTTCTGTGTAAAACCTTTCATTCAACATCCATTTTTTATGAAGGGATAGAAAAAAACAGGAAATGAGGGCCGTAGCTGTGAGGTGTGTGGCTGGGTGTGGAACAGGCAGCTTTGCCAGTGCAGGAGGCTGTGCCAGGCTGTGCCAGGGCTTCAGCCGTGCTGGGGCACAGTGTGACACCGTGGTGGGGAAATGCTGCAGAGAAGCACAGGACTGCTGGGTCCGTGTGCCACTAGAGGAGAGCAGGTGACACGATGCCCTGGGTGGTGGGGAGCAGGACAGGAGCCTGGAACTGATAAACTAGCTGTGGAGACAGCCCAGGAACAGAGCCTGGTGCTGGGAATGTGCTCTTATGGACGTGGTTTCTGGAGTCTTTCATGGCAGGCACTCTGTGTTCTGTGTTTAGCAGCAGTGATTGCCACTTTGGATAGTCAAAACCCTGACTGGTTTTCCTTTTCAACAAATAAACTCTAATATTCCTTGCTGAGAAGTGATAAATTAGTCTATCCTCACACCCAGGAGCTTTGCCAGCTGGATTTTGGCTGGATGAGAGTCTGTTTGTGAAAGCTTTTAAGGATTTTTGAAAATAACATGTTTTGAATTGTTAAATGAATGAAGTGATATGGTCTTCTGGAATAAACAGTAATCGCATGGAAGTGAAGTTTGAACTTCTTTCTTGGCAAAAAAAAAATCTGACCCTTCTCGTTCCTATTTTTACATTTGTATTTGTATTTATAATTGTAGTATTTATTTTTGTTATTGGACGTATTCTCTGCCCCAGCAGGCTCTGTGGAGACCATACACATACCCCAGTACCTACAGCACTGGGCAAGGGAGTCCCCTCACAGCTGTGCATGTGTCTCCACGTCCAGATGGCCCCATTCCACCGCCCTCCAGCCGTAGTTTGGATTCAGTGTTCATAATTGCTTCACTAACAGAGAAACTTTACAATCTGTTGCAAGCCATTATATGCAAACCCATGTCCAAATAATTGACCCCCTGCCATCCAAATTGCAGAAGTGCTTGAGTGATTTGTAATCTTACAGAAAAGGTTTGTATTCAAAGTATTTCAGACCTACATGAAAATATAATTGACAGTGAGATAACAAGGTGTAATTTTGTAGTGGCTCTGTCAGGAGGTGATCGCACACCCATCCCTGCACTCTGGATGTTCTGCAGCTGGCACGCTGTCTGGAGCTGAACTGATGCCATCAGATCCTCTGATCTTCCTCAGCTGCCAGCCCCACCTCGCCCCTCAGCCCTAAGCCATGCGGCTGGCAGAGTGTCAGTGCTGGGGCTTGAGGAGGGGCTTGGCTGGCAGCGCTCAGCTGGCAGGGCTGGAGCCACCAGCCCCACGCCACAGGGCCCAGACCCAGTGCCACCTCGCCCGGCGGTGGCTGTGGCTGCTGGGGAAGAGCGCCGGTGGCACTGTCCCCATCCCACGGATGGCTGCTGGGGAAGAGCGCCGCTGGCCCTGTCCCCATCCCACGGATGGCTGCTGGGGAAGAGCGCCGCTGGCCCTGTCCCCATCCCACGGATGGCTGCTGGGGAAGAGCGCCGCTGGCCCTGTCCCCATCCCACGGATGGCTGCTGGGGAAGAGCGCCGCTGGCCCTGTCCCCATCCCACGGATGGCTGCTGGGGAAGAGCGCCGCTGGCCCTGTCCCCATCCCACGGATGGCTGCTGGGGAAGAGCGCCGCTGGCCCTGTCCCCATCCCACGGATGGCTGCTGGGGAAGAGCGCCGCTGGCCCTGTCCCCATCCCACGGATGGCTGCTGGGGAAGAGCGCCGCTGGCCCTGTCCCCATCCCACGGATGGCTGCTGGGGAAGAGCGCCGCTGGCCCTGTCCCCATCCCACGGATGGCTGCCAGGAGGAGCGCTGGTGGCACTGTCCCCACCAGGGCCGTGGCACCCGGGCCATGTGGGAGCACTGCCAGCCTGGGAGGCGCTGGCAGTGCTGCTGAGCTGCTGCCCGCGTTCAGAACGCCTTGTTTATAATGAGCCATGCATGTGAATGAATCCTTAGGACAGGAAGGCAGGGAATGCGACATAAAGCTGTACAAAGGTTTCTAGTGAACCAGCAAGGTCTCCTGCAGGATGATAGATCTCTCTTTAAGTCATAGGAGGAAAGGCTTCTACAAAGAGTAATAAATTCATAAATTTCTCTAGTCACCAGGGTTATTTCCAACAAAAGAATTTATTACCTGGCATACATTTCTCTGCTCACAATAATGAGATCTGGGCTCCAACACATGACATTTATGACTGACATTATTTTAAAAAAAAGGAAAAGACATACAGTCTTCAAGGAAAATATGTGGAACAAATCTGCCGTTCACATGTACAGTATAGTCATACTCCAAACACTGCAGGCTGAGCTGGGCTTCAGCCAGGGAACCAGCAATACTTTTGTGGATGTTTTCCTGGGAAGATGTGCTGCAGTGGGACTGCTGACCCTGGATGGTCTCCAGTCTGCTGCAACCCCAGCAACCACCAGAGGTTTTGGAGGTGTCCTGGGCTCAGCCATGCCAGCAGCCAATGTGCAGACTGTGCATGGGGATGCTCAGTCCCCTGTGCCAGACGTGGCAGAGGAGGGGCATGCCGCTCTGCAGGATGGTCACTTTTATGTTAGCTTTGTAGGAAGAAAGCAAAGGCATTACTGCGCAGCAGGACTGGTTATGCAGCTCCAACCTGGGGTAGTGTTTACTCAACAAAACAGATGAAAACAGTGTCTGCAGCAGCAGCGAGCACAGCAGCAGCGGCAGCTGCAGGGCCGGGCCGAATTATGCAGATATGTCTGCTGGAGGAGGAACTCTGCTTACCTTTGTGTCTTGTAATGAAACTTTACACTTGCTCAGTGCATTTTAATTAACTCTCTGCGCCCCTCCTGCCTGTAGGAGGCATCCAAAGGCTCTGCGTGGTGCTGGCAGGCTCGCGGCTTTCTGCAGCCTCTGTAGCGAGTGCTTCCAGAGCTGCCGGGGAAAACCATCATCCTCAACCCCTTGCTGCCCCGGGCCGTGTGCCGGGAGGGTCCCTGTCCCCGCAAACCGCCGGAGATCGTCCCGGGCTGCGGGGAACGCCCTCCGGGAGCTGCATGCAGCCAGCCAGGGAAAGGGAGAAGCCTGTGCCGGGAAAACCCGGCTTCTGAGAGAAGGTCGAAATGCGACCCCACTCTGATCAGATGGAAGGTGCAACTGCCTGGTTTGGGGCTGGGGGCGGTGGACAGGGCTGGCAAAGCACGCAGTTACCCTGAGGTGTGACAGGACTGCCCCCTCTCAGCTTGCACTGCATGCAGAGGAGGTGACCCTCCTTGATCCAGTGCGTGCATGCAGAGTCCAGCCCCATGGGACACTCCAGAAATTATCTGCAAATGCGGCTGTCAAATGTGCTCGTTCATGTACCTTGGTTATATGGACTTCAGTTATGTCCGGGAAAAACCTAGGAACGCTACTGCAAAGTTGTTTGCAGGATAAATGCATCTAATAGGATAGGATTTATGAAATGCAGTGATGGAATTTGGTGTGATGACACCTCTCCAAGAGCACTTTGACTAGTGAAGTAATACCTCCCCAGGGAGCACTGCATGCTCTACTTGTGCTCCAAAGGGATATTTTCTGGGAGTTAATCCTCTGATGGAAAGGCTGTCAATTATTGATACTTCATGTTTAGCTTTCCTACAAAGCTAAAAGTCTTCTGGAAGCCTTTAGATTAGCAGAATGATTGAATAATTGATATCACACAATTTATAGGATTTTGAAAAACTCACAGTGTGGGTTGTCTGGGGAGGAGCCTAATTAAGGTGCAATTCAGCCAACCCACCTCCCTCCTTGTTCTCCACCCCCTCAATCTGGGAAGCAGCAGGTACAGAGGGAGCACACGGCATTTGCATTGCAGAAAGAGTGATCAGACTGACAACACTTCGTTTGCATTTTTGCTGAGCAGTATAGAGGTAAGGAGAAAAATAAGGTAAACATCCCGGACAGCCCAGACCACAGCATGAGGTGTTCCCTACATGGGGCAGGTGTCTCAGAGCCCAGGGAGATGCCATCCTGCTGCAGGTGGTGGATGCTGCACTCTGGAGCAGGCTGTGTGCGTGCAGAGAGGTGAGGATGGGAGAGCCCTGAACTGCACTGACACTGGACAAGAGCTGTGTCTGTGCACTTACTCTGGAAAGAGGTCTGTGGCACTGGTGATGGACATGGCAACGCTGCACGCTGAGGGAGCCCAGAGGTCAGCTGGCAGCCACTGGGCTGTCCGATACTGGCAGTGCACATCACTCTTCTGCCTTTTCCTACTTCTGAGCCTGGTATTTATTGCTTGATCCTTTAATTCAGCTCAGCAAACAAGCTAAGTCTGGTTTCCTCTTCATTAGTGTTCATGGCATGCACTGTGAGCACCAGTGCTGAAGACAGAGCAGTTTAGGGTGGGGGGCACTCACAGAGCTCCTGCCACTCAGCACACTCAGTCAGGGACTCTTCCAGTTGTTGCCAAGAGCCACATGTGCCAGAGCAAATCTGCTTTGCAGGACCATGCTGGATCCCCCTGAAAGAGCCCTGCAAAAGCCTTGTGGCTGGGCATTGTGGCCCCTTCCAGAGGATTCCTGTTCCCAAGGTATGGAGGCAGACCCTGGCAGTGTTTACAGGAATGCTTCCTCCCTGGTCAGAGGGGCCAGAGCTGCCTGGTGTCTGCAGAGTCCTTCTGCCAGTTCCTGGACTGGTGCTGCCAAAACAGAACAGATGAGATGCTGCAGGGTGACCCACAGAGCATCCTGGGACACAGCCCAGGAAGCATCAGCCTTCCCAGCCCCCAGAAACCCCTAGCCCCAGGCACAGCTGTGGTGCCTTTGAAGAGGAGCCCCGGAGCATGTTACTATAGTTACTGCAGGCTCAGGGTAACAAGCACAGAGATATTTAAAAATTGATTGTTCTAGCAACAGCTCATCCATGTTTGGCAACATCAGGCACATGATGTCAGCTCACTGCACTGGGCTGCAGCCTCTGATATCCCTGTCTGGGAATTGCTGATGTGCAGGGAGTGCCTGCTCCTGGGAGACCTGCACAGTGGGCTGTCGGTGGCTGTGAGCAGGGGGAGGCTGGGGTTGGTGGTGGGGCTGGATTACTGGGAGAGCTGTGCCGCAGCGCTGAGCCTGCTGCAGGGACTGTGGCTGCTGCCAGTGCGTGTGTGAGGAAAAGGCTTTTTATCCTCCCGTAATACATCACCAGTACTGACTACAAATGGATACTCCAGCAGCTCTTAGGGCTTTACAAGGCAGCTGCCTGCTGCAGATGTGGCCTTGTGTCCAGCTGCTCACAGAGCCTGCAGCGCTCTGTGCCCACCTGGCTACCCTCGGCCATGGCCAGGGAGCAGCAGAGCCCTGGACCTGCCTGGCTGTGGCCCTTCCTCTGCACTCATGTGCCAGGGCTCTGCTCACTGGGGCTTGCCAGGGCCAGGAGCAGCTGTGGAGGGACAAACGGCCCCTGGGAATGGCACCTCAGCACAGCCTGGCCAGGGCCCTCCACTGAAGTGTCCCTGGGGAGGGGATGCAGTCAGCAACAGTTTAGCAGCACTGTGGATGCTCAAGAGCACTTCAGAGCTCTTTCTAGGGCAGGGAAAGACTGGCTGAAAGAACAACCAATACTGCATTAGTTTGGTGTGTAGGAAATGGCTGCCACAGTAATGTATAAAGTGTTTTTTCATTCCATGTAAAGTGTTTTATATTTCATGTGAATTAGCCCGAGAGCTTGTCGCTCCCAGTGCTTCTTGCAGAGCTGAGGGCTGGTTCCCTCAGCACTGGGCACTGTTGCTAGGTGCAGGGAAAAGCTCCAGTATTTGGTGTGTCCTCTTTTCCAGATGCCAGCACTGACTGCTGACAGTGTGGCTGACCTCCAGGCAGGTGTCACCTGGAGACAAACAGCTCTCACTGGGCAGATCTGATTTGCTTCACATGGTGGCAACTGTGGCACCAAGTGTGTGGGACATGCCCTTCTTACAGGAGCAGGGGACCGGTTGTTTATGAAGTCTTGTGGGCTTCAGGGTTTTTTTCTTCTGTTCTTTCTTCCATGAGACAAGAGGAGCACAGAGAGGTGGGGTTGGTGCTGGTGCTTAGTGCACACTGAGAGGAGATGAGTGCAGGAGGACGATGCTGCTGGAGGCAGGAGAAGCCACAGAAGCTCCCAGCGACAGGGGTGGACCAGCACCACTCCTACCTGATGTGTGAGTCCCACAGAGCCTGGAGAGCAGAAATGTTTCAATCATTTGTGTTTTTGCATGAGGGGGTTAATCACACTGATGGTAAAGACTGGCATTGGCACGACAATTTGATTAGAAAGGAGCTCTGGTTCTCTCTGAAGCAGTTTTTTTACCCCAAAGGCTGCATTTCCTGTTGTGAGCCAAGTGGGGAGAGCTTTGGTATGATTTCATGCACTAGTTGGTCTATCTTATCTAAGTTGCTGCTTGTGCTTATAAATCTCTGGGCAGGGGTGATAGGATCTCAAGGCGTTCCTGTCTGTGCAGTAAGAAGCTTGGAAAGATACATTAACAAGGTTATTTAATTGCTGTGTATCAATGCCAGGAAGATACACAAGAAGATTTAGAATTGCTGCTTTATGAGAGTCCATTGCAACTATTTGTTGTGTCTGGGACCTGCTGGGAAAGTTAACTGAAAAGTTACGTGGGAAAACCACTAGCCAGAAAGCTGCTGGGACTGGGGAAGGTCCATCTCAGCAGAAGTGCTCTTGGGTCAGTGTGCTGGGTGTCCTGGTGTGTAGGGTATGAGGTGGGGAGGTGGCTGATTGCTGTGGAAAACAGGATGTGTGATGGAGGAGGATAGCTCCACGTGAATCTACGGAAAGGGGACAAAAGACCAGGTTTACGTAGGATATTTTGCTTGGAGTCATGTGCCTGGAGGTCCCATGCTACCAGAGCTAAAATGACCCCATGTTTCCAAATCCATACATGACAAGTGCCCAGTTTTGAGTTGCATTCAGGAGTTCTGTGCTAGCCCTTGTTTTTCCCAAGGAAAAGCAGCTGTTAATCCTTTGTTAACCTTGTTAACCATTCTGCTCCAAGGACATGGTCCCTGAACCAGACCTTCCAGGTAGCTTTGAAGGGAGAGCTGGGGGGTGTTAGGGCTCAACTTGTTTCTTTTGTATGAACACAATAAAATCTAAATAGTCATCCCCTCACGGACACGGGACAGAATAGGTTGAAGCTGAAGTTTATCTGTGACTGAAACACAGTGCCTGGGTCTGCCAGCTGTGCAGGTGGAAGTTGATGTCTAAGAGAGAAGAGTTGGGAAGAGCTATGAGATTATGGAGAATGAATTCGTGCTGTGGGGCGGGAGCCTGCAGGAAAGGATCTCTTATTCCTTGTCAGAGACAGGCTGTGCAAGCAGCTTCCTTCAGCCCCTACTTAGGGGACAGAGCTCAGGTAGCAGACACTGTGTCTGGAGGACAAAGGTCTCTCTAACTAGATGCAGCTGAACACAGACAAGTTTAGATTAGAGAGAAGCTACACAGTGGGAACTGAATGTAATTAAGCACTGGAACAATGGACCTCAGGTCTCTTCCTCATTAGAAATGCTGTCTGTGAAGATCAAATGTTTTCTTTATAAAAAAAACCTTCTGGTTGCTCAAACTGGAGTTAATCCAGAGTAGTCTGAAGGCTTGTGCTGGGCACAAGGTCATCCTGGGTGATCATCACCTCTCTGTCCTGCTCAGGTGAGGCCCCACCTGCAGTGCTGCATCCAGCTCTGGGACCCTGCACAGGAGGGACACGGAGCTGCTGGAGCAAGTCCAGAGGAGGACAATGAGGCAAGGGATGGAACACCTCTCCTGTAAGGAAAGGCTGAGGGAATTGGGGGTGTTCAGCTTGGAAAAGAGAAGGCTTTGGGATGACTTAATTGTGACCTTCCAGGACCTGGAGGGAGCTGACAAAAAAGATGGAGAGAGGCTTATTACAAGAGCATGTAGTAACAGGACCAGAGGGAGTGGCTTCAAACTGTCAGAGAGTAGGTTTAGATTAGACATTAGGAAGAAGATCTTCCCCATGAGGGAAAAAAAGCTGCAGCTGTTGCCCAGAGCAGCTGAGGATGTCCCATTCCTCTGTGTTCAAGGTCAGGTTGGATGGGGCTTGGAGCAACCTGGTCGAATAGAAGATTTCCTGCCAATGGCCAGGGATTGGAACTAGTTGAGCTTTAAGGTCCCTTCCAACCCAAGCCATTCTATGCTTCTCTGATCAGATCCCTCCTGGCCTTATTGCCCACAAATGTATGTTCTGTCATCAGCCTGGCGAGGCCTGAATGGCGAGGCCTGAGTGCAGGGCTCCAGACGGGCAGCTGCAGCAGGGTGAGCACTGTCAGAAGTTGCCTGGAGAAACACAGTGGAGAGCTGCCCTGTGTTGGTGATGGGCCTGGCAGGGATGGAGTGGGCCCTGGGGAAGCAGTGAGGGCAGGTGACAGGTCAAAGCCAGGTGTGAGGTCTTTAAGCATTGCAGAGACCGAAGAGCAGAGCAGCTGGCCTGGGGGCTGCAGTGTCTGCTTGTGGGGGCTGACAGGGCAGCACCTTGGGCTCTGTGTGCTTCTTGGCAGCTGCTCTTCCTTGGGAGAAGGGAGAACGCGTCCTCAAAGAGCTCCTCTCAAAGACTCTGAGACTTTGCTTCAGATGGCATTCTTTGTTGATTTTATTTTTCCTTCAGCAATTCTTTTTTAGGGGGAAAAATCAAAGTGCCAACACTGACTTGCTCAATAAGCCCAAACCCATGTGGTGAATTGTGGTTTCATTGACCTGAGTGCCCAGGAGGGCTTTCCCCATCCATCCAGGACTGACTCTTGGGGTATTACCCTCAAAGGTTGTTATCTGTTATCTGTTTGTCGTGGTTGTGGCAGGCTCCCTCAGCCGTCAATTTAGGTTACAGCTGCCTAGAATGGATTATATAGAGTCTTATTTACATGGCAGAAATATTTGAATACATCAACATGCCTTGAATGCCTAAGCTTTAAACCACACATTGTGCAGGTTCAGCATACAGGGACAAGGAGGGATGAGGCAGCACCTTCCCCTCATCTCTGCCAGCTGCCAACATCTCTTTTGACAGTCAAAATGTACATCTTTGTCAGTGTTTGTACATGCTGCCCTTTCACTCGCCTTGGTTTGTGAAAGCCTTTCAGGCAAAGGCTCAGTACCAGCCTGTGGCACTGCCCTCTGAACCTCTGCCTGCTCCTCTGGCTCTGGCAGGAGTAGAGGCAGGAAGGCTTATGGGGCCCTTAAACACATTCTGTTACTCTAGAGCCTTGTTTAGTTTTTTGTGCATTTTCCTTCTCTGTAGGTAAATGCAGACATCTAGGTCAGCAAAGCTATCCCGATCCAGCCCTTGTACAACATCTGCTTTCTTGCCACTGGGTAGAAACTTCCTCTCCTCTTCTCTCCTACATGCAGCTCTTCATCCTGAACAGCTGATGCACATTTTGGTTCTGGCAATGCTTCACACCTGCTCCATGCTCTCTCTCTGCCCAGGTTTTGTGAGTGGTGACTCCTATGATGAGTTAAATGTTTGAGCCCTGAAAGCACAGTTGCTCCAGGGGATAAATCAAGTCCAAAGCAAAGTCAAGGAACAGGATGTTTCTCCTCTGACTGACTCTGCTGCTGTGCTAGAACAGTTAATTGTGTTGGCCACATCTGGGTGCCATGGTCCTGGCCTTGCTCTGCAGAGTGGGAACACAGCTCAAGCCCCAAGTGCTGATGGAGCACATTCTTTCTCCACTTGAGCTGCTGACTTTTAGCATGGGCCTGTGTAGACACAGATCAGCAAGGATTGCTTTACATTGACAAAGTGTGGTGCCCTGTGTAAATGGCTTTTTTCCAGACCAAATAAGTCCTTTTGTCAGATTTTCCTGCTGTATAATCCCCCACTCTGTTCTTTGTTTGACCTGTATTATTCAAGCTCCAATTCAGTTCTACCTTTGTGTAAATCAGGTGACCAGACACTCTCCTGTGCTGATTCATGGCTGGCACCACAGCACCCTCTGACAGATGTAAAATGTTTCTCTGTGCAGAAGCCTGGTTCTTGCTGACCTTCCAAGCAGCACGTGTGGATCAGGATACAGACAGAGGTGTTGAGTTAGACCTGTACAGTGACTCCTGTACCATGCTGCCTTTTGCAGTGGCATTTAAGCAGCTTGTAGTTCAGTTTTTATTCCCTATACCACCATGTAAAACTTCTTATTGCTGATAACTTGTGATGCATTCAAAGCTCTTTGCCTTTTCCTGGAGCTAGACAGGTGGATCCAGACAGCAGAATTTTCACCTGGAATGGGCAGTAACTGGATCCCGTGGTGGTACCTCCACTCTGGCTGCTTGACAGCCCGGCACAGCTGTCTCCTCCCAACCTGGGCTGGCACTTCCAGTTCCCTTCAGCTTCCCTGAAAAGGAGCTGTCACTGCCTGCACTGACCAAGACCCCCCCCAAATCCTGAAGATGCTTTGAACTTGAATCAGCTATTTGAAGTTCTTTTGGGGGAGGGAGGGAGGGAGGAGCTGGATGGAGATCTGAGGCACAGAGGGCACTGCCTACAGCAGCTTGTGTACCTGCTGTCCAGAGAATGCCATAGTGTCACAACCTCCTGCATTTGGAGACAGACAAGGGCAGCACCCCAGACAGTGCAACTGGTCTATAGGATATGCTATGCACTGAGAAAGACTCTTGGTGTCAGTCCCCCAGCCTGGTGGGAGAAGGACCCTCTAACAGGGAGGTGGGCAGGAGCCCACTCAGGCTGGCTGCCAACTGTGTGGAGCTCTGTCACTTGTGGCTGGATTGGTGGGCATCAGAGAGGTGTAGCCTGGCAGATAGGAGGAAAAAGGGTCCCATGTGCTGTGGGGGAAGGCTGCATTTCCATGGAGACCACTGCCCATTGCCAGAACCCTGTCAGGGCTCTGGATACAGCACAGGCTTTGTGGGAAGGCGACATCCCTGGGAGTGACATGGGAGCAAACAGCAGAAATGGGATCTGTGACCAGACTGTGGGCCACAGGTACTTCTGCTGATGGGCTCCTTGCAAGGGCGTGAGTCTGATCCTTCAGAAAGACTTTGTTTCCTCAAGGGCTGGTCTTGGGCAGCTCCCTGCTGCTTAGCGGGGAGCAGGGAAGAGGAGCTCATGGAGCACTGGTTTTATTTCTGCAGCCTGTGTGAAGTGATGTTTGGATGGTTTCAGTTTGTGTTGTCATTAGGACTTATATGGAAGGAAAAAAATCCCTTGTGCCTGTAACTGGAAGGTGAAAGCTAAGAGCTGGTCTCAACTATTATTACACATGCCAGAAGCAGTAATGATTAAAGGGACGGCACTGTGAGGTAAAGAGATGCCATCCTGGAGCCAGATGACTGGGTGATACAATTAAGATAAAGAAATCACATGTTGTTGGCAATAGGGAAGCAGAAGTGATGAAATGTGTGATTGGGAAGTGTGGGAACAAGATGAAATTAAAGAAAAATCACAATATGGAGCAGAAAATGAGCAGGACTAGGAACAAGAGATGCAGTTGTTGAGAAGATAAGAGGAGCAGAAATAAATTGAGAGCAAACATGCTTGGAGTAGAAGTGAGGACATACAAAAAGAAATCTTTCCAAACTCCATAAAAAATAAGTTGGTGTGCTAAAATGAGAACATTGCAGTCTAAAGGAAATGACAACATTAAACTGTTGGCTTCTACAGTCAGTGCTTGGGGAAGGATAGAGGAAACCCCTCTCAGGCTGAGCTGAGCTTTCTGCAAAGACCCAGCTGTGCTGCTGCTGCACCTCCCAGGAATGGAGCCTGAGGGATTTGTCAGCAGTAGAAATGCAGTGAGGGAGCCTCCAGCAGGAGCTCAGTGGCTGAAGGCATTCTGCAGAAGGGCATGCAGAGGTGCTGGTGGGGAGGTGGACCAGTGGCACAGCAGTGAGCTGTGCCTAGGTGGGCGCACACATTCTCCCATGAGGATGGAGCCCGGGGCTTTGAGGAGGAGCTTTAAACCAGGTGGAATGGGGTGGTCCTGAGCTGTCCTGGAGGGGCTGGTGGAGCAGTGCCTGGGGTGTGTGGCTGTGGCTGCATGCTGTGTTGCAGCCCTGAAAAAGCTGTGGAGGCCTGACCTGTCCCTGCAGCCCAACGTGTTCCTGCCTTCGGCTGGAACACGCAATGGTGCAGCTGTGCTGTTGTGCATCATCAGGAAAGGACTTGCCATGCCATGGAGTGTCTAAAAGCAGGCTGAAAACATCAGAGGGGGTGATGGCACATGGGGTGGCTGCCTGGGAAGCGCCTGTCCCCTCTGGTAGAGCCTGCACAGCTCCTCCCTTCAGTGCTCCCAGGCACAGTGACCTCAGCTTGGTGGCAGCTCAGCAGGAGCGGCAGCAGAGCTGCAGCCAGTGGGACTCTGCTTCACACAGAGCTGGGGAGAGGGGTCACAGCTGCCAGGGCTGGAGCCCTGTGCCAGTAGGTCCAGGGGCTTGCCAGCAGCAGGAGGTCCCACTGCAGCCCCAGCGCGGCTGCGTTTTGGGGTGCTGAAGGCAGGAGAGCCTGGGTGGGGATGGTGCTGTTAGCGGGGTGAGGGTGCATCCTCCACACCTCCCTCCAGCCGGGGTGTTCCTCAGCCCCTGGCCGCGTGGCAGCCGGGTGCAGCTGTGCTCCCACAGGGAGCTGCTGCGGCTCTGCACAGCGGGGGCATGAAGCAAGCACATTATTGGAAAATTGTTTTCTTTAATATAGGAAATTGGGAGGTCTGCTAAACCCTAGCTGGGGATGAGGGCAGAGCCTACATGCTTATAAACCTTGTAACTCTGGCCTGAGTCATGTAGATGAGAGCCTGAGCAGTCCCTGGGGCACAATTAGGGTAGGAAAGTAGCCTGCACTGATACAGAAAGTCCACATTCTGCATAGAAGGGAGAACTAAAAAACAGGAATATATACTTAAGTATTTATATATTCTGCTTTTGATATGTGAAATATCTGGCAAGGCAACATTTTTGCAGGAAAGGATGTGGGTGTGACGATGCCAAAAAGCAAAGCTTTATTTTAGGACACATTAACAAGAGTGGTGCCTGTATGGGCCCAGGTATAAACATTCCCCCAGCCTGTAATATCAGAGAATAAAAATATTTTATCTCTTAAAAATAATGAAATATATATTTCTTCTAAGAAAAAATACAGAGAAGTTGATGAAGTACTGGAAAATTTTGAGAGAGATGCTGAGATCCAAAATATATGACTCATGAGGAAAGGCTGAAAGAATTGAGTGTTGTTGACCTGAAATGGGAAGATAAGAGGTGGGGAAGTGACAGTCCTCAAACAGAGGAAAGGTTATTGCACAAAGGACAGCATTCAGTTGTCTTCTGTCCTTCTTAGGCCTACATTTCCATTATTTTGAAAACCTGCAGTACTATTTTTTTGCAAATGAGGTTATAGATAAGGACAAACAATAATCAGTTTCTCTAAGTCTGCCATGGGAAATGCCTGCTCTTTCCTAAGGCATTTGTTACAACGTGGGGAAGCCCAAATGCAGGGGCACTGTGGCTGAGCCAGCTGTGGCTGCTCAGGGCTGGGGTCCAGAGCTGGACACTGTGCCAAGGATGGCACACACCTGCACGGGAACCTTGGTAGCCAAAGCTAGAATTAAGGTCTCCTGGAGAAGTTTTTGCTTCAGATGACTTTAAAGCTCTTTATGCAGTATCCTCATGCTTTTTGTGGGTACAGGTATCATTATTTCATTATGCTTTCATGTGAAGTGTGAAAACTATCTTTACCAATCCTCTTAAATTAGTTAAATATAATATTCAGGGAGACAGGAGATAGCGAAATGTTAATTGAAACTGGAGAGGTGTTTATAGGGTGATAGAGTGTGGCCAGCTGTGACTGAAATTAATGTTCAGGGTTCTTGATAGTGATTCATATTCTAGAGTTTATTAAATATTTTCAACAGCAGTCAAAGCCACGTGGTGTAGCCTACTACACTTGTGAGAATCCTTGGTGCAGGTGCACGTCACTGTCAGGGAGCAGGCCATGCAGGATTGTTTTTAACTGGACTGGTTCCCCACGGGCTGCTGCGAGGGTGCTGTGGGTGGCTCGCACCCTGTGTGCCTCGTTGGCCAGACCGTGTCTGCCACATCCCCTGCCCTCCATGTGCGGGCTGTCCATGGGCTCTCTGCGTACACCTGGAGGCAGAGCTCTTTCCCAGAAAGGGTCAGTGCTGCTGGGCACGCTGCCCTGGGCAGAGGCTGCTCCCCAGCCCAGCGCCCCACAAGCGCAGCGTGGCCCCGCTCCCCTGGCTGGGCATCCCCCAGCTTGCTCAGGAGCTGCTGAGCTGGGCAAGTCAAGTCATAGGAATGGGATCTGTGACTCATTATCAGCTGCTCATTATAAAGACAACCCAAGACTTCACCTCTGCTTTCCCCTGCAGTAACAGAACAAGGAGCTCTGTCCCTGGCTGCAGGGCTCATCACTGCTTGGGGACATGTGAGTCTTCATGGGGAGCAGCGTCCTTCTTGGACACTGGCAGGCAGGCTGGGGAGGTCTGTGTGTGGGCAGGCACATCCCCTCACCTAGGAAGAAGTCCAACTCTTGTAGGTAATTGGGAACTGTAGTTGAAGTACATCTTTTATCTTGCACTCGCTCAGCTCTGTTGCTTTTGTCCATCTGAGACTGCCCTATTTCCAGCAAGCCCTGTTAGCCCAGAGCCGTCACCAGTTCACTGCTGCAGCCATTTGCAGTCATGTGCACTCCCTGGGAAGGGACAGAAAATGCAACTTAGCCAGGATAAGTGATGGCGACATGTCACAGGTGACAGGCTCAGCACTTTTGCAAACCTTCTGCTTGCCAAAGGCAGCAGAAAACATTTGAAACTATTGAATACTGCAGCCAATAAGAAGATGCAGTAATTTATTGATGTTTCTAGCTTGCCTTTATTCCTTTCATCTATCTTTGTGCCTGCCCTGGAAGGCTGAAATAATGAATGTTGCTGTTTTTTTAATGAAGTTAGGTAAGCTGTTCACCTTTGGCTAGAAGGGCCTGAGCTCTTGTTATAGGGTCCCGACAGTAGCAGAGGTCATAAAAGAACCATCCTTTGCTCTTCCTGGGTATGTCCCTCCTGTGGGAGGGAGTGGTGCTGAACACGAGGGGGCTGACCAGCCTTGCAGTGCTCTTGCTGCAGGGTGTTCATTGCTTTGGTGCTCTCAGTTTCTGGTGTGCATGCAGCAGAAATCCCTGCCTGGGCTATAAAACCCAGCAGCTCCTGATGCCCACCATCTGCAGGGATTGGACTTTTGTGCTCTGAAATATGGAAGATGTTCAGGCTCTGCATGTCTTTTCTTATTTATGACAAGGCTTTTGTCTCAGATCTCATTGTCTTTGCATTTAGGGCTGTGCAGTCTTGTACTTCCAGCTTATGCCATTTCCCACAGCTCCTGAACCTGACAAAATAACTCTGCATAATCCCATTGGCAGCTCCTTAAGACATCAGCACATTCCATCACTGTGGAGAGAGCCAACATCCACTGGAGGAGAGAGAGCTAAAGGAGAGCCCAGTCTCCACAGAGCAGCACCCCTGATGATGCTGAGTGAGCTCCTGCTTTGGAGCAGATGCTGCTGTGCCACTTGCCGTGTGTGGCCCATCTGGTCTCTGTTAATACTGTGGTGCTTGTTTCCGAGGCTGTGGACTGTCCTGCCTGGGCTATGCCTGGTTCATTCTCTTAAAAACATCGAAATTAATTATCCTTGTCATGCCAGTAAATCAGGAGGTCCTCAGTGGAAAGAGGGAGAATGAGCTTGTTGTTCCAGGGATTCCCATCCTCCCAAATTTCCAGGTAAAGGTTGAGTATCTGCCTCCCCAGGTAATGTCCATAACCCTGGATCTTTGCCTGGCAAAGCTTTTTCTTTCACAAAGCATTTACATTATCGGACTTTGAGTTATTTTGCTACTAATATTAAAACAGTTGTTCCCATAACAATCCCCCCATAACAATAAGCACAGACAAAAGGAGTCATCAGTGATCATCAAATTCCAAGGCAGTTGTCACTCACTAGAGTATTTGCAGATTAGCTAACAATAGTCCTCAGAAATCAGTAATTATTTTCAGTGTTCCTTGTGAACTTGCAAATACTAATGCAAACTGCTGCCTGGTCCCAAGAGTGCCAGGAACAACAGGAATGTCCCCACTGCTGGCCTAGACAGAGTGAATGGGGAGTCTCCTCCGAGTTTATTGTGAAGGCAACTGTCTGCAGACAAGGCAGACTACTGAAAATGTAACTTTTCAAATGTCTGAAAATGAGGTCTGCCGATTATTTCATTGCAGAGAATGGGAGACATTTAAAACACTTTTAGGAGAAGTCTTAGTCTGGATCTGAGTGCTGTCTCATGAATCGAGGTCAGCTGGTGTAAGCTGTGCAAATGTTCCAAGCCTCTTGAGCTTAGGAAGGAATTTAGAAGACTTTGAAGTGCTCTTGATCTTCAGAAGGACATCTGCAGCTAATGGTCTGTGTGAGCACACCAAGAGCTGCAAAGTTATACCAGCGCTGTCTTGAGCCTGCTCAGTCCCACTAGGCTTCCAGAACCCTTTAATACAAGTTCAGAGAGTAGCAAGTTGTAAAAAATGCACTCTTGTGCCAACAGCCGATAATCTAGTGCTGGTTAAGTCAGGTGTAAAATGTCATACTGGGGCTTTAACTACGGTGTTTGACTGCCTGCTGAAGTATGGCACACAGCGTTACAAGGATTCCAATAAAAAGGTGAGTGGGCAGAAACTCCAAGCTCTTTGCTGTACAACTCAAGGTTTATTTTGTAATTGTATCTAAATAGAAAAATGTCTGTTTATTAGATATGCAGAGTAGTAGAATAGTAGGCCAAATTGTTTTAATTCCAAACCTAATAAGCAGAAAAAAAAGCTTTGCTGTGAATTCAGGATTGATATTGGTTTTTAGGAACAGCTTTTTCATCTGTCTCTCTTCTCTCATTAGCTGATGGTGCCAGGAAGTTCTGTGCTAATGAATGGCTACAAAGTTCTCTGCAAGTCCCTCAGATGAAATACCCACAGGAGCACAGTGAAGGGTGCAGTCACCTTTCAAAGGATGCTGTGTGCTGCCAGCCAGGACCTGAAGGCTTTGCTCTGCTGGATTCAGATCAGATACAGAGCTATGATCATCTCCTAGGGATGGGGGAAGGTTTTGCCTTCAGTTCTGGAAGTTGTGGGTCTAGCACCCAATGGAGCCACACCAATGTCCTGGACCCAGTCTCTGGGACACAGATGCATTTACTTGGCACAAACACTTCATAGCATCACTGCAGGAGGAGAAGCCTCTGATCTGACACAATTCAGCCTCCAAGTCCCTGTCTGCAGTACACATCTGCTGCTGAATCTGGCACTGGAGCTGATCAGTGTCCCCTGGCCTCCCTCCATCCACACAGCCAGCAGCGTCCTGTTCCTCAGGCAGGACTCGCTTGCAATCCCCTCTCACTCTGAAGTCCAGAAGTGAAGCAGAAGGTATGAAAGCCAGGCTGGGGGCTGTCTCACTCTGGACCTTTTGCTCTGCCCGGAGGTGGTGGAATCCATGCCCAGCTCTGTCTGAGGCAAGAGCAGATGCCTTTGTGACAGCCTCAGCAGGTGCTCCGAGCGGGCTGGGAGGTGTTTTTGTGTGGCAGCCCTATCAAGGCTGTGGCAGTTTCGCTCCTGTCCTGATGGGTTGCTCTGGTGAGATGCCACAGCATGGTGGGACATGCTGCGTGCCAAGGACAGGGATGTGCTGTGACAGAGATGTCTTCTCATTTCCCCCAAATTCAAAAGTGGCGCTTTATTAACTAAGGAGAGCAATAAAAACGCACAGAGTCACTGTGCTGAGCATCACATGGTCCACGACAGGAAGACAAACTGGACAACTAATAGGTTATATGAACGGCAAGTTTGGGTGACAAACTGACAGTGTGACACAGCAGAGTTGCAGAAAAAGATTATGGGTGGCTCCTGGCAGGCCACATTGTCAGTGTCTCTGACAGTGGGACAATGGCTAGTCCCCCTGGAAATGTGAATCACGAGGTATTTCACTGGTCAGTTCTCCAACCACTCCTGGAAACTGCAAAGCTTCTTGGTGACATTTCTGAAGGGCTGCTTCAGAGCTGTGGCAGGTGCCCCTGTGCTAGGTAGGAGGGAGCTCCTTTCTTCACTCCAGGCACGAGCTTGCCACCAGAACAGGTGGGCAAACCCAGGCAGCTCTGGCTTTGCCATGGTTCTCTGGGTCCAGGACAGGAGAAGTCGGTTGGGTGTCCTCTCAGCAAAGGTCCCATGGCAGTGGCAGAGCCCACGGGTGGATCCTGCTCTGTGCCAGGGAGGCACCAGGGCCTGTCTGACTGCTCGAGAGCCATGGGAATGCTTTGCAGGGCACGAGAGCCAGGTCCTCCCAGAGCCCCTTTGAACCATCTTTGTTCTCCCACGCAGAGCTCTCTGACTTGCTTGGATATCACTCACCACACGTTGTGAGTGAGCACAATCAGAGCCATCAGAATGGAAGTGGAGTGTGCAGGCTGTGTGACCAAGAGGGATCTGGCTCGGTGGGAGAGCTCAGAGATCTCTAGACTCTTAATTTTTTTTTGTCAAATGGTCACTGGAGGGTTAATGTAATTTTGATTTTAATTACATTGCTGGAGGGCACATTTACGCAAGGGAAAAGACATAATTACCAAGACATTTTATTAAGATATTATTTAATTTTATTGATGTGTCACAAGCAAAGGCACAGAAATGTTCAAATCGATATATACTTACATCAATGTTTAATCTACTTTCAGCATTTTTGCCTGTTCTATTTATGCAGTTACTAGTTGATAAATTAAATTCCTGGAAATATGCAGAACATTAATGAATTTTCAGCAAATTCATGCCGTGTGTATTTGTTTCAGTGGGAAGCCAGAACACAAAGAAGCTTTCATCTTCTTTCAGCAATATTTTATGACCCCTGTGCCTCGGCGTTCACCATTACCAGGTCACGTGTGATCCTTTTTTTCCTTGATCGCCTTTTCCAGAGCAGGATTCAGACCCGGAAGGTCAGGATCTCCTGCCTGGAAGGCAGACTCAGGTGAGGCAGGGTGTCAGCCCCGGAGCAGAGCAGGGTTCTGCTGTGCAGTGCAGCTGCTCTGGGCCTCCTCCCAGCAGTGCTTTGTAGTAACAGTTCTGGCTTTTCTGTGGAGCACCTGGGGCTGCTCACTGCTAACGGCAGGGAGGCGTTTACAGGATGCGAGTGTGCAACTGCATTTGTCACTCATTCCAGGAGGCAAAATCTGATAGAAAAACCCCAGCCAGTCTAGGGGGCTGTTACACAGGACCAGCTCCTGAGCAGCCTGTGGTGTTGTCCCCACAGCAAGAGTGACAGCAGCACGAAGCCAGGCAGCCTGGCAGTGACAGAGGAGCAGGACGGGGCTCAGAAGGAAAGCAGAGCTCCTGGAGAGCTCAGGGACCAGGCTCCACAGAATCCTCCTTGCTGTACTCGGATGCTGAGGCTGACACAGCACAAGGTTACTTTCAGATACAGACAAAAGCAGGTTCAAGATAGATTGCAGAGCAGTGAACCATCTATTCACCCACATTTATGGCTGGTAGAAGAGTAAATGTAACCTGAATGGTCAGAGATACATGGTCAGAGAGAAATTGATGTCTTCATCCCCATGAGGTTTCTGATCTTTTTCTCTAGGTTTGTTTTTTTTTGTTTTTTTTTTTTGTTTGTTTGTTTTTTTTGTTGTTGTTGTTGTTTTTTGTTTTTGTTTTTTTTTTTTCTGTTTGGGAAGTCTGCCTTGCCTACTCCAGGACTAAGGAGCAAGTTATTGATGGCCAGCCCAAAGATGGGCCTTGCCATGTGCTGGTTTTGCCTTTCCTCTCCTTGCATGGGCAATTGCCTTTTCATCCTTCCACTTCTGAGGCTCCTGGTTTTCCCAGGGCTGTGCTGCTCCTGTGCATTGTACCTTACACAGTGCACACTTTGCACATCTCCACTCACGGCCATTTGCATCCAGCTGCCTGCGGTTGAGGAATCTGTGATGGAATCTCTGATCCAGATGGCTGCTGAACTACCCTGACTTCAGACAATTTGTCACCAGTGGAAGGATTGATGTTGGGAAGCACTTTCCGAGATGCCTTTTATCTTCCCACATTCACGGTGCTGCAGCACAGTTCCTCAGATGTCTTCATCTATCAGCTGTCCCAAGTTCATATATTTTCTACTGGTTCAGCTTCTTCCGAGTCATGCAGGTGCCACTTTCAGTGTCTGGTTTTGCCTTCCCCCTGTACAGGTAGGTGGGAGTGTGCTCCTGGGCTGATTTTCATTAATGCCTTCCAGATGCTGTCTCGACTGGTCAGTTTTGCAGGAATTCTGGCATGGCCCTTCCCTGCTTCCCTGCAGAATTGAGCCATCTTTTTTCCCAGGCAGTAGCTGCCATCTGCACCAGAAGGTTAATTTGTTCCTCTTCCCTATAACTGCATTTATCACATGGAAGTGGTTGTTGTGGAAAATATTGATCAAACACTGGCTTTTCCCTGGCTGCACTGAAACAGAGCATTTCAACTACTCAGTTGCTCAGGATTTCACGTTGTGTGCAGCAGCTCTGGAGTGTTTGCATGGGTGTGTGTGCACATGTTTTGTGGTGGGGCAGTGCACAGTGGCTGCTGCTGTCTCTGTTTCACCCTCCAGCACTTCCAGCAGTGGCTTTTGTGGAGCTGGGTGTGTGTGGCTGGCACCTTGCACAGTGCAGGTTTCCTGCTGCATTCAGCCCCAGCTGAAGGCTGGTGGCAGCAGTGGTGCGTGGCCAAGAGGAGGGAGGGAGGCATGGCTGGATGGATGGATGTGTGTGGAGAGGAGTGCTGAACCTCTCTGGGAGCAGAGCACTGGGGTCTGTAACTTGGCACTGCATGCCCGCAGAGGGGATGTTTGGATGTGACCTGCTCAGTGGGAATGCTCTGCATTAGTCTGCTTGGGAGTAAACTCAGCCCTTGGCACCTGCCTGGTGCCTGTGGCAGCCCTGGGCTGTTCTGGAGACTCTCCCTGCTCCCTCACGCTGCCCCAGCACTGCCACAAACGCCTGCCGTGGTCTGAGCTCCAGGGCTTGTCTCTCTGTTAGAGAACAATACAATAGCAACAGCTCCTGGCAGCAGCTGCACAAACCTGGGTTGTTTTGACAGCACCTTATTTCAGCCCTGTGCTCTGGAGTCTTGTGGGAATGTTTCCTGTGCAGCTCGTGGTGGCAGAGCCGTGGCACAGGAGAATGTACGAGCTGCCCTGTGAATGATCACGACAGGTTTGGAGCCAGGACCTCTCCCTGGTCTCCACTGGGTGCTTTCCAGGCACTTCTTTACCAGGGAAATACGGGCTGGGTACCACAGCCCTTGGGCACCTTCAGCAGCGTGGCAGTGGTGCCAGCCCCATGCTGGCACGCACGTCTGTGCGAGGGGCTCTCCCCAGGCAGGGCTGGCACTGGGCTCCCTGTCCCCATCCTGCCACAGGGGACAACGGGCACTCAGGTAAGGGCTGGGCCATGGCAGAAACAACAAGGGGCATCCAAGAGCAGTAAGCTTGTCTGCTGGGCTCTCCATCTGTGTCCTGGTGTGCAGAACAGACACCAGGAGAGTCAGGAGCAGGATTTTTAGGAAGGCTGAGCCCAGTGTGGAGCTCTGACCTGGCATAGTGGGGACAGGCAAGGAGCCACCCTGGCCCTGAGAGTCGCAGGTGCAGGGAGCCCATGTGCTGCACGGTGGACGCTGCTGGGGCCAAAGTGGGAGCACGAGGAGCCTGGCACATGCCCAGGACGCTGCCAGCAGGCGCACGGTGTTCACCTCTGCCTGGAGCAGGGTCAGCCCTTTCGGCTGCTATCTGCCCCTTAGAAACCAGCAGAGGAGCCACCAGAGTTCTTCATCTGCTAGAAAGAGAAAGCCTCTTGGCTGAGATGCCTGTTAGCCGGCAGCGGAGGGTGGGTGCTGCACGCTGAGCTGCAGCTCCGGGAGGGGATGCCCTGGCCGCTGTGCTCGGGGCAATCCACACCAGCGGCAGCTGCTGCCCGCAGCCCCAGGCAACTCGAGCCTGCTCTTTTTCTGCAAAATCTGGCACACTGTCCAATACAGATTCACTAGAAGAGCTGTACTCTGCCAGTATATGAAAATTTAATTAGGCAGTAAATGCTTTCTGCTTCCAAGCCCTGAGGCTGAAGAAATCCAGAATGTCTTTGGGTTTGTTGATGGGACAATTGTCCCCTCCAATAGGCTGTGAATGGTGTTAGTGACATTGGGCAAAGCCTGCCTTCTGCATTACCCTTGGGCACTTGCTGACCCGCCGGGGCATCCCTGCCTCCCCCTGAATGCTCCCGGGTGTGGGAGGGACGGGCTGGGTGAGGCAGAGGGACCCTGCTGAGCCTGACCCCTCTCATGGGCACTGCTCCCCCACTGCAGGAGGAGCTCACAGCAGTACCACGTCCAGGGGCGTTTATCCCAGCTCCTCTTCGGAGGGTCTGTGAAGGCTCAGAGTCAGGATGAGGGCAGCAAACCCCTTCTCCCCATGGTGGCACCCCTCCTCGCTGGCACTGTGCCACCCTGCCCTGAGCTCTTGCTGCGAGACCCCCGGGTGAATGCTCACATTAATGTTGGCCCTTACTTCACTCTCTGCACTGTGCAGGAGCTCACAGCTTCAGCAGACACAGATTTTCTGTCCTGGCCAGTGTGTGCTCTCTCCCACACTAAATTAGATACAGTCTCTTCCTCATAAAGCTCAAACTCTAAAATAAATTATAATGCAAAGTAAGGGGCTCCTGTGCTGTGGACAAGCAAGTTCTGCTGGAGTCGTGACCTCTGCCAGTGTCACAGCCTGGCTCTGCTGCAGTCAGGGCTGTAGCTGCCCTGTTCCACAGCTCAGAGAGAAAGCTTCACCACTGAGCAACCTCCGAGAGCCCAGCTCTGCTGCTGAGCCTCCTCACCTGGAGAGCTGTCTGTACATGCTGGGTATTGACTCTGAAAATGCAGCTTGTCCTTGTAATTTAAAGAAAGCAAGAAATATTTAAGCACTGAGAAAGCTCCCAGTTCTTTAAAACCTGTTTGGCTTAAAATATGAAAAAATGAAGTATTTTTTACATCTTCATGTCCTTTTGGGTGAGGAAAAGGGGGAATCATTTGGCACCTTTCCACAGGAACCCAAATGATGTATATATTGCAGGAAACTCATTAAAACACATTTCCAATATCAAAGGACCATTCCTAATCCCTGGCAACCTGCTGCTTCAAACAGCAGCTTCAGCCTCCCAGCTGGTGTGCTCACTTCTGGGACAGCTGCTGCCCACTTCCACCTTTGCTCTCCTGCCCCTCCCTGGGGCAGCACATCATCCACATCGTTCACATCTCCATTTGGAATGCAGGAAATACCTCAGGAACAGCAAAAGGTAAATCATGAGCAACCAGGAAGCTGCTGCCATGAGCTGCAGGGGCACCACAGCCTGCACATGTGCCACTGATGCCACAGCACCCCTGTCCAGCTGCCACCCCTCTGCATGGGACATGCAGCTGCTGCTGCTGTCTGTCTGTCTGTCTGCCCACACCACTGGCCCAAGACCAGGATGGGAGCCAGCATATGCCACATTGGCAGCTGAAGGATTAGCACTACTTTTTTCTTATATTGTAATGCAGAAAATAATTTCACCTTGGGGTCTGTGGCAGCTCAGGAAGCTGCACAGCAAGCAGACCTTGGAGGCAAATACTGCTTTTCACCCTGGCACAGGCAGGAGTGGTGTGAAGCAGCTGCACTCCCTGGACAATGGCATCTGCTCCGAAACCTCCACCCTTCTTCAAATCTGGTGCCCATGAGGAGCATTGGGAAAAGCCTGTGATTGATCTCCTTGGCTCTGACTAGTCCCAGGCTCTTGAGGCCATGCAAGTTGCTGCTGGGATCTCACTCCTCCCACCTGTTCCCAAAACTTCAAAAAGCCTCTCGAAGCTTTTACTCTCAATGTTTGAGACACTTGTCACTTTATGAAATGTCTTCATTATTTTAAAATGAGGGGTTTGAGAGAAACTGTTGTTATTTATAGATATCTGTCTGCTACCAAAGCACTTATCCCTGTCACACCCCAGAGCCTCCAGTAAACGCCTGCTGGTGGCCTCTCTGGGGATGCAGCTGGACAAGGTGGGTTGTCACCTGTGCCCCCACCACGGGGCTGCAGCCCCCGCCAGGGTGGGCATGTGTCACCTTGGTTTGGAGCTGGGACACAGTGGCACAGCCAGCAGAGCCTCCAGCAGGGGCGAATTGTCCCAGACACCCCTGTCACAGTGGCACTGCTGCTGTGGCATGGCCAGGGCCCCAGGAGAGCACTGCAGTGGGCACAGTGCAGCTGCCACAGCTGGGGATGCTGCTGGCAGGGGAACACTGCTCTCGTGCTGGGGACCTGTGTGCCTGTGTCCTCCCTCAGCCCAGGGCTGAGCGAGCAGGGTGGCAGTGCCACCATGGTGTGACCTGGAGCTGAGCTGCTGCCGGGGGATGCTGTGCATGGGCAAGTGTTTTTCATTCAGGGAGAATCAATTCTCCTCATGAAACAGCCTGTTAGTCACTCACAGCTCTCTGAAATCCACTGCTGGGAGGGTGGCTCAGGGGGTCTCCACAGCTGCTGGGGCTCTTTGGAGCAGGAGTCTTTGCCTGCATCTCACAACCACATCTCCCTGGGGAATCCATCTACTCATCTCAGCCCTATAAGAAGTGTTAACATACAGGGAGCAATAAACATCCTCTGGCTATTATTTTCCATTTGCGTGGTCAGCTCAAACAGACAGCAGCTCACAGCAGGGTTTGATATGCTTATATTGATTTTCTTTATAGATTAGAGTGATTCAAGCAGTTATAAGGTTAATTTCAGATGATTAACTTCACCATATTGTAATATTTGATTTAGATTGGCTTTCAAACACTTTCCAGCTATTGATTTTCAATATCACACTTCTAGCACTGCAGCCAAATGTCATTTAAATAAAAGGTTGACAGAGTAGAAAATATCCACATCAATCCTGAAAATTCTGCCACGTCCAGCCTGGATCAGCCCTGGCATCCCAGGGAGAGGAGTGTGCTGCAGGGTGGCACACACGTCTCCAAAGCAGGCTTTGGCCAAATCAGAGCTGGGCTGACACAGCCCCTGGCTGAGGGTGGCTCTGGCCTGGCAGGGTCTCGCCAGCCGTGGTCCCCCCTCATTGCTGGGGCCTGTCCAGCACAGCCACTGCTGTGTCCCTGCCACACAGCCACGGGGACTGTGGTGTCACTGCTGTTGGCAGGGTTGATGCTGTTTTCTCTGTGGCATTAAAACTCCCGTATAAAAATCAACCGTGAAATTGTTGGACATGAGAAGTTTGACCTTCCTCGTGGCTTCAGATAATCCCCCCATCCCGGGGAGGTGCAAGAGTTGCAAAACGTGTAACAGGTTTTGTTTACATCAGCTGAAAGCAGCTGGGGATTTGGAGACTATAGGAAAATTACATGTATGCAATTTTATAGGAAGCTTCCTCTTAAAATATGCAGATGGGACATGGAATCTTTCCTTTTCAAGGGATCCTCACTCCTCAGGATGTGCCAGCCCAAGGGAAGGCCAGTGCTTATGGTTCTGATAAAGGCACTGGAGATGTGGAATGTGAGCAGGAAGGACTTGTGTCCAGCACCCGCTTTGGTGGAGCACATGCAGGGAGCTTTTTTGCTTTTTTAATGGCTCGTGTCTCCTTCTCTCTCTCACACTTTTATTTTCAGGGGCTATTTTCTTCCTCTCATTTTGGTGATGTGCTGAATACAAATGAGACTTAGAATACACAGAGCTATTAGACTGACACACACTCATTTTGTAGGTTTGGGGAAAAAATAACCCCCTGCTCGAGTTAGCTTGGCACAGTCAGAAAATGATGTGAGCGCCTGGCTGGCAGCAGTCCCCTCTCTGCCCAAAACCTCAGGGCCCCTCGAGGGTGCCCTGGACGTGTCCAGGGAGGGGTCGGTGTCCCACCAGCCTGGGGGTGCTGGACTCCAGGGCTGTGCCCTGTGCCTGCTCTTGCCCCTGCCCCCAGGAACCTTCTGGAACCTGCCTTGTTCCCCTCCCCACCAAGCCCCACAGTTTCTGTGCCTGAGCCTCCTGAGGTGAAGGGATATTGCTTCCCATAAATTTCAGGGATTCTTTACAGAGGGCCTGGCTGGTCACAGTGGTTCAGACAGAGCTGATCAAATACTTATTTGTCAGGTGAATTGTCTGATTAATTTTGTAATTTCAAATTATTTATTTATACGTCATCTGCAATAACTAATATTTATATTGCTTCATGACCAGCAATGGTTTGTCCTTTCTGATGATAAGTCCCCATACACCTGCAGCAGCTGATGCTGAGGGTCTAAACTTGGGAACAATAATCCAAGCAAGTAAGGAGTGCTCTGTAATCCCCTTGCAGGCTGCAGAACATGTGTATTATCTTCAGCTCTTTCCCACAATTCTTCCACATACACTTTTTGACAAAAGGAGACTGTACAGACCCCACAAAGGTCAAAGCTATTAAAAATCTTTTCAGTGAGCAGTGCTGCATCTCTCCAAACACTCACAGCTCTCCAGGGAAAGTCAGAACTTGCATTTTTCACCTCTAGTTCTTTTAGTCCTGTCCAGCACCCACTGAAAGAAACTTGTGTGGAAAATCACCTCCTGAAGCCCCTGGATTTGTCAAACCAGGCAGATGAAGCAGCCGTTGGCTTGTCCCTGTTGAACCCAGGGAAATAAACGCATCTGTTCAAGTAATTCATGTGACTGGAAAAATACAGGACGTGAGATTCAAGGCATTTTAAAATACAAAGGAACATTTGTTCAATAGATTTTCAGGTATCTGTTGAATCTGTGTTGCTGAAGAAAAACTTGTGGCTTAAATAGACCTTGCAGTCTCTGCTCCAGACCACATGTCTTGGCAGGATTTTGTTGTTCACTGTCTTCACCTGTTTTCACCTCATTGTGAGATGCCTCAGAAGCTCCCTCCAGGAATTTCTGGGTTTGAATGATGCACATACTTGTGTCATCTGTGTTGGAGCTGAGTTGTCTGCCTGCCATCCCACTTGTATATTAAATGAAGGCAGCTCCTCTACAGCCCAGGACAGCTCCCTGCTAATCACCTTTGTCCTGCAGACACCCATGATGTGAATCTGCTCCTGCTCCTGCTCCCTGGCCCCAGCTGGGAGAGGCTGTAGGTTTTGCACAATTTGCTGTGTATGGCCAATGATGTCACCCTCATGTTGGCAAGGTTTCTGAGAGATGATGTGAAGATGACATTGCCTGCAGCCTCTCAGTCTGCACCAATTAAACAGAGAAATTAAAAAATGTCTGAGTCAATTAAAAAGAGGAATTAAACAATGTGATAAACAGGAGACAATGGAGACAAAGCTGGCACATCTAAGGAAGGACACCCAGTACAGCAGCCACACGAACAGCTGTCTGTGTCAGTGCAGCCACCTCACTGCAGCGTGGGACCTGTCTCAGGGGGGGCTGGCACCTGAGCCTGCTCAGGACCCTCTTCTTAAGGGATTTCTCCTCCTTGGTCTGGCCTCTCCTCCTGCCACCTTCTCTCCTGTGCCAGCAGCAGAGTCCAGCAAATCCTTTTCCTCTAGGCACCTGGGCAGATGTTTTCTGGCCTCAGGAGCTGGGTGCTTGGTGAGGAATGTGGGGACTTCGACGGACTCACAGAGCCAGCTCTGGAAGGGCAGCATCCCTTGAACTCAGCCTAATGCATCATCTCAGCCTGGAGCTCAGACAGACAGACCAGCCCAGCAGTCAGAGCTGCTCTCTGTGGTCACAAACATGGCATCCAGGTTAACATGTGCCAGAAATGAAGTCTTAATTCCTCCAGGGAGCTCGTATGTTTGGGTGAGCTAGAGTGTGGCTCACTGAAAGATAACAATCTGCAGGATTCCTCACTGCTGCCCTCAGTGTGCTGGCAGAGGGGAGAGGCTGTCTACAGGCAGGACAAGTCCCTCCTGGAGGCTAGGAAAGTGCAGCTGGAATGTGTTTTCCAAATAACTTTACAGAAAATTATAAATCCACACCATAACTACAGCTGTGTTTGGCTCAGTCAGTGTGGAGCAGCTTGCAGAGGCTGCAGGAGAGAATGGTGCTATGGGTCAGCCCTTGATGCCTTGGGAAATGTCACTGAGACCTTGGGCATTGTCACCTGAGTCACTTCCACAACCTGCCTGCACAGCTCAGCCTCACAGTGCTGCAGGTCACAGGCAGAGGATGTGCCAGCAGCTGGGCTCCTGCTCCTGGCTCTCCTGGGGCTCCTGGACCTGCTGGAGGGGCCTTTGGGTCCCAGCACCAGTCAGTGGGACTGCCCAGCTCACTGCAGCACAGCCCAAGCTGTGGATGCAACTCACCTGTCGAGTGTTACAGGCACAGAGATATCCTATACCCTTGGGGAGAAGTCAATGGACAGTCCATCACAGCTCCCCTCTGCCCAGGCTGGAAGCAATCCAGCTTTCACGGGGTTTTTCCTACAGTCAATTGAGTGACTTTTCTTTCCCAGAGCTGTTAAGCAGCTAAGCCAGACTCTGTCTTTTCTGTATCTAATTGGCACTTTCAGCTGTAAGTAAGGTGATCTACAAATCATTTTGATCTCTGCTCAGTTCTTTGATCTTACTGTTGTTCTCAGGTGCATATAGTGACAGCACAATTAATTAATTGCAGGCTGCTAATTGTGCAGTTGCAGCATGCTCTAGTTCATGCCTAGAGTTTTACTAGTTGAGTTGCCAGGGTTTGTCATCAATTCTGGCAAACAAGAGTGATCTGAAATAGCATTCGTTGACCTTTTCAACATCGGTGAGTCCACAGGCAGAGTGCACACGCTGGGGAGGAGCCCCAGCCTCCTACATGGGAGGCACTTAGCACCCGGAGCTGACAGGCATGAGGTGCCCAGCTGCAGACTGGCAGCTCCTCAGGATGTTGGATTATTTATTAGTGAATGCTCTATGATGCTCACTACATCCAGCCTGCAGAGAGAGGAGAGAGCTGGACGGCACTTCGGGGAATAATCCAGAGACCTTTGCTAGTATTAACTCTTCTGTATCCTTCAGTCTGAAAGGGAATTAATTAAACCTTGTGCTGCAGGGCTGTGATCCATCCCTGCTGCAGGACAAGATGAGTCCCAGCAACAGAGCAGGATGTTCTGTACTGGATGTTCTGCTCTGAAGTGTCTGGCAGGAAAGTAAAGCAGATGCATCAAATCAAGTGTGATTTGTTTGGGCTGGTCCCTTGGTTTATGCTCTCCACGCCAAGGAGGTGGCATCACTGTCCTAATCCAGAGCCACAGGGCCGGTGGCCTGGCACTGTGGGCAGGGATCAGTGCAGTGCTGTGGCTGAGATGGGTCCCCTTGCAGGCAAAGGCAGCAGAAGCCATTTGCTAATGCTGCTGACTGCAGGACCTGTGAGAGGAAGCCCCATCCTCTGGGCTGGGCACACATTTTTGGAGCAGCTCTGCTGCCATCCGGGCTCTGGCAGAACTCGTTCAGCTCCACAGGCTGTCAAACCTCTGCCAGAAGAGCCAGTGGACAGAAGAGCCTCGTCTGTGTATTCTGCTCCCTTAAAACAAGGCAAATATTTCAGTATCTGTTGAAGAATATTTGCATTTTTATGGATAAATTCAAGAAAAAAGGCACCACACAATCCCAATTTGCATCCCTTATTTCCATAGAAACTACAGGAGCCTTAATTGCTTTCATGTGCTTTTGATGAAAATTGAGTGGGGTATCTTTATCCTGCCATAAGGTGGGAAGAAAAATTGGCATTCAAAATAATATCTAATGGTTCAAAGGATACTTTTGCAAAACAACTTTCTGTGATTTATTAAACAGCTAGGTGTTTTTCAAATAATTGGAAAAAACTTTCTGGAAAACTTGTTGCAAGCTTTCACTAACCTGCTGCAGATTGACATCTGCAGTGTGGAATGAGGGCTGTGTACCCGGCTGTGGCTGGTGAAATCGAGGACATTCAGAGCCTAATCAACGTCCAGACCCTCGCAGAGAGCAATAAAGAATGTGGATATTGTAATCTATGCAAGCCTTTTTAACTGTAGGAGGGGGAAATGTTAATCAACAGCATGCCAGCAGGAGAGACGGGGGATCGGGGCCGGGCCTGCCCTGGGCTCCTGGCGCTGGGGGCAGGACCCCGGTGCCTGCCCGGCCGGAGCGAGCGGGGCTGCACGGAGCGGGGCAGGAAAACGGAGGGCAAGAGGGGTACTGAGAGGAGCGCGGAGGGCAGGAGCGGGGCTGGCAGGAGGAGCACGGAGGGCAGGAACACGGAGGGCAGGAGCGGGGCTGGATGGAGCGGGGCAGGAGCGGCGCTGAAAGGAGGAGCTCGGAGGCAGGAGCGGGACTGAGAGGAACACGGAGGGCAGGAGCACGTAGGGCAGGAGCACGCAGGGCAGGAGAGGCGCTGACAGGAGGAGTACGAAGGGCAGGAGCAGGGCTGGCAGGAGCACGGAGGGCAGGAGCGGGGCTGGCAGGAGGAGCACGGAGGGCAGGAGCACGGAGGCAGGAGCGGGGCTGGCAGGAGCACGGAGGCAGGAGCGGCGCTGCCGTGCCCCGTCCTGCGGGAGCCGGCTCATCGCGGGGAGGGTGTGCTGTGCCTGCGCCGCTCAGCCTGACACGAGGCCATTTATATTTGATGGTGTTTGGATGAATTATGCACATAGCCACTAAGAGAAATTTAATGATGGGTTTCGTCTTCTTTTTTATAGATTTCAGCCTTTGAATTAAGCACCAGTTCACTCTCAGTGCTACAGGCGATAAAAGGGAATATTCCAGTCCCTGTGTCCATCACAGCTGCTCCGCCAAGCAGAGTTAACAAGTAAACAGTAATCGCCCGCAATTATCGCCCATTACGTGCTCTCTTCACCTGAGATCACAGCACAAAGGCCGAGTGTGCTGTCGCGGGAGGAGTCGGGTGGCAGGGAGCTGTCAGGATGAAATAACAGCAGAGACCTGTCAAACGCTGGCTCCGTGAAAGACCTAAATCCTCTCTCGATGGCCCCTCCGTGCAGCGTAGAAGAGCTATTGCTGTGTAATTATAAATTGTCTGTAGGGCTTATCTCAGGTTCAGGGTTGACATTACAATAATAGGGTGGGTGAGCTTTATTTAAGGGATAATGTCTGGTGTACACGCGGCAGAAAAGGAGCGTGGTGGGTGATTAACACCGGCACGGAGCTGCGTGGTCAGAGCAAAAGGAGCTTGTGCAGCCGTGGCTCTGCTGGAGCTGAGCAGGGTCCTGCCAGGACAGCTGAGAGGGGGCACTGCTGCTGCCCAGCTCTGGACGTACCAGTGCCACATCTCCAGGAGCGCTCTGCCTGAGCACTCCATCACCAGCAGAGAGCGAAGGGCAGGGTTTTGCTGTTTTGCCGACCCACTTGAGATGCTTCCTTCAGGGATGAATTATTCTCAGAATTGCCTCTTTCCTTTCACTATAAAAAAAGCAGAAGGTGATGGTCTCAGATGTGGAGCTGTAAGTCAGGAGGGATAGATCCAGTTGGAAATACCTGTTGGAAATGCACAATATTTTCGTAATGTGCTTCTCTGATTCTACTTTATTTTAAGGATGCATTTTCTAAGGATGGATCTCCTGCAGTATTTCCATGCAAGTAGATGTTAGAAAGGGAAGATGTAGAGAACAAGCCTTGCACGTGTTTGTTCAAGGTAATGTTTTCCTGAGCCAGGTTTGCCCTGAAGACAGGTGGTCTTGAGCAGTAATTGCCCCCTGCCAGCCTTGCCTGGGTGCCTTCTCCTGTCTCTCTGCTCCCTGCTGCAGTGAAGGGGCAGCAGGGGTGGGGATGGAGGGGTTGCTGAGAGCCTGGCCAGGTGTGGGGGGATCTGTGCAGCTGCTCGTGGTGGAAGGCAATGGCAGCACCGTGGGGCTGTGTGGCTGCAGCCCTGTGTGCAGAGACACCCCAGAGCGGGTTGGCTTCAGAGTCAGTACCTGAACCTGGCTTTTGGTACGGGGGTAAAAATAAAGACAAAATCCCTGTGTGGATCCACAGTCTCTCGTAAGTTCAAATATGCCTAAAGTTTCTGTGGGAGCCCAGCACCCGAGGCAGCTCTGATTGTTGTTACAGCACACCACACTGGGAGGGCTGCTCATCTCTGGGGCTGGTTTGGGCAGCAGCCCCTTCAGTCTCCATGTGAACTGCTGGGCTGCAGTAAATTGCAGGGATCCATTGCTATTTATAGAGCAAAGGCAGCGTCCCTGCTCTCAAGTGCCTTGGCCTTCTGGGGTGAGATTCCTGAGGACGAGGGAGCCTGGCAGCTGCCCCAGAAGCTGGGCCAGTGTAGGAAGGCACTGTGCCCATTTCTGCAAGCTCTGACCCCATCCCAGTCAGTGAGACTGGTGGAGCTGGTGCCACTCAGGGGAGTTAGTAGTGGTTTTAACTAGAGGAAATACTATAGAGTAAGTATTAGCCTTGTATTATGTAGAATTTTAAAGCGCTTCATTAATTTACAATTCCACTTTTTATTAAATTAATTTGCATTTTAATGAAAAAAAATAAGTGGAGCCAGCTCTCTTCTTGAAGTGGCAATAACATGCCACCTGTATGTGAACGAGCACGGCCGAGCGAGCTGAGGGGGCTTGTGGGGGACTAAGCCCTGTGGGGCACTGTCCCCAGGCAACGTCCCCTCCCTCCCTCCCTCCCTGTGTCCTTGAGCAGCCTGCCTGCTCAGGCTGGCTCTGGGTGTGGGGGCTCCACTGAGTGTGGGGGGAAAGGCTGCAGGAGGAGGCGGGAGCAGGAGGCGATGTCCCCTCACAGCAGGAGCAGGAGGCAATGTCCCCTCACAGCAGGAGCAGGAGGCAATGTCCCCTCACAGCAGGAAATGCCTCTCGCTGCCACCCTGCCCTCTGACAGGGCCACCGTGTGTCCCTGCTGCCAGGCTCCTTCTTCCCCAGGAAACAGGGGCTGTGGCAGCGAAAGGCACTGGGACAGAAGAGCCCCAGCACCCTCTCAGCCTGCAGGGCAAATGGAAGAGTTCAGCTAAAGGTTAATAAAAGTAAAAATTCCCTTTGCTGGACACCCTTTGGGACGTGCAGCTTGTGTTCCCTGCCAGTGCCAACGGCCCTGACAGGTGCCCGTGATGCTCAGTGTCTGCTCCTGGTCTGGGATTGCTGCTCTTCAGGGAGATCAAGCTCACGGCCCTCCTTTGGAACTCACTGTTCTGGAGTGAAGCAAGGCACGCTTGTGTAAAGTAAATAGCAGAGGGCATTCTGGTGTCACTGGTGTCAAACAGCTGTATTTAAAGTGACAAAGGTGGTATGTTTCTCTGCAAGTTTGTTAGGATTTGGGGTTTTTTGGGGAAGTTGGTTGTTTGTGTTTTTGTTGTTGTTTTTTGGTTTGTTGGATTTTTTTTATTGTTTGGGATCTTTCTGTTACTGTTCTTTGCTTAGAATTTTTTTATGTTTTGAGGGGTTTTATATTTCTTTGGGAGTTTTTGTTTGTTTGTTTCAGGGTTTTTTTGGATAGGATTTCAGGTGTGATTACAGCTAGGCCAAGTAAAAAAAAAAATTAAAAATCCACTTCTTTGCCTTCTGGCTCTGGGATCAATAAATAACCTCTCTGGTGCCTCAACAGCCTCCTAAACTCTTTACTAGGAAACAAGCATTTCTCTTCAGGGTTTCATAATATTATTATTTAATAATTGCTGTTGGAATTATTATTACTGTTGTTGTTATTAATAAAATTACCATTTCAGTTGACTGCAAATGAGATTCTCTCCACCAAACCATCTTTACTTCCAACCTCTCTTATCATCAGCTCTGCTGTTGACTTCGTGGCAGCAATCCCACACAGTCCTTTGGCTTTTGAGAGAGGTTAATTTAATAAGTATTTTAATTTTTAATTATTTTTTCCCAGTAGCAGCACCTGTGTGCTCAGGGGACTTTGGCTGTGCTCCCTCACAGCTCAGAGCCACAGTGGTGCCAGCAGCTGTGAACCCCTGAGTGGATCTCCTGGCCTGTGCAGCCAGAGATGATGGGAGACTCTGGCTCAGGAGCACAGCCCTGGAGTTCCTTGCCCCTTAGCAGAGGAGCACCAGGGCATTGTGTGCATGTAGGCTTTTTTTAGAAAGGAAAATTAAGCAATAAACATCCACAGAAATGGGACATTTAAACATTCCAAGTAATTGATATCAGGAAAAAATATGATAGGATGAAATCTATTCCTGCAATAAACTGTCCATTAGTTGGGCCATCAGCATAAGCCTAATCTAAAGTTATGAGGATCCATTACAGATTTAATCAAATACAATTTTCTATATTCCATGAATCAAAAGCACCATATGTATTAAGAGCCTAGTTTGTCTTTTTGTTCTGCCTTCTCCTAGAACAGTGTATATCTGATTTCATGTGTTATATTGCTCTGATGTCTGCTAAGGGCACCGTGCCCTAGAAATTCACATTAAATAACTGAGAGCGAGTACTAGAAATGAAAAAAGTGAAATACTATCTAGACAGCTGGAAGTAAAAATATGAAAAGTGTTGCACTTACAGAAGGAAAAAAAGCCTATTTTTATGACTTGAATAGACAGCCTGGTATAAAGAGAAATTTCTCACCCAAGACCAGACATGCAGCTGGGTTGCAGCAGGCAGCCTGGGATGCTGGGTGTGGCACAGACCTGGCTCCAGAGAGCGTGGGGATGTGGCTACAGGTGCCAGGTGTGTCACACTTGCTGGGAGGAGGGTCACTTCAGCCCAGGACATGTTCTGGCTTCATAAGCATTTAAAGGAGACCCTGCAGACAGGGTGAACCTGTGGCCAGATATATCTGCAGCTGTGCACTCTCCCACTATGAGGGCTGTTCCTTCCATCCTCTGTGGCCTGACTTCCAGCTTGTCCTCCTTTCCCTTTGTTTTGTTAATTTTTCCATTTCTCACCCCTGACCAGCACACCCCTCTCCAGCAGCCCCTACCCAGCTCCCTGCCTGCTGTGCTTGCTCTGCTCAGCTGGGATGCCTGAGCAGGTCTGCTTCTGTCCAGCTCATGGCTCTGACAGATGTCTCTGGGAGCCAGTGGCCAGGAGACACTTTATCAGAGAGCCTGAAGGCAGCTGCCATGGTTTGTAAGGGTTGCTGCTTCCTGACAAGGGCTGCCCCCATCTCTGAACAGTTTTCCAGAAAGGTGTGTGTGACCTGCCTGTGGCCCAGCACAGGGGCTCTCATGTGTTGGCAGGAGCCTGGAGCTATCTCCTGTCCTTGCTACCTCATCAATTCTCCAGCTGTTCCCTAGTCCCATCTGGAAAAAACAAATCTCTTCTGTCTCCCCAGACCAGCCCCCTGGTTTGTCTGTGCTCTTTTCCATGGCTGACCTGCACTGTTTGGCTTTGCAGCAGCCTCTTCTCCAGAAGAGCACTTGGACACTGTGGCACTGCTGGTGCTCTGGATCTGCCTTGTACCTTGGCTCCATCAGCTGGGCAGGCTCCAGGGATACTGGTTGGGGTCTCTTGGTTCTTCCCCTCTGTAATGTTTCACCCTGTGCCATGGGTGGCTGTGAACTCCCAAGGGCAAATGTCCCTGCATGGGCTTGCCCTGCTCAGGGAACCTGTCTGAGGCTGGGGAGAGGGCTTGTTCAGCAAAGCTGAAGCCATGGTGGGTCTTTTGTGCCAGCACAGGGGTCAGCTGTCAGGGCGTGTTGCAGGCTTGCTGCTAAATTCTAGGGCAAGGAGCAAAACATTGTAAAAGGGTAATATTCTGTTGGTAATTTGGACAAAATTAGTGGCTGTGTAATCATCCTAGGTTAATCGGTGGATGTGAGATGAGAGTCCTGCCACAGGGCTAGGAAACACAAGCCTGCTGAGAGCACCAAGCAGGAGAGGGGTGACAGCTGAGTGGGATGCTGCCACAGCCAAGGCAAGAGGAGTGAAACCTGGTATTGGATTTCTTTGCTAAGAGCTGCGGATCAGCCAGCTAACGAGGCAGTGGGTTCTGGGGGCAGAGGAAGAGCTTGGGCCATGGTTAGTGCTCGTTAGCAGCCAGAGATGTGGGAGCCCTCGGCACGCTGCTCTTTGGGCTGTCCTGGAAGGAGGGCCAGCACGCTGCTCCTGTGGCACAGCTCCAGCAGCTGCCGGCCGCTCCTCAGCCGGAACAGCTGCTCCTGGAGCTGCGGATGCTAAAGGCTTGAGAAATTAATTTTGCCTGTCAAAAATTCAAATGTGCACGTGTGAACTGTGGTTCAGCAAGGTATGAACCCACCTGGCTGCGCTCCAGCTCCGGGAGCGCCGCTCACCGCAGGGGAGAGGAGGCCAGCGAGCACCTGCCAGTGTAAGCTGCTATTGTCTTCCACATAAAACATGCCCTTAATTAATAGCTAGCATGAACCTAAGCCACTATCTCTGTTATCAATTTGTGGATGTGGTTGGATTGTCTGTCTCCCAGGACAGTAATATCCCTTCATCTTACTGCAAATTGCTCACAGCATCCTTCTATTACACAGGCTTAATGCTTGAAAAATAGAGATTTAATACTCTACCATATCAGACTAAGTGAGGTCAAAGCAATTCATATTCACCATCCCACAAAGCTCCCTGCTGGTGCTCCTGTGAGGAATGTGATGTGGAGGATGCAAACCAGGGAGGTCCTGCTGGCCCACAGCTGTCCTGCACCAACAGGGACCAGGACAGCCAGCCTTGGTGGAAGCCTTGGCTCATCCCTGGGAGGAGAGCGGTGCACTGTGTGCCCGGGCATGGTGGGTGGGCTGCAGGGGTCCCTTCAGGGCTCTGCCAGCCTCTGGCCCCATGTTGCTGCCACCCATTCTCGCATTTCCCATTCTGAAGGGTTTTGCTAGAGCAGAATGGCAGCAGCCCATGTGTTTTGTGTGATAGGATCAGAAACTGCTTCTGGGGTTCCCAGGGTACTGGAGGATCCCTGATGTGTTTTTAATGAGCTGGCTGAGCGTGACTTGTGTGCAAGTTTCCTCTGAACTGCTGGTTGTCACCTTGGCTCTGGGCAGAAAGCCTGGGAGTAGCATGTCCTGTGTTCACATATTTATTTTTGTCCTGAGAGGTGTATATATATTGAGAAAAAATAGTAGCTGGTGTTTGTGCATTTCCTCTCCAGCAAGAAAAAATATATCTCCAGGGATGATGAGTATATTGCCAGGACACATTCCTCCTGCATTTGCTTTTATGTGTGTGCCAGGACATGGATTTCACCTGCAGCTTGTGAGAAAATATCTAAGCATATAAAATGAAGGGGAAGTTTAGTTTCAGGGGATTTTTGCTGAGAAATTAAACATGGGTTAGGAGACATATCCCTTTGCCTTGCACAAAATTGGCATAAGGAAGATAATTCTCCTGGTGTGAGCTGGATGTCCAGCTGAATTTGCCAGCAAGACACTGAACGGGGAGCACAGCTGTCCCAGCCCCAGAGCAGCGCCTGCACTTGGGCAGCATCAGTGGTGCTGTGCTGGAGCAGGCTGCCTTCTGCACCGAGAGCACTGGGCAGCAGCACTGCCCCCGAAAACACTGCTTCTCACAGGAGAGGATTGTTCCGAGTCTGGGGAATTTGGAGAGTGAAGCTGCTGGGCTGAAATGAGGCGGTGCAGGTCGCAGCGATGGCTGTGGCAGCGCTCTAATTGCAGAGGAGAGGGGGTTCCCTGCCGGGACCAGCTCCCGGTGGCTGGCGGGTGGCACAGGGCCACTGGCACCCGCAGAAGGATTCGGGGAAGGGAACTGCCAGCCCCGCTGGCCTCTGAGGCACGGTGACACGCTGATGAGGGCTGCCGGGTGGCTAATTGCTCAGGGCAGGCTGACATAAGGAGCAGCTCTGAGAGCACCTCAGCTGCGCAGGTCAGCAGTGACGCAGAAGGCTTAATGTTTCATAGCGTGCTCCTTGTATCCTACAACTCCTCCTGTAATGGACTAGCAAATTACCACACTATTTAAAAGGCACCAATTTGTAACATTCTGATGACTGCATGCTCCTGAGGGTGTGTTATCCACGCCTGCAGAGAGAATGAGTAGGAATGCTGCTGTCCCTGCAGCGTGGGCACGGGCACGTGGGAGCACACACACACACCTCTGCCATCCCAACACCTCCCCTCCAGTCAGGTCAGACACTCATCAGGCCTCCTGGAAAAGACCTCTGCCTCTCAGATCTGGGCTGCCTCTGTCCCATTCCTGCTCAATTCAACACGTCTCTGGTTTAGGGACCCTGGGGACGTTCCAGTGCCCTCCCAGTTTCACTGTTCCCCAGTGCCTCCACCTGGGTCCATGTGTGCCCTGCTCTGGGTGCACCTGGCTGTTTCCATGCTGGCACTGCCTCCTGTCACAGGAGAATACTTCAATCCCCAAGGGATGCCCAAGTGGTTGCTCCCACAGAGGAACTGCAATCATGGGAAGGGGGTAGGGCTCATGGAACATACTGAGCTGATTCACAAAGCCCCATGGTCAGCAAACAGTTCTTTTAAAGATCTCTTCTTGCCTCTTTGTGGGAAGGGACCTTGGGGCTCCATCCCAGGTGCAGCTGCCCTCGTGTCTGTGATTTCTCTGCAGACACACTCAGGCCACCACACACATCTGGGTGTCCCGTTCCAGTATTTCAGATACATGCTGCCCTGCTGCTGCTGCTGTGTTGCACAGACTTCACTTTTTCTGCATGAGACAAATTCTGCCTTCACTTCTCACTCAGGAGTCTGAAGAATTGGGTGCCCAAAGAATTTGCATGGAAACATACATCCCTCTCAAGTAACTAAACTCTCATCCCTGGGTCATGGCAGCAGGGTAGCTCTCCCTGCACAAATTGGGCCCTCTGCAATTTCCTCTCAGAAGCTGCTACTTCCCACAGAACCGCCAGGTGCCATGTCCTGGAAGGGAGGGAACACAAGATCCAAGTGCTGGTGTGAAGCCCGGGGTCTGGTGCATGCCCTCGTCACACTGTAGGAGTGAACAGAGCACAGCGCAGGAGCAGGGAGCCACAGAGCTGTGTTTGGGTGGACAGTTAGCAGTGAATGTGCCTGTGGGTTTGGCAGCAGAGTGTTCCTGCTTTAGCACCACAGCAGCAGGTGTTATTAACTGTCTGCTTTCCCTCTAGAGTGGTGTAGCTGCTCCATGCAGCAGAGATGCATCCAATTAAACGGACGGATAAAAGTGGTTAATGCACCTTGGAGAAACATAATTTAATTGTAAATTATTATTATGTTCTGCTCCTATGTAAAGAGTGTGAGAATCAGGGCTAATGGCTCTGTAAGAACATGACTTTTAATTGCTCTGAGGTTCTGTGATTTAAGTTTCTTTCTGGTTTTGTTTCTCAGAGGTCTTTGCCGGGATGCAGTAACACACTGGGGTCCAATGAGGTACATTGCCATGAGTCAAGGCTGTCACTCCTCTTTGTCCTGATTCTAAGGTGGAGCTTGAGTCCATGTTTTGCCTGTGAAACCCACAGGGATGGCTCCTGAGAGCAGCATTCCTGGCTGAACGCTGAGCTCCATCCCACAGCCTTCCCACAGTGCGGGGAGGCAAAGGCTGTGCCCTGCTGCACGGTGCTGTCCTGCTCAGCACTGCCCTCTGCACCGTGTCTGCCACCCCAGCGGGGTCTGCAGGACACCTCTGCCCCCTCCCCCTCCAGCAGGGTCTGCAGGACACCTCTGCCCAATCCAGCAGGGTCTGCAGGACACCTCTGCCCCCTCCCACTCCAGCAGGGTCTGCAGGACACCTCTGCCCAATCCAGCAGGGTCTGCAGGACACCTCTGCACCCTCCCATCCCAGCAGGGTCTGCAGGACACCGCTGCCCCCTCCCATCCCAGCAGGGTCTGCAGGACACCGCTGCCCCCTCCCATCCCAGCAGGGTCTGCAGGACACCTCTGCCCCCTCCCATCCCAGAAGGGTCTGCAGGACACCGCTGCCCTCACAGCAGCTGTGGTGGTTCCTTGCTGCTCCCACAGGGACGTGGATGCCGTGGGGTTACAGCTGCACATCCACAGCAGGAGTGGGGCTCCAGTGTCTCCCTCCACAGGATGCTCACCCGTGCAGCTGATCAGCAGCGACTGTAGGAGAGATGGAAAATGGAGCCTGTACAGCCTGCAAAGAACAGGCTTGTACAGCAAACCAAGGAAGGGAAACTTTCTCCCCCGCAGAGCTGTGAACCCTCCCTGGCTCACAGACCACTTGCGGTGTCTTTTACAGCCCCTCCAGTTTACCAGAATGGTGCTTATAGAGGTGGGGAAAATGCAGAGAGCGCTTTTGCAATGGCATGGCAAATGTCGTGAGAAAACAAGACATCAAGCTGCCATCAGCACAAATATATCTGTGCCTTGTTTTCCTGCTTTCCTGCCTTTGGACAAGTGCCACCACAACCAACAATTTTCCTGTTCTTTTTTAGCTTTGCTTTCACAATCTTAAACCAACTCCCTCCAGAAGAAACAGAATACACTGTATAGAATAACAAAAATCAGGATTTTTAATCTGTCAAAGAGAAGCAGAGAGAGCCTTGGGCTCCTTCATTGGGCTTGTGGCCCCAGACCTGGACACCACTGGCCTGGCTGTGAGCAGGGGCCTTGCCCGTGCCATTCTCCTGGCCCCCCAGAGGGGGTGGCTGTGGAGACTGGGCTGGGCATTGCTCTTCCAGCTGTTTCCCACGGCCAGTCCAGGTGAGAGAGTCTCCTGGCCACAGGTGCATCGAGCCGCCGCCCTGGGGAGCACCTGAACACGGCGGGGGGCAGGAGGTGGCTGTGGAGCTCTGTCCCCCCTGTCCCTGTGGCTGGCCAGGGCAGCCCTGGGCGCTCAGCGAGGGCATGGCAGGGGTACCAGCACATGCCTGGAGCTTGCCCATCACAATCTCACCAACACAGAAGCCTTTAAAAACCCTTCACAAGAGCCCAGGCAGCAAAGTGGTAACCCTGGGCACTGCCAGCCCAAGGAATCTGTGCCACAGCTGGGGTGGGACAGGGGTCCAGGGGGTCCCAGCGCACGGGCAGGGCAGCAGTGCTGTGCCTCGCAGTGCACTCGTAAGTGGAGCTGATTTTATAAACAGCAGGAGTGTTTTCCCAGGCCACATGCTGAGCTGTATTCAAAATACATTTGTACGAACATCAATTTTTAATGCAATTTATGCCAAATGTTGTTGCAAAAAGCAGCCGTTAACATGACATTAATTCAATCACTGGAAATACAGTACGTGCTGCTAAATGAAAACATGTTATTAGTCAATTAGATTAACTGGATGTAACACTTCCAAACACAACGTAATATGGTTTCTACATGGTTAATTACGTTGTACAAATTACATGGCAATAAGGCTTAGCACTGGACACACACATGCAATTAATACACAAGCAGAAAAACCAGATTGTGATTCACATTTGAACTATGTAAAAAATATTTAAAATATAAATATCTTGCAAGCTGGAAATAAAGAGGCAGAATTATGCTGATACTATAACGGGCACGGGGTAATTTCTAAAATAGCCAGGAAGGCCTTTGTGAGGAGATCACAGATG
The DNA here is from genome assembly GCF_014805655.1 of Passer montanus. Classification (NCBI taxonomy): domain Eukaryota; kingdom Metazoa; phylum Chordata; class Aves; order Passeriformes; family Passeridae; genus Passer; species Passer montanus. The sequence goes on from NW_024373256.1 coordinate 272,988, forward strand.
TTCGTGGTTGCTTTCACGAGTTTTAATTTGCTTTGAAAAGACCATTTTAGTTTTAAACAGGAACACTCCTGGCCCTGTTGGAGTCCCTGTATGCGCAGGAATCTGTCAGTGCCCACGCAAGCCTCCTTCTTTGTTTGTGTTTTAGGAAGAATTTGCACCCACTCACGGGGCAGGGTGCCAGCCCTGGCAGCAGGAGCAGGCACGATGCCTGGCGGCCCTGGCACGCCACAGGAGCCGCCAAGGCTGCCCACAGCTCTGTCCCACCACGCACACACGGGGTGGCCAGGTGGGACCCCCACCGCGGGGTCGTGACTGCCCAGCCCCAGGGAGATGTGGAAAGAGGAGGCTGTTTCTGGAAGGGCTCGGCTCTGTGGCCAGCTGTAGCCCAGGACAGACACCCACGGCAGCAGCCCCACACTGTGCCCACCATGCAGGGAAGGCACTGCACACCCAGATGTGGCTGTCTGCAGCCCCCAGCCCCCAGGGCAGCTCTCTGCTGCTGCTGTGAGGCGGCTGGCACCTCTGGCAGAGCAGAGCCCCTTGTTCCAGGGGCTCTGGGAATGGGCAGTGGCTCCTCCTCCCCGGGGACCCTCGGAACCCTGTGCTGCAGAAGGCAGCTCATCACTCTGCACACGAGGCAGAAACAGGCAGGTCATAGAGCTCTGGAAATGCAGTTTTATACCTATTGCTGCAATAATTATTGCAGTTCATGGAAATGTGATTTTTCCCCTCCGTTACTCCATCCAGCAGGGCTTGGGGGGTGGGGAGCACATGGAGGCCCCACACTGATGCCCCCATGGCACCAAAACAGTTTGGAGGGGGCAACCAGGGGAGCGAATGAGGGGGGAAAGGAGATGTGCCCATGGCTGACAGCCTGGGTCCTGTGGGGCTGCACTGGCAGCTGCAGCCCCAGCTCCCGGGCACCCACCCCTGCCCGGGGCCAGGTGCTGATGCTGGCAGTCTCACTCAAGCCCGTGCTGGGCTGAGGTTTAATTTGGCATCCCCAGGGGCATGGTCCAACAGCCACTGTGCAGTGGAGGATGGCTTATTGGTTTCACAGGGAGAGGGGAGCAGCCTGGGCGGCTCGGCACGGCTGGCACAGACACACACCAGCACTGCTGCAGCCACTGACAAAGCAGTGATACAGCTCTTGGAGACATCCCTGTCTCATCTGCCTCGAGTAAATCAGAGCAGACCTGGAAACATAGAGGACGCAAAATGCAAAAGCAATGAAAAACTCCTGACTCCCGTTGAAGCAGAATGTGGTCTGACATGACCACTGGCAGCAGAAGGATTTCACATGATCGGGGGCTGCTTACATGAGGAATTGTTCATTATTTAGTGGCTGCTTAAGGGGCCAGGGAAACAAAAATCAAAGCTCCTGCTGTTCTCTGGTGATGAAAGGGCTGCAGCTGCCCCACTGCAGCCGCGTTTACCTCCAGCCTCACCTGCACTGGGAGCTGGAGAGGTGTCTGGCTGCTTGCTCAGAAATGAAAGCGCTGAGAATCAATCATTTGTTTACATTGTAGGTCTTGTTGAAAATCAATTGGCTCCACATGCTGTAGATCTGATTGCATTTTGTTAGCGGTCACAGGGAATGGTTTTCCCTTGACAAGTCTGTGTTCGTGGTTTCTCCAATGCATCAGTTGTACCAAGCTTTTAGGATAATTGAGACTGAGCAACAATCCCCTTTATAAATATTAACTCTGATATGCTTGGGAAACTCTGCCTTTCCTGGATGAATTTTTAACTAGCTTTTTAATCTATTGTTCCTTGTTAGAACAGCAGGAGCCTTCCTTGGTGCCTGTTCCTGCCTCCCCAGCTGCAAGAGGGTGGCATCCCTGCCAAACCTCTCTCCCAGGGCAGGACCCAAAGCCCTGGTCCCAGGGCAGGGCCTGCTGCTGCCCTGCCCATGGGTACAGCCCCACAGAGCAGGGACACAGGGCTGAGAGCAACCATACAGGAGCTGAGGAGAAGTTTTGTTTCTCCCAGAGGGATTGGTACACAGGGATGAGTTTCCATGTGGATCTTTGGAAGTTTCTTTAGGTGATGCCTGGGACAAGCAGAGCCCAGCAACAGGGCAATCTCTTGGAGCAGATGCCTGTCTCTGTGCCCACCCATGGCAAACAGGAATGCAGCCTCAGCGCCCAGGGAACAACAGGGGAGACAGCCCTGACTGAGCCATGGGAGCTGCAGAGGTGGGGGACCCCCAGCCAGACCCCGACCCCTGTACCTGGGGCCCAGGACACACTGATGGAGGGATGTCCCCTGGGAGGACATGCTGGGCTCCAGGAGCTGGGCAGGCTGTGGAATGGGCTCCTCTCTCTAGCAGGGGCTGCCAGGCCCCTCTGAGCCCTCCTTCCTGCTGCTCTTTGGTTCTGCAGAACAGCCAGTCACAGTCCAGCAGCTCTGGCCTGGCTCAGCTGAACTGTTTCTTTTCCCCCACAATCAGATGTTGCCCTCTTTAATATTATCTGAACATCTGTCAAACTGTGGCTCTTTTTGTGAAACCTCTGTACAGGAAGAGACAAAAGGCAGCAGGGATGCTGTTGAAATGAAAGCCCTACTTTACATTTCAAATGCTTTAACAGATTTTTCTTTTCTTTTTTTTTCCTTGGATTTTTAATAAGAGCTTTAAACAGACCCTTTTTTTAAGGTGGTTGCTTGCCAAAGGACATGTCAGTGGGGATGTGAGGAAGCTGTTGCACTCAGAGGTTGCTCAAGTCACTGCCCCAACTAGGCTTGGTGTTCCAGGCTGGTGCGTGCCTGTTCCAGTGGAGTGGCTGCTGATCCTCCACAGGGGCAGGATGGATGGATTGCCTGGAGAACCCAGGCATGTGCTGCCAGCATTTGCCTAATAGGCACCTCAGAAATGTGTCCTGGGAGCTGAGCTTGCCTCCCGAGCAGCTGCTGTTTCTCTCCAGTAAGTATGTAAAGCTTAGCACATTCCCAAGTGCAGGAGGTTTCTGCTGGGGTCCAGAGGCTGCATGCTGCCACTGGAAGACCCCAGGGGGAACTCCAGAGTTTCATGATGCAAACAGCATCAGATGAAATAACAGTTCTTGGGCACTCAGGCAGTACTTTCAGGTTTCTGAGCAGTCTGTATCATGCTGTGGCTATTATTAAAATGCTCCTGTGGTCAGCAGCACTGCAGCTTGCCCTGAAGAGTGCACAGAGATTTAAGGCCAAGAAATCCATTTAGTGTTCTTGCAGGCCAGGCTGGGGACAGCAGCACTTGTCCCACGGGGAGCCAGACCCTGGCACAGCTCTGCCCCAGTCTGCGCTGTCTGCCCTGACCACAGGAGATGGCCAAAGGGGCCAGGTGCCAAAGGGCACTGGCACCACGTCCCATTGCCTTCTCCTGCCCCAGAGCTGAGCCTGGCCCCGTGGCTGCTCCACAGCCACCCCTGGCACACTGCAGGCTGGAAACAGTTCTGGGATGCTGCTGTGGCAATGCAAGGCACCTCCTTTGCAAGGAGGAAAATTGAATTCCTGGTAGCAGGATGACTGCTAGCTGTTGGAGCCATTGCTCAGCCGAGGCTGGCCGGGGAGCCTCCGGCTGGCTGTCGTGCTGGCCAGCTGTACCCATATTTCAGTGCTTGGGGAGGGCGGGTTATTTCCTCACTGCTTGGCATGGTTGCAAATTTCAGTGGAAAAGCTAAAGCAAACAGACTGTGGAGTGTCACACTGTGTTAGTTCTGTGCAGAGAAGAGTTGTCAAACCCGCAAACAAGAGAGGGGAGAAGCCTGGAACTGACACTGGGCTGGTGTGGCTGCCGAGGCAGGGGCTGGGACACCTTCCTGGCTGCCAAACTCCGTGTCAGCGTCTGGAGCTTGAACCAAGCCTGATGGAAGTGGATTTATTTAAATTGCCAGGATAAATTAACTTTTAAAGTCACAGTGAAAAAGTCTGTGCTGTGAATAAGAGCCATGAATATTCAGGCACATGCACTCATTGAATTAGTTTGTTGCAAACATATTTGGAGGCAGCTGTTCATTTAATAATCAGGGATAATCACAGAAATAGGCGACCGGTTACTCCATCTAAATTGCATGGTTAAAATTATAATTTTATAACTCTATCTCAGCAATTAGATTTAATAGCTATGGAAATCCAGCAAAACCCAGTTGAGGGAAAGCTGTTACTCCTTTAGTACAGAAAAGCCAAGGTCAGGCTAGGGTTCCCCTCTGCCCACACCGCAGGGACACTGGGGCTTGGGGCTGTTTCCAATACTGCCCAAAGCACAGAGCCAGGACTTCTGGGCTAAACACTCTAATTCCAGCACTGAACCAGGTGGGGGTTAGTTTTCTTGGCATTTCCTGTCTTCATTACAATATTTGTCCCAAGAACAGATTAATTCCTCTCATTCTTTCTGCCTTTGCAGCCCTTTGTCACAGGAATGCATTTCACAGGACTGTAATGTGTGATACTTGCTCTGAGTTATGGCTCTGCCATACGCTGTAAAAGTTTGACTCTCTCAGTATTGTACATTTTGATTCTACCCCTGCAGGCTATAAACAACCCAAATTACCTCTTTCTTTAGCTTCCAAGAGGACTAATCCCCTGTCTAGTGCTTTATCAGTCAGTTGAGAAGGAGTGAGACCAACTTGCCAATCCAAACAGAATATATTGGAAAAACTGTATCTCCACAGCACGGCTCCTTGCCAAAACTCACCGACCAGCCCAGCCAGTGGAACCTGGTGCTGCAGTCACCTCTGGCTCTGTCACAGCAGCTGTGGCACCCAGCCAGCCAGCCAGCCATCATCCTTCCTGCCCTTCAGCCTCTCTGCAGCCCTGCAGGAGCAGGAGGGGCTGCAGTGGTGGGGTGGTAGGCTGCTGGCTGTGACCCCTTTGGCAGCCTCACCCTGTGCTGGTGATGGGCTCAGTGCTGCCAGCAGCTCTTGCTGTCCCTCCACCAGTGGCTGAGGGCTGCCTGCTGGGGCTGGAGTGGGCAGGGGCTGCCCTGGGGACACACTGTTTGGGGGGGATCTCCTGAGCTGCTCCCTTTTGCCGTGTCCTGGGCTGGGTGGGTTCTCCTGCACCCTCCCTTGATGCCTCCAGCCACGCTTCTCTGCTGGCTGTGGCTGCTAGGGAGAGGCAGGACACAGCCTCTGCGTGGGGAGGGGGCTCTCCCAGGAAAAGGGAGCCAGAATTCAGACAGCCACCGTGGGAAGAGCCGTCCTGCCCCCAGGGCTGCCCTCCTGCCCACAACAGGCAGCTCCTTGGCTGAGCTGGAGCTCCACTGCTCTCCAGCACCAGGCCACTGTGGTTGCTCCAAGGTTTAACACTTTATTAGAAAATGAGAGGTTAGAGCATGTTCCAGAGGAGAAGGAAATTTATTGTTGCCCTGGCCCTGCAGCAAAGCAAAACTCAAATAACCCAGGTGCAGGGAGGACAATAAATCCCTGCTGGCAATCACACTGCTAAAAGGAGGGTGACAGCCACAGCAAAGTTTGGCCAGTTAATATTTCTCATATCTGAGTGAGAAAAATACCTATATTTAAAATTATATCTCTGCAGAATGTCACAAGGAGAAAGTCCATATAGCTGTAAGGCCTTCTAAACACCTTCTGCAGGAGGTGAGGGTTTGCAGAGGGCTCCTGGCAGCAGCAGAGGGTCCCAGGGGTGGCTTCCCCACTGTCTTTCTCTGCTGAAGGATCCCTCTGCCCAGCCAGCCCTGGTGCCACATTCTGCCCTGAGCTGGGTGTGTCTCGTTTTGTGAAGGGGAGAGCAAGAGCAGGAAAGGGAAAGGGTGAGGAGGGAGGGCTCCACCAGGCATCAGGTGGTTAAAGCAAGTGGGGTCCCAGCAGTGTGACCAGGACAGTGGCTGTGAGCAGGAGGGCTCAGTGAGCCAGCTCAGCGTGGGACAGGCACGGGGTGAGCTGCACATCCCTGCCGTGCTTCTGCATCAGGATCAGCAGGGCACTCACCACCCCAACAGCTCCAATTCCTTCTCCCATTTAAAGACTTAATTATGAGATATTTTCTCGACTTTTATTTCCAGGTGTCACTATTGTGAAGCCAGACTCGTCCACTGAGTGAAGGTATTTGGCTGGGGGTCCTGGGAACAGCAGGGAGCACAAAGCAAAGGAAGCATTTCAGCTCAATGCGTGCTATAAATTTTCAATGTGTTTTTGTTTTATGCTCCAGGTAAAGGCTACAGAAGCCATCAATCCTCTTCCTGGTGGATCCTGAGCTGCTGGTGTGCAGGCAGCATCTGTCTGGGACACCCCTGATGGGGTGAAGGCGAGGAGGTGTCCTGGACCATTTTGGTTTGCCTTTAAAATTTTTCAGAAAATACAGAAAATACGAGCTACCGAGGGATATTTGGATCTTCTTGATCTGATGCCTGAGATGCCTCGCTGTCAGCCTGCAGAGAGCTCTGGCACAGGAGCCAGTGTGATGCCAGCACAGCTGCCCTCTCCTCCCCCTGCCATGTGATTCATGAGCTTTCACATCTCTGCCATTAGCCTGTTAATCCAGCACCTTGCTCCAGCCACACCACGGGGGAGGATTTATGGTTCTTACAGATCAATTTCGTTGTCCCAGGAGGAAAATCAGCATCTTGTTATGGGTAAAATGACAATAAATGAAACGACCATTAATTTACGATCTTGCCACACAGTGGCACTCAAACAGATTCCCATTAATGGCTTGTTATTATCACCTCCCATACTGAGCTAATAACAGTTCCTGGGAAAAGCCATACTGAGCACCGGGAAGGGGCTGCTGCTGGATGTGAGGGATCCCAGCCCTGTCCCACAGTGGAGGGCAGCCCCCAGCCCCGCTGCCCTGTCCTGCCCGGCCAGGGAGGAGGCAGCAGCCAGCCCTGGATTCTGGAGGGAGATGCTGCTGCTGCCCCTCCACGGGATTTGGGATTAAGAGCCTTTTGCAAAGGCACCGAGAAAAGCAAGGCTGGGCTGGTTGCATCCTCTGGGGACACAGGACCAGGGCTACATCTCTACAGGGACGTGCTGGGCACTGGGGAGCCTCATCCCCTGCTCCTCTCCATCCCCTTGCACCGAGGATGACCCCAGGAGATCAGTGGAGCTCCACCAGGCAGCAGCTTAATTTTGGATGCAGGTTGATCCCACTGATGGCAAGTGAGTTTGCGGACTGCTGCAGGGCAAGGGCAGTGTGATCCTTGCCTGGCTGGAGGCTGCAGGCTCCCCACCTGCATGGCCCTGTGTCAGGCACAGCAGCAAGCTGCAGTGCAGCTGTGCTGGGCGAGATGGGCAGATGGGATGGATGGAATGGATGGAGGGGAGGAGGAGCTGCCCGGTGGGAAAGAGCTTCCTGGGCAAGTAAAAACCTGATTTACTTCCTGGGAAGTAAAAGCCTGATTTTTCTATTTGCTTGCAGCTCAAAAAGCCCAGAAACATTAGCTTGACATTAAATGACTTTTCAAAACTTCTACAAAGCACAGAGTACCATAAAACACAGAACAAAGGGCAGCCTTTTTTATGTGGAAGTGCTTAATTTGGCCCAAAATGAAGAACTTAACATCCTTACTGGATTTGTTCTTTTTAAGAACATTAAGGGCATCAGGTGGACAAGCACCAAAAGTCCTTAAAAAGCTGTCCTTTTGAAAGCCAAATAAATTGACATACCAAAGTCACTGTCAGCAAATGTCCTTCTTTGCCACAAAATGTTCCATTTCAGTAGCTGCTCCTGGCAGCTGTCCCATGCCTGCGTGTGCCTGCCCTGAGCCTGGGTCAGTGTGTGCTGGCCTGGGCAGGGAGAGCAGCCCCGAGTGCCCCAGGGCACAGCAGCTCAGTGCCCAGCCTGGGCAGTGCCCAGCTCGGAGCTGCCACGTCTGCTGGGCACCAGCTGTGTCAGGTGCATTTTGCTCAACACGTTTTTTGCATGACAAGTAAGCATGTGAGGAGCTGATCTCACAGTTTTACAGTAATACAACAGTACAAATAAATACTCCAGCATATCTCCCAGTGTCACTTTTATTTACAGTTAAGTGACCTGTTATTACTGACCCTTCTGCCACAAAGGCCTAATTGAGAGGAGGCCACGGAGCAAGCAGGGCTGGTGTGAGAGTGCATCATGCTAAATAATTCATAACCAGCACTGTGGTTCTTGCAGTGATATATGTAAATAGGAGCTCCGCAGTTTGTAGCTTTCAGTCTGGGTTGTTTTATGAATTTTAAAAGGAGAAAGTCTTCATTCTCTGGTGCAGAGCTGAGAGGAGTTTCTGTTCCCTGAAGTCCCGTCCCCAGGAGCCAGCTTCCCAGGGCTGGCTGAGGCAGGAAGAGCCTGCCCATGGCCTCGTCCTGCAGGAGCACTTCTTCCATCTGTTTGCTCCTGAGTTTTACCTGTGGCTTCATGAGAGCCCCTGCAGGAGCAGCTGCAGGTCCAGAGGATGGAGGCTGGCACCCCAGGGTGGGAGTGCAGCACTGGCAGAGTGTCCTTCCACACTGCAGGGACCTCAGCCCGAAAACCCCAACTCTGAGTTTCTCATCAGCTCAGGGAGATGCCTCAGCTGCAGGAGGGAGCCAGTTTGCCCTCTGGACCAAAGCCACCAGCAGATCCCAGGCTTTCTCTGCATCCCAGAGCCGAAGCTTGTGAGGCAGAGCTGAGCTCCCTGGGAGAGTCTGGGACCATGCACTTGTTACAGCTCACATGAGGAAAGTGTTTACCTTTTATTCCACCTTTTAATTCAACATCATATTTCCTGTTTTATGAGAGTGGGATAAGAGGAGCTCCCAGACTGTCTCTTGAAGACCATTTATTATTTATTCATTCTGTTTCTACCTTGTTTTTTTGTCTCTCCTTACTTAAGAAATGTTCCAGTCCTTGATATTACTCCTGTCCCTCTCTAGTTCTTACCTATTCCTACAATACCCTCCAGAGATAGGGTAATCACTCCAAGAAAATTGACTTACATTCAATGGCAAAAAGCTTCATTAAAACACAGGTAAGGCTCCCAAAGGTACCTTCTGCTCCTCAGAAATATTCATCCTTCCAACAAGACGTGCTGAGGGCTTCCAGTGCTGCCCAGGCAGGGCTGTGTGGGCTCCTCTGTGCTCTCCTGAGGGTGAGGGCTAGCTCAGCCATGCAGCCCTGCCTGGGCAGCTCTCCCTCCCTCACACGGGTGTTGCTTCCCCAGAGTCCAGGGAGCTGCCTCCAAGCCTGGCACCTTTCCTCTGGGCACCCCTGGGAGCCCTTGGACCCTCCAGCAGCTCTCCAGACCATCCAGAGGGGCAGTCCCACCTTCTCCAGCAAAGCCTTGCTGACCTGGGCACGGCTCTGAGTCACAGCTTGCAGTCCTGTGTGTCACCTGCCCTGTCCCAGCAGGGCACACTGCCCTGAGCCAGCTCACCCCCGGGGCCAGGGCAGCTTCTCCAGAGAGCTGAGGGGTGCCCAGGCCACGCTGCCCTCTGTGGCTGTGCTCCTGTGGTGCCCATGCGTGTCCTGCTCAGGGGCTGTGGCCCGTGGCACCTCCTGCTCTGCTCCTGCACGCCCAAGCTGGTGTCAGCAGCAGGTTTTGTAAGCCAAAATCACTGCTCACCCTCCCTGCCCTCCCCAGCCCACCGTGCCTTTGTGAGACAGACAGAGGGATGCTGCCTCTGCTCTAGCTTTTCTTAATGGCACGTGGAGCTTCTTCTGAACCTCAGGTAATACTAAAGCAGGTCTCTGTGTGCCCTGCAAGCACAGCGTGGAGCTGTGGTGCTGGTCAGGGCATTGCTAGGTACACAAAAGCCTTAGAAGTGTCATTAATGGGAGGGCTGAGGAGCAGGGCTGCCCCAGCTGGGCTGCAGCTCTGGCCCATGGCATCTGCTGGGGGCAGCTGGGCTGGGCTGATAAAGGGGGACACGAAGGGCCAGCCCACCGTGCCTTTGTGAGACAGACAGAGGGATGCTGCCTCTGCTCTAGCTTTTCTTAATGGCACGTGGAGCTTCTTCTGAACCTCAGGTAATACTAAAGCAGGTCTCTGTGTGCCCTGCAAGCACAGCGTGGAGCTGTGGTGCTGGTCAGGGCATTGCTAGGTACACAAAAGCCTTAGAAGTGTCATTAATGGGAGGGCTGAGGAGCAGGGCTGCCCCAGCTGGGCTGCAGCTCTGGCCCATCTGCTGGGGGCAGCTGGGCTGGGCTGGGCTGATAAAGGGGGACACAAAGGGGGACACAAAGGGGGACACGAAGGGGGACACGAAGGGGGACACAAAGGGGGACGCGAAGGGGGACACAAAGGGGGACACGAGGGGAGCCCTCTCCCCGTGCTGCTGGGCTGCTCCTGGCTGGTTCTGGGCACCCACAGAGAGCTGCTGTGTGTGCTCAGAGGGATGCTGGCTGCTGCTGCTGGCACAAAACCAGAGCTGGTGGTGTGGGCTTTGCCCCTGAGGCATGCCACACCTGGACATTCCTTGAAGGGAATCCTTCAGGAAGAGTAAATGATGCTTGTGTAGTATTGTCTGGGAATGGCAAGACTGGTAAACTTGCCTAAAAATAACTTAGAAAGTCAATCTCTCCTCCTCCTGCAGCAAAGGAGTAATTACTGCTTTGTAAAGCTTTTAATTTTTTTAACATTGCATATAAATACTGCTGCTTCAGAGTTCAGAGGCAGGGATTTTAAATCTAATCCACATTTAACAAGGCTATTAAAGAAAATGTTTAAGCTGCCAGAATTTAACTGATTAAAATATTTAATAAATCTTACCCCAAAAAAGGGGGGGGGAAGGGAAAAAAGACAGTAAGGAGCCAAGATCACATGGCTTTTATATGTGCACTACTGAGAGTGCTTTAATGGGAAATGGAAACCCAAAAGATTGCAATAATCCTGCCAAAAAGACCCAAATGTATTATAAAAATGTTTAAAGCTCCATTTGAGTTTTTCTAATTAACTTGGTAATGACACTGGCATTCTCACTCGATCAGACTCCTGGAAGATCAGATGCCTCTCGATTGCTGGAGCAACCTGAGAGAGGTGGGGAAAGCAAGGGGCTTCTCTCCTCCCCAGGGAACCAGGGCATTGCTTTCCAGGCTCCCTGCCTGGGGGGGACTCGGGGGTCTGTCTTGGCTCTTCTCTCCCCCTGGGTGGTGAAAGGTGCCAGTTTCCTGGCACAGGGGAGCATCCCGTGGGATGCAGTTTGCCTCCCAGCTGGCAGTGCCTGGGAGCTGTGTGCCAGCCCTCCTGAGCCCAGTCCCTGCACAGGGTTCTCTCAGTGGGTTCTCTGTGCCTCCTGCTCTGCGGCACACCACATCAGGGAATTTTTAGTTTTGAGATTAATATCTCTTAAATCCTCTGGAAGAAGTTGGGCAAATAAAAGAGTTTGGATCCTTGCAGGTGGTGCCTGTTTCTGCAGGCACAGGGGGAGGAAGAGACACATATTTAGCTGGAGGGACACTGGTGTGAACTGGGAGCAAGTGCAGTTGAGCTGTGGGATCAGCCTCCACTGGAGCCATCTGGTGCATGGTCAGCATGCTGTCTGCAGCATCCCCGGTGGCCTGAGGTGCTGAGGGCAGCTCCTGGCCTTGTGCTGAGGCTGCTCTGCAACCTGGGCAGGCATCCTAGTGAGTCAGCAGAGATCCACACTTTTGAGGCTGTATTTTTTTGTTGGCTGATTCAAGAAATGCCCCCAAGCTGCAGAGTGTATTCTGCAGGAGATGGTCACTGTGGAAACCTAAGGTCAAGGCAGAGCCATATAATTTCATGGTTGAAGGCTCTGGCAGACACCTGGTGATGAGGTGTTCAGTGTTGATGGGGAAACGACACAGGAGTGTGGAATGCATGTGAGCAGAGGCTCAGCCCCAAGCACCAGGTGTGTGTCCTGAGCTCTGTCGTGGTGGAGCTGGACCTGCTGCCCCTCCAGGCACCCCATCTGGAGAGATGCTCATCTGGCTTGCAGCTCTCTGGTCCTGGCTGGCAGATGTGGGCTGCCCCCTCTCCTGACACTGACACCCCTGGGGTCTGCTCTGGCTCCAGGCCTGGGCTCAAAAGAGCAGACCTGAAGCAGCACTGAGTCTCCAAATGTCCACCAGAACTGACCTGAGATCATGATTTTGTCTGCTGCTGAGCTCAGCACAGCTCTTGCTTCCCTCCCATCTCACAGGCACCTGCATTTCCAGTTGCTCGCTCTGCTTTGCCTGGAGACAGCAGAAACCTTGCATCCAAAGTTGTGTTTTTCTTCCTTGCCAGCAGCCAGAGCACAGCTGGGGCAGGGCTGTGGAGGGGCAGGAATGCACACGGGGCACAGAGACCAGCTGTCCTCGCTGTGCAGGTGGCAGCAGCACATCCCTTGGGTGCACCGTGATTTCCATGTGCAAGGTGATGGATGCACCTGTAGCAGATGCAGGGCATGCCCAGTGTGTGGCCACAGCTCCCTGTACAAGTCTGCAGTGACAAGTGTTCAGACACATTCTTGTGCTGTACAAATTGTCTAACACTTGAAGCTGTCAGACATGAATCCTTTAGCCAGGTATATTTTGAAGATATAATCTCCACAACCCAGCAGTGCTGCCTGCAGTCTGACAGTGGTGACAGCAGCTCCTTGGGACTCCCTTGTGCCATCACCCTGTGCCTGCTGCCCCTCCTGGGGCTCCCTGCAGCCACAGCCCCCAGCCCAGTGCTGTGCCTAGTGATGGGGTTTGACTTCTCTATGTTCTCCTCCAGCCCAGAGAAATTTTATTTTTTTAGCCACATATCTTGGCAGTGTTAATCTGCATTATTAAAAATGAGATTTACTACTACTTAAATTTTTCACTCAGGAGCTTTTTCTCAGGCTGTAGATCTGTTTCCTTGCCATGTTTCAGCATTTCAACTCTCCAGCAGGGTGTTCCTGGCTCAGGTCTGCTGGCAGGACACTGCAGGGCCATGCACTCACATCTGAGGCAGATTTGGCCCTAATCCAGCTCTCCTTGCTGGGCTCTTGCTTCCCTGGAGAGCAGCAGTGTGGTGCTGGCTCAGCTGGGGCACTCAGGGGCTGGGCACTGGGCGTTCAGGTCAGGAAGGACATCTGTGTGAAAGGTGCTCTGGAAGAGAGTCCAGGAGAGGGCTCTGGCCGGCAGGACGTGCTGCTGTGGGCTCTGGGGCAGATGTGCAGGGCTGGCACCAAAGCTGTGGAGGATGTGCAGCCTGCTGAGCAGCAGCTGAGCTGGCCCTGGCCTCGCAGGCAGAGCAGCTCTGGCAGCGAGGGGCTGAACAGCCACCGAGGTGTCTGCCGAATGCAGCAGCTCCTCAGCTCCAGTGGAATTCATAAAATCTGCCTCAGCACATGCTCTGAATCCTTGTAGCAGGAAGCTGAACCCCCTTGGAGACCAGGAGCACAGCCCTTCCCCTCACTGTAATAATTGTGCTCCAGAGCATCTCTCCTGCTGCTGCACGGGGTCCGGCTGGGCTGGGGCACAGGCAGGAGGGCTGGGGGCACAGGCAGGAGGGCTGGGGGCACAGGCAGGAGGGCTGGGGCACAGGCAGGAGGGCTGGGGAGGTATGAAGGGCTGGGGGCATCCTGCACTCCCTCCGCGCCCCAGCTCCGCCAGGATCAGCTGGGCACTGCAGGACACATCCAGGGTTTGCTGGGGGCCAGCATGTGATGGTGTTCCCTTCCCAGGGATGAGCTGCCACTGGCCCTGCTGCCACTGCTGGGGGACAAACACCCAGCAGAAGAACCATGTGGCTCCCAGACAAGGATTTGACTTGTGCTGAAACACAAGAAAAGCCCAAAGGAGGAAAGCTTAGTGGGCAAACTGGGCAAAGAGGGATGTGGGTGATTTTGCATTTTAAAACACAAACTCTTTGAATTCTGACACCTGTCTATGGAAACGGCTGTGGAGCAGCTGGAGGAGGCCAAGGAGCTGTTTTCTTGGTCTGAATTTTGCCTTGAATAACATCAACAAATAGTGCAAGGAGACTGAAAATAATATTTCCTAAAAAGCATCATTTCCAACCGTGCTGTGCCCTGCAGTGCTGCCTCTGACCCAGGGCTGGCAGGAGCTCTGCTCCCTGGGCTCAGGTGCCAGGCTCAGGTGCCAGGCTGTGCTCAGCCGGGCTGGCAGGGAGCTGCTGCCACCTGCCCCTCATCCACGGCCTCGGCATCGCCTCCCTGGGGCTCCACACCTCCCTTGCGTGCGGTAAAGAGGTTTCACTATCAAACAGGTGTAGATTCTCTGAAAAACAAGATACTGATGCAAGTGTTAAGCCACTTTATTGGCTCGTTCACGTATTAGCAGCTGTGGCTCCCTTCCTGCTGCTTGTACTCTGAATAGATTTTTATTGCTTAATTCTCTGTAAGTGAAGTGCTAGCAAATTGTAAAATCCTATTGCTTAACATGTAGCATTAAGTATTGAACTAGCAAAAGAATCAATTACAGGTTTGGTCACTGATTAGCTTGACTTTTTATGGAATTTAACGTCAAGTCTCATTATAATTCTGCTCTTTAATTCAGGAAATAAAGCACATGTGGGGAGCTAATAGCTGAGAGCAGCTCTGCTCCAGCTCTCCTGCTGGGGGGATGCTCAGTGCTGTGCTGCAGGAGGTTTCATCTGCTCCCACCTCTCCATCAGGGCAGAGCCAGTCCCGAGGCTCCATCGGGCCCCCAAATCCTGCAGGGGATACAGCTGAGCTGAGCCTGTTCTCTGCCCTCCTTTCCTCACCCGTGGAAGTTCCAGGGGCTAGCTGGGCTTTGCCATCAGCCTTGGCCTCTGTCCTTTCTGCCAAGCCCTGCGTGCAAAGTCGGGGACATTTGGCATCTGAAATCCCGACCCCTCTCTGGGCAGGGGCAGGATGGGGAGCTGGGAGCTGCAGGAGCCCTGTGCCAGGGCCACATGCCCTCATTTGGGTCACTGGGTCCACCCAGGGGTTTAAAAACTGTCTGGCTTCTGGTAAAAATCAGTGTAATGACCTCGGGCAAACGAAATGTGAGGAGGAATCTGAGCCCAAGTTGAGCTCTAGCACAAGATGTTAAATCAGTTGTAATGGGTGTCTGGTGTCTCCTGAAACACCTGCAAGGGAGGGAGGTGCAGGGGAAGCCGTGCTGGCCCTGGGGATGGGGAGGGATGAGCCGGGATGGGGGTGCTGCTCCCTTGCTCCGTCTCCCGGGATGGAGGGTGAGGGTGGGAGAGCTCGAGCTGCCTCCCTCCTGCCTCTCTCCACTCACAGCAGCGTGTCCTGCGGGGCTGCAGGGCTGCCTGCAAGCCTGGGAGGGGCAGGGGGCTGTGCCAGGGGTTGGGGGCCCTGGGGTCCTGTGGGGCTAAGCCCTCCCAGGTCTGGTCCTCCACCCCTCACCAGTGGCTGCCTTTGCTGACGGACAACTGCAATTGGATTTCCAAATTACACCGTCTCAGATTAGATTCAAAATCCCTTTCCTCAGACCAGACAGCCCCTTAATTCCTTTTCTTTCGATTGCGTGGGGACCCTCTGTGCAGCTCAGACCCTTCAGCAGAAAATCTTTGCTGCACCAAGGCTGTCGTGTGCTATTGCAATAAACTGGAGACACAGAGCTCCAGCACAAACAGCAGGAGAGCAGCGAGTTTTCCCTTCCAGCACTGAGATTTCTGGAGGCTCCTTCTTGTCTGGCTGAGCTTATCCTCCTTCCAGCAGCAGCTCTGCTGGCATACTAATTTATGGCGTGCTTGAGCAGTCCCCCTGC
Source organism: Passer montanus (assembly GCF_014805655.1). Lineage (NCBI taxonomy): Eukaryota > Metazoa > Chordata > Aves > Passeriformes > Passeridae > Passer > Passer montanus. The sequence continues at coordinate 288,585 of NW_024373256.1, forward strand.
ATCCTGAGCGAGGAGGGTTTGGGAAATTAAAGTTTGTAGAAAATGCATCAAAAATCTGATGTCCTCAAGCAAGACAGCTGTTTTTCCAGACACCAAAAGGGAGGCTGTGCCTTACTGCAGCATCTGGAGGCCAGTGTGGGGCCGAGGACAGGCTGGGCACGGGGCAGGCTCTGGTGTCCTGGAGGAACAGGAGCCTGGTGGGTGCCCAGGTCTGTGGGCACTGGGAGCACAGTGCTGCCCAGCAGCCGTGTTCCATCTGCCCTGTGCTGGGCCGGGCACGTTCCTGGTGCTGGCAAATAATAAATAACAATAATGATTATGGAAGCGCTATGCATGTGCCCCATGGGCTCTGCAAAAAAACCTTCTACATCAAAATCCAACTGCAGCGTTTTCCCCCTTGTCTAATTCACAATATATGCCCATAAAAACAATAATTTATTTGTACATGGGCAATTCCCGAGGTATTTAGTGAAGATTGGTAGCTGCTGACTGTATCCTATCCTAGCAGAGTAGACCCAGTGGGATTTCTGGGACGTTGTGCAAGTGCAGAAGTGTCTTGGGGGTGTATATTAAAAAGTTATTAAATGACATTATATTGTCGACTTGGGATTAAGCTCTGGGCTAGGTCTGGTCCCACCCCCAGTCATGTCTCCTAACTTGCTGTCAGTGTCCCTGGGCTCTGAGCCTGGCTCATCTCCTGTTGTTCAGGACAGACGCTGAAAGCAAATGCTGCTTCCCGTTTCCAGTGTTGACTTTCATATCATGGCTCTTCAATGTACTGAAATCTGTGTGGTGTTTAAAATTCAGCTATGTTTGTCAGAATTCAATTACCCCTGAAGATTACACAAAGATTATCAAAGTTGTAAACAGCAGAATATGCTCAGAGATCAATGAAGCGCAACAAAGACCATATTTAACAGGAGAAATAAAAGTAGGAGCATGCTGGCAAACCCTGGCAGTAGAGCATAATGTCGCATCATCACACTGAAGGTTGGGAAGTAATTGAAATCTATGTTAAAGCACAATATATCCCTGTGCAGATTTGCAGGCACAGAACCCAGTTCCACTTCTGATATCCGAGCAATTCATTTGGTTTAAGCAGACCAGGCTCTGGGGGGCTCGGCAGCTGCCAGCTCAGAGCACTCTGCAGGGTCTGCACTGCTGCCCCCTGTGCCCCTGGCAGCCTGCAGGCAGCAGAAGCCCTTCAGGGAGGGGTGGGAGCATTAGGGGTCAGGAGGATTGTCCTTAACACAAGTGAAGCACCTTTTCATTGTTGTTTGGGTGGGCTTGGTGTGAAGCTGCTTTCAGCTCGGTAGCTGTGCCCCTGGGCAGCACTGGGGCAGGCCTGTGGTCAGTGGTCAGTGATTGCCCCCCTTGTGGGCATGGCTGATCCTGGTGCCAGTGCAGTGCCCTGCTCTGGGTAGTGCCCTGCCCTGGGGGTGATGCCCTGCCCTGGGGGTGATGCCCTGTCCTGGGGTGATTCCCTGTCCTGGGGTGATTCCCTGTCCTGGGGTGATGCCCTGTCCTGGGAGGGTGCCCTGCCCTGGCAGAGGAGCTGCTGTGCTGCCTGCAGAGCCTGGGATGGCTGAGGAGCAGCAGGAGTGGGGTGCTGCTGCCTGCCTGCCCGTCCCCAAGCGTGGCCATCCCTGCTGCTCTGGAGGAGTCTGTCCCACTCTGCCCACGGGACTGGGAGGCACTTCTTCCCCATAAGCACCTTCCTGGTGCCCCAGTGCCCGCAGAGCCCTGGCAGATCCCCTCCGGGCAGCTGCAGCTCCAGCGTGTTTGTGGTTTCCATTGTCATTCTGGAGGCAGCAGCCAGCTGATTTTTCTTCTCTGTAATATATTGCCACTATAATACCAAGTCTAGCAGAACAATGAACTCTAGAGGATGGAGGTACCTTCCTCCTGTTTTGCAAACTAAACATAATTTTTATTTGTGCTCAGGTTTCTGGATGGTGCAGGGAGAGTGAGGAGGGGGAGGCAGTGCTGGGCGGGAGGAACTCCACCCCCAGTCCTGCCCTGGCTCTCAGTGCTCCCACCCTCCCTGTGGCCCCGCAGCATTGGGATGCAAGGAAGGAAATCTCCTTTTGTCAAGTACTGCGAGGTTTCAGAAGAAACCCTAAAACCCAGATTAATTACTGCTATCTGGTCCCACCGGGGCTGGTCCACCTGCTGCAGCCAAAATGGGCTGAAATTCTCATTCCCTTTTTGCCTTCCTTTCTCTCTCTGTCTCTCTTTTTTTTCCCTATTTACTTCTGGTTTAATCTGCATATTATCATCAGTGCAAAGACCTCTGAAATAACATCTGACAAATGACGCCTATTAAAAAAACCCTCTGCACTGTCCTCTTTCACCGCCTTCCAATTTGGACTAGCACTATAACTATGCATCAATAGACAAGCAATATTATGTTAAGAACATGATAAAATACCAGCAGCTTCATAATGGCAGCAGCCAAATGGTAATTTCTGCTTCAGAAATTGGTCATTTATTTTGCTGGTCTGTTCTTACGTTCAAATTAGATGAAGTTTAATATACTGTAAAATTGAATGTATTCTATCCTTTTCAACAAATATGGCATGTATGAAATGATTTATGGGTCTTACAAACCTTAAAATGTTAAATAATCTCCTTTTTCCTGTGCCTTAACTCAGTGATGCCAAATAGTTTAAGTACAGAGAAGCAAAACTTTATTAGCTCCTATCCTGATCATCACTTTATTTCACTGCATTTACAGAGATAGGAACAGTATTTAACATATTAGACCAAGTTTAGAAGCAGCCATATTAATTGGTACATTAATTTTACCCTATTAACTGTAATTGGTAGGAAAGCGATTCTTCCCAATAAATGTTGTACTTTGTGTTTTAAATGTTTAATAAAGCCGTGGTGCCTAAATGAGGCTGCTCCTCCCGCTCGAGCCTCCAGCCCCGCTGGGCTCCCCCAGCCCCTCTGGGGCAGCACCCAGGGGCACCAGCCCCGGGCTGTGCCCTGGCACGTCCCTGCCTGCCCCTGCTCGTGCCAGCTCAGCCGCGCCCGATGCCGCCGTGTCCCCTCCGGGGCACTCCCCAGGGATGTCTCAGGTGTGCATCCCTGCTCTGCTGCTCCTGGGACGGTGAGTGTGCAGGCACAGCCAGCTGGGAGGGCTGCTCTCTGCTCTGTCTCTGCTCCGTGTTGGAGCTGGCAGCACAGTGTCCCCCCATCCCAAGGGGCCAGAACACCCCGGGCTGTGACCCTACACCTGAGCTGCTCTTCTTGGGACATGCAGAGTCAGGATCAGCATTCTGAATGGCTTTGCTGAAGATTACTGGCAACGTGCAAGCCCCACCTCGATTTGAAAATAGGCATTTTAACCTGTACAGTTCAAGGGTTTTATGTATCTGGTAGCAGAGGCTTGGGGTGTGTTCAGGTCCCACAAGGCTGGTGCCAGCAGCTCCTCTAAGCAGGGGGAGGTGGGTCCAATGGGGCTGCCCTCCCTTCCCCAGCTGATCACACATTGTCCCCTCTCCAAAGGTCTGGCTCCAGATCCTGGGAAACCCCTGGGGGTCTGCCTTGGCTGTGGGGCGAGGTGATGGTGACAGAGAATCAGCCAAGAAGCGGAACAGGGGTGACTTCCTCCTGGCTTGCAGTTTTTTAGTACAAATTGACTCCTTGCCCTTCGCCTTTCCTCCGTCTCCCGATCAGCAGCTTGTCCCTGAGGATAAGCCTCAGAGCAGCACAATCTCCTGCAGTCCCCTGGAGCTGCAGCCCTCTGCACCAGGATAAGTGAGAAGCCTTTTATTCTGTTTATTTGCTCTATATAATTTTTTCTGCTCTTGCTGACCCTTCTGGGAAGCGTTCCACCCTTCAGGCTCTCTGCTGGGTGCCAGAATTACTGAGCTTAGGCTATATTTGCATTTCATATCCTAGTTAAACCAACATCATCAAGGTCAGGACACTCTGCTGGGTTGGAGGAGGCTACGAGACAGCAGCCCCTGCTCGGCAGAGGGGCAGTGTGAAACCCAGCTCCCTCCTGGCCAAGGGAAGGGGCTTCTGCTGGGGCTGTGCCCTGCTTCCCTGGGGAGATTATTCTGTGTCTGTGTCCTCATGGTGAAACATTTTCCTCTTGCATCCAGACAGACTCACCCTGGGAGGGACTGGAACCTATTTCCCCTTATTTCCCCTTGGCTTTTCCGTGTGACTCCGTGTACAAAGGTGTCCTTTTGGTTATGCCCCTTTGAGGGGCACAGCCTTGATACCCCCAGGGATACTGATGGGCATCTCCATGTATGCCTGTGTTCTACAAACAGGCTGTAACAGGCAGCAGCTGCAGAGAGCTGTGCTGTAATGATTTTTACATCCGTGAACACTGTCTGGTTTTCCTTTCATTAAGGAACATTCCTTATGAAAAAGAAGCTGGATTTCTGATGTGAAAAAACAATTCTGCTCAAGACTGAGAGCTGTTTAGAATAAATGCCAGACACTGTGTGATGGAGACGTTGCATGGAGACTTAATGCTGGTCACATCCCTTCTCTGCCAGTAAGTCAAGGATGTGTCTTTGCTATTGTATTTGGTGACTCATCTTTCAAATAATCATCTCTGGAAGAATTCTGTGCCAAGATGAAAAAATGCCTGGGTCCCAGAAGCATGTGTGTGTCTTTCTGTGAGCACAGCCCAGCCGGGAGCTGTGGGGGAGCTCTGCTCATCCTCCTCTGGGGGCCAGGGCAGTGGGACACGGGCTGGCATGGTCCCCTTGATGGGGCAGCACAAGCCCTGGGCAGGGGACGGAGGTTTGGCAGGAGGCAGCACTGCCTCGTGCAGGTCCCATTTGCTGTGGTTTGGCTGGAGAACACGGTGAGCCAGGGCCCCTGGGCCACTGTCAGAGCATGGCATGGGGCAGCCACAGCACTCTGCCCCACACCTGCCTTGGGCCGAGCCCCAGGCACCTGAGCTGCTTGCCAGCACCTGGAGGTTTTCCTCACCCTTGGAGAAAAATATGTAAATTAGGTGAGTAAGTGAAGTGCTGTATGCTAATGAATTCAACAGAGCCACTGTTCCATAACATCCAACCTACACACAGAGGATGTGCTGGAAGTGGCTTCCCTGGAAAACATTTCCTCGCTGCTTAACAAAAAGTTACATGAACTCATTAAACATAAACCAAGATGGTGAATGGCAGAGAGGCTGTAGGTGCTGTGTGGACTGAGTCCCAGCAGCTGTGCCCACGGAGAGTGCCAGATCCCTGGGTGGCATGGGGAGGCTCCAGCAGCTGGTGTGTGCCTGGTGATGGTGGAAGGTGGCAACATAGATCTCAGGGGCATTAGAATATTTCTAGCATATGTCTTTGGGAGCACTGACTTGGTTTTGTTTGTTTTTTTTTCCTTTCTGAGAGTAATTCTTATACCGGAAATCTTACAAATCAACTTTTCCACATAAGTTGTTGTATCTGGAAGGAAAACACCACACTTATGACTTTATTATCAAATCTTGCTAGAAAAAAAATATTAGTGAAACTGTTTTTCTATATTACAGAGATGCAGAGATGGCCCTGGACCAAATGGATGAGCCAAGTGCTTGCTGCTGTGCCTGCTCTCCAGCCTGGGAGCTGCAGTTCTCCAGGAGCTGTGAAGCCCCTCTCAGCAGGACTCTCCTGTGCTGTGAACTTGGCAGGATGTGTGAACTGGAACATGCTCCAACTGCAGCCTCTTTGCACAGTCACTGATGGAGTGTCTGGCCAGCCTGCTCTCATGTCAGGCAGGGCTGTGCTGGTGCCAGTGCTTAGGACTAAGGAACGGCACGAGTGTCTCAGGGGATGCAGTGGTGTTTTAAGACAAAGCAAACTTCTGAGCAGTAAACCTTTGCTAGGCAGTAAATACCTGCTGGACAAACAGGCCAGCCCACAGGGCAGTCAAAACCATCAGCACTTGGGCAAAGCACCGTAAATCACTTGCCCTACTCCAAGGAGATCACTGCTGTGAGCAGCTCACATCATCCACTGGGCTGGAGACTTCTTGCTCCAGCAGCACCCACCGTGCCTCTGAAACGTGGGACAGGGGGAGCAGACAGCCACAGTGTTGAGAAATTAGATTAAATTAGCATTAATTAACTGTGATGAGACACTTCTTCACAGGTAAGTCTGGAACACTGAGGAAATGCAGCACTTCTCCATCCTCTACCACAGCACTGGACAGGGAGAGGTTTCTGACGCAGGCACAACATCCAGGCCTCCAGCTTCACACATCCTGTGAATGCCAAGTTTCCCTGGAAAAAGCTGGATTTGACAAAGGACTTGCTCTCAGCTGCTGATTCAATCAGAAAAAAATCCTTCAAGAGGTGAGTGAGGTCACCCCCATGACCTGGCTATTCCTCACTCTTTTCATTAGCTGCAATTTATCCTGCAGTAGCTTTCTTAGATCAAGGCAAAACCCTGCCATTCGCTTTCCCTAGCTGAATCAGGGCTGCAACACAGCCAGGTCTGCCTGCTCATCACTGCTGGGTGCAACAGAGGCTCCCCTGGGAGAGGGATCCACGTCAGCCCCTGGGGTGGGACACGAGCGCCTGTTGACCTGCCAGGGCTGAGCTGGCAGTGACCACAGCAGCTGGGAGAGCATGGCTCAGCTGGCACCCAGCAAGATGGTGCTGCTGCCCTGGCAGTGCTGCGAGGTGCTCTCATGGCTTCCCACGTTCTTCTGCTCCTGGAAAGTGCCTCCCTTTGCCACTGCCAGCCTTTGTTTTGCCTCTGCTGTGAGGGGCTTCAGGCCTGGTGGCTCTGCTGTCATCCCTGGTGGCTCTGCTGCCATCCCTGGTGGCTCTGCCATCCCTGGTGGCTCTGCCATCCCTGCTGCTCAGGTCCCTACCTGCAGCACCAGCCCTTGCCACACGCTGGCCCCACGGCCTCTCCACAAAAGCTTTGAAAGGATGCTTACACTATTAATGGGGTATATTTATACCTGTTTATCTCTGTCAGTTGGGTGGAAAATTGCCAGATGCACCACTTGCCTTACACAGACATCTCCTGCATCATCTGGATGAGTGTCACTGCCAGGGAAAACCTCAGTGCTCCTCCGTGGTCCTGTGTCTGTGGGATGTGCCTTGCTGACCACAGAGAGCCTGGAGGCAGGTCCCCGTGTGAGCCAGCTCTCTGCCCCACACTGCTCTGGATTTAGCCTGTGGGAGGCAAAAGGAGCAGGGGAGCTGGGAGCTGCTCACTGAGCAGCCAGGGCACCACAGCGTGGAGAGCAGTGCTGCTGCTTTGGAGGCACCAGGAGAACCCCCAGGCCCTGTTCCTGCCCTGAGGAGTGCCCAGGAGCAGCAAGGGCATCCCTGCTGGGGATGAGGAGAGGCGGCTCGGAGCCAGCAAGTATCCTTTCCAACATGGAACAAGGCAGAAAGATAAGAATGGCTTAAAAAGAAAGAAATTGCCTCCAAATGAAATGTTTTTCCTCATTTCCCATGATACAGTGAAATTTCTTCATGGGCAGATAGTCAGAGTAGAGTCCATTACACTCCACACTTTTTGCCTTGAAACATAAATAGCTGCATCTCATATAAGTGTTTGTTATGAGGAAAAGCATGTGCCTAGAAAAGTTAGACATTAAACCATTATTTCATGCAGAAAGATATGCTAAAGGGAGAGGATTACTTACTATATTAATTCTGTCTTTCAGCTACCCGTGCGTCTCTCTGCACATAATGACTTCAGTCACAAATGAGGTGCTGCAACAAACCCAGTTCCCTCCATTCCCATTTCCTTGAAGCCTGTGCACACAGTGACCCTCCCCTCTGGGCCCTGTGGGGGCAATGGGACAGCAGAGGGGAGAGCAGAAATCTGTTAGTCTGTGGGTACCTCTGTCAGCCTCTGTCCTTGCACTAAGTACTTATGGGCAAGCACTGAGATTTGTTATTAGTCCTTATATTGCAGCTAAATACTTCAAAACATCCCTGTTGGTGGCATAAAGTAACTGTGATGTGACCCTCAAGTATTTCTTCCTGTACTAGAAGTTAGAAGAGCATCTTAAAAGGCACCAAAATTTTTCTAATCATAAATTTCTCCCAGCAAGTGACTCATAGAGGGAGAGTTTCTGAGGTTAGCAAAACCAAAAAAACGCCAAGCACAGGGCTCCAGGAAATCTGGGATGTGAAGGATTGTTTAGCTCTTTCTGCCGAGGATGTCATGGCCTGTTGGCACAGGGTGCCAAAGCACTGCAGGTGCAGGGTCATGGGCATGGGCACGGTGCCAGGGAGGCACGGCCAAGGGCAGGGTGATTCCTGCTGACCAAGCTGTAACAGGTCACTGCAGGGATAAATAACCCTGCCATCGCCCTGGGCTCGGGTGCAGAGACAGAGCCCTGTCCCACGTATGACAGCTGGTGCAGGATCTCTCACCTGACACTCCGGGCCCTGGTTGCTGCTGCAGAGAATGCTCCGAGCAGCGAGCAGCAGGGCCTGATATCACCATCTGCTCAGAGCCCATCTTGGGCACAGAGAACCCAAAATGATGGTATTTGGGTTCTTGGAGGAGTAAGGAGGGACCAACAGAACTGCCTTCTTGTGTGGCCAGAGGGCAGGCTGAGCTGAGGAGCCTGGCTGACAGATTTCCTTGGGAGTCTTGAAGGGCACAGAATTCCTCCAGGGAACTACAGGCCTGTCAGTCTGGCCTTGGTGTTGAGGAAGCTTAAGGACCAGATCACCCTGAGTACCATCACACAGCACCTACAAGACAACCAAGGGATCAGGCCCAGTTTAGACTGGATATTAGGAAAAAATTTCTCCATGGAAAGGGCTTCCAGCCCTGGCACAGGCTGCCCAGCAAAGTGATGAAATCACTGTCCCTGGAGGGATTTAAAAGCCATGTAGGTGTGGCACTTGGGGATATTGCTCAGTGGTGGCCTCTGCAGTGCTGGGGGAATGGTTGGACTTAAAAGTCTTGGAGACCTTTTCCAACCTAAACAATTCCATGGTTCTGTGATGCTATGTAGTAAGTCATCCTTATTCAAAGGGCTCTGTTTGAAATCTGGCATCAGCAATACAGAACATGTTGCATCTTTGCTGGTACCTCTTCAATCTGGTTTGCAAGACATCCTGGAGGACGTGACCTTGGAGGCAGGCAGCATATCGAACCTGCATAATCCCAGCATCTCTGCATCAGTGGCAGCCTGTTGGGTACCGGGCAGTTAATAAATAATGAGGATGTCAAAGATGACAGCAGGAAAGTGGGAGCAGGTAGCAGCTTTGCAGCCAGCTCTCTGACAGCCGCTTGGCAACCTCCAATTAGGAGGCGAGCGCGGGCGCTGATCCCGGCGCGGTGTCCGGCACCGGGGGCTCGGGGCACGGCTGCGGGCACTGCGGAGAGCAGGGCCAACGAGAAATCCCTGTTTGTGATTTAATGGCAGGGCAGATCCCACCCGGGAGGCAGCGGCACGGCGGAGAGCGGCACAGGGCGCGCCGGGCTGTGAGCGGTGTGCCCAGGGGATAATCCTGCTGGGAGGGTGTGCCCAGGGGATAACCCTGCTGGGAGCAGGGATGGAGGCGTTGGCTGGGTCAGCTGAGTGTGAGAGTCACTGCCCCAGGACAGCAGGACAGCAGGACAGCAGCCCTGTGCTGCACCGGGCACTGCTGGGGCAGCTCCCAGGACATCAGCTCCTGCTCACAGCTGTTTCCTTCAAGGGTTGAATTGCATCACACCAACGCTCAAAGATGAGGAACCTGAGGTGTAATTGATCTTCTGATGGCTTTTTAAACGTCTGGTGAGAGGGGGCTGCTTTCCAAACAGCAGAACCTACACCAAAATGATCTTGATTTGAATAAGTATTCCATCCTTGTTTGGTAAATATACCCAGTGTTAATGGTGCTTAATGGTGCCTGTAATTGGTGTCTAAAGTTATTTAAAAGTAAATTTACTAGAAAATAATTAGCAATTTTATAGTTCACTACTTCCTAATTTTGTCGATAAAAGTTTTTCTGTGGTTTTTATCAGATGACACAATAGGACCATGCTGTGAAATAACCTTTTTTCAAACAAGCAGGAAATTGTGCGCACAAAATAAGATTAAAAAATTTTCCTCCAAATTTCTTACCCTGGCAGCCAGCCCTCCTTCATCCCTCTCTTTTTATTAACCACTGATTTATCCTCAATCAGCAGCAGGTGAAATCTCCCAGGTACTGCTCGGGGATTTGTTCTTTGTGACCCTGGGAGGTGCACCCCAAACTCAGAGGTGAGTGAGGAACGCTCTCCCCCACACCAGGACTTGCAGGCTGGCCCAGCTGGTTCTGGCCCTGGTCCCCTCTCTGGTCCTGGCTGCAGCAGTGCCTTGCCCAGCCCTTTTGGCTGCGGGGCCATGGCCCGTGGGCAAGTCACAGCAGCCAGCAGGGCTGGCAGGTCACGGCCAGCGCTGTCCTGTCCTGGCTCCTGCTCATGGGGTGTTGGAGCTGCTGGGGGGCCAAGAGAAACGGAGCGGAGAAACGCAGCTGCTACAATGATTTATTGTTTAGTGCTGGGGGTTCCAGGGTTCAGTTCAGGACAGTCACATCGTTCAGGTACAGAGACACTGACGGACAGAGACGCACTGGGGGGGCAGTGACAGCACAGCAAGTAAGATTCAGAACAGACCCACTCTCCATTTCCAGTCTCTGAACCAGAAAGTACCAGCTTTTCCAGAACAATGAATCACTCAGTCTGTGTATAAAATTAAATATAATTTATGCTTTGCTAATTGAAACCAAATACAAAATTCAATTTCCTGTGTATTCTAATGCTGACATTTGAATAGTTTTTCTTAAAAAAGTGCTATTAACCTGACTCTCATTTGGCAGGCCTCTCTCTGGCCAGATAGAAAATAATTCCCCCATCCAGCCCTAGCTGCAGTGGGGCATAAATGGGGCGCATTTCCAAAGAGCAAAACAAAATAACACGAGCCCCCACCGCAGTCCCCATGCCCCAGCCCAGGGTGAGTGGTGTGCCCCTGCTCCCTCCCAGCACTGCAGCGCTGGCAGCACCTCAGCTGCACCTGGGACAGGGTTGTGGGGCTGCAGTGTGCTGTCCCACCCTGCTGAGGGGCTGGAGACCATGGAGCAGGCGCTCGGGGCAGAGGAGCAGGGTCTCCCCTCCCAGTGGGCACCCATCAGCTCCTGCCGAGCTGGAGATAGCGTCTGGTATAAAAAATAAACCTCTGAATCTATGGCAGCAATGAGGGAGGGAGTGTGGGGGGCAGGCGGAGGGGCGCAGGGGGCAGTGTGTCCCCAGCCCACCCAGGAGCCCCCAGCCCCAGCTGAGCCCCTCTGCCAGGCAGCCAGAGCCAGGCCCAGCCCCCAGCCCAGCCCCATGCCACGCTGGGTGCAGTGCTCCAGAGACAGGCAGAGACTCCCAGACATCCCTCTGGAGCCCCTTGTCCTCCATTCAGCATCTTGCACCAAATTATGCAGCAGCAGGTTTCATGTAGGACCTGTTCTGATATTTCAATAACGTGTGAAACACCATAAGATTATTCTTATTATATACTTCCAATTTTCCTGTAGTAATTTGGGAGTTTGTGGGTTGGTGAAAACTGTGCTATGTCAGGAGCTGTTTTTAAATCTGACCAGGCTGATGGGAACTGACTGATGTCACCAGGGACCTCGCAGTGTCCCTCCAGCACGGGCCACGCAGCAAATGGTCCAAATGGCTTCAGCTCTTCTCATCCAGTGCAAGGCACCGCACCAGTCACGGCGTAGTGAGCCACACGACAGGCCTGGAACCCTGAGCAGGGCCAGCTTGTCACCCAGGGAATGCAACAGTGGTTTCATCTGGTTAGCTGCAGCTGGAGGGAGTTCTTTCAGCTCAACCAGAACCGAGTCCTGGTCCTCCCGCAGCAACCCCTTCCTGCACCTCTTCTGGAGACCTGCCCCACGTGAGGGGGCTCTCATGAGGATACACCTCAACTGGAGGTAGCCTTAGCCCTCATCAGAGCAAAGAGAGCTGCCAGCAGTATCTGAGTGCCCTGAGAAATCACCATGCACGGGACCATTTCAGCAGCTCTGCATTTCACCTCTGCTCCCCCTCTGCCTGGTTTCCCGCAGCAGTGGAGGTGGAACTGTGCAGTTGTGTAAGCTCTGCTCCTGTCTGCTGGGCCCAGCAAACAGCTGATGACACTGGGTGATCGACTGGGGATGTAGGTTTATTCTATAATTTCTGCCAGGATCTGCAAATGTAGGTGACCTGGTCATTCCACTAGAAAGCACAGGTTTTGTGCGCTGAGCAGTGCTTGCCCTGGGAATTAATTGCTCTTTTGTAATTCTGAAGTAAGATGAAGGCTGCTTCCCTGTTCTGCGACCCCAGCTGTCCACAGCCAGCAGCAGGGATTGCATTTTCAAGGTGCAAACGAATGGCAGTGCCAGGGGTCCTGACTGTCAGACCCCGTGCTGGGGCTGTCCCAGGCCTCCACCCTGCAGCCACCCCCTCGGTCCCCACTGGCCACACTGGCTCCAAACCTGGAGCAGGGCATGGCACAGCCTGGCCAGGAGGTGCTGTGTGGGCACGGGTGGCATCACACTGTGCCTTGGCAGCCTGGCTGGGCAGTGGGAGCCTGGCTCACTCCTGGGCAGCCTGGAGTGTTCTTTCAGCTTCCAGGAGGGTGGAGACCTGGGGAGACCCCAATTCTGATCTCACTGAGTATCTCAGCAAAGAAAGAACAACTCTCTTCCAACAGTGGAGGTGCACCCATCAGTCAGAGGAGAATTGAGACCAGGTGTCTGTGGCACTTGGTAAATTCTAGTTTTAGTGCAAGAAGTAATTGAATCGTTTGGTGCAAATGAAGTTCCTGTACATAGTTCCTTTGCAGCATAACTGGCTTTATTCCTTCCACACACAAAGACCAGTGTGCATGTGAGTGCACAAGGCCTGAATTGACCAGATCTGATGCTGCTGTTTGGGCAAAACTAAAGTGCAGGGCAGGAGAAATCAAATCTATGGGTTTGTCCCAGTGCTGGGTTTTGGGAGCCACCCTCTTGCCAGCTTGCCATGGCAGGAGGTCTGGACCTGCCTGCCTGGCTGCAAGGGGGACACCAGCAGCGAAACGCCGACACGAAGTGCCCCATCACCCTGAGGAGCCGTGCTCCCCTGCCTCCTCCTCCTCCCACCTGCCCCTGACCCCCGGCGCCGTGGTGGGGACAGCCCAAGGTGACAGGCCACTACAGTTCCAGAACTGCACATGTGGGGCGGCTTCTGCTGCAGCCCTGACAACACAAGAGCCTGTTACACACAGGGCTGAGCCTCTGGCCCCAAGAGAGTTTTGGGTCTCAAATGATGATTCACATCCCAAAAACAAAAAAAAATTTTCCTGATTTTGTGGTTCTACTTATCACTTTCTTCCTGCTCCCACTGGAAATCTTGGCCTGTCATTTGGTAAAACATGACATTGAAGGGTTTGTAAAACTTCCGCAGTCTGTGGATGACGTCTGGGTCTATTTTGGGGTGAGTTCGACCCTTGGACTTGCCCAAACACCGGGGAGCACTGCTGTCCTCTGGCTTCTTCAGACAGGGAAACCCCTTCGTTTTATTAAAATAAAAATGCTTCTCTGTCACAATCCTCTTGAGGCCTAAGAAGTCCTGGACCTTGGCCATTTCCCCAGCTGGGTCAGTGATGAGCCTCTCACCACTGACAAACAGGATCTGGGAGAGGGGGAAGTACTGGAGCCAGTTTTCCAAGTGCAGGGCATAAATCCCGATGCGGATAGCACTCCAGGAGGCATCAATCAGCCCCAGAGTCCGGTTCTTGAAGGCCAGCACCTCAAAGGTGGGGATCTCTGGCTTCTTGGAGAGGGTCTGCGTGTAGTCCGAGATGGCGCGGGTGACGGGGTTGCGCACCACCACGATCAGCTTGGTGTCCTTGGCCATGGAGTGGATGCGCCGCGGCGCCTCGTTGGTCACGAAGTAGCTGGGGGTCTTCTCCATGGTGATCTGGCCCTCCAGCGTCTTGGGCATCACGTTCCTGTGCAAAAGCAGAGGAGGGGGTTAGCGAGGGGCCGGGCAGGCTGGGCACCTTGTGCAGGTGTTGGTGGGACATGCAGGAGGGGAGATGCTGTCTGTGACCCCCAGACCCAAGTCCTTCTGGCTTTGTTTCTTCTCAGCCCCTGGCCAAGGTGGGCACCCAAAATGTCAAGTCAGCCTTGGTGACACATTATGCAGACAATTTGCCACAGGCATGTGCAGACCAAAGCTAATTGACACTAAACCTGCACAATACCTGCCTGCTCAGAAGCCATCTGCTCCCATTTGCTCAATTAAGCCTATTCACTCCAGAGCCGTGTACGGAGCGGCGCAGCTCGGATTACACAGGACCTTTTTGTTATGATGACATGCTTTTAAACGTCTCAGCTAATAAAACTTAATACAGAATAAGATCCCTTGCTTCTAGTACAATAATTAAATTTATTTACTATCTTGTGTGTGAGAAAGAATGACTTTTCTTTTATCTCTAATTCACATGCTCTGTCAATAATTAATTGCTGCTGGGTTTTGAGCTTCCCGTGCAAGCACTTTTATTAGCCAAAAGGAATTTGCCTACTGGATAAATTAGCATGTAGCAAGATTTTCCTGGATAGCATATTACCATATTGTAAAATGAAACTGCATTGAGATAGCAGTTATGTCTAAGAAAATGAAGAGGTAAATTCTTGTCCCAGTGCCACCAGTCAAGGATTATCATAGCCAGCCAGAGGGTTTTAAGTGATCACAGAATAAGCTGAATTGGAAGGGACCCACAAGATGCCCCCTGCAGGAGTGTCACAGCCTCGTTCACACCTGTTGTGCTGCCAGATGGCAGCGGGGCTGGAGGCTGTGCCACAGCCAGGGACCTGCCTGCTGCCCACGCCCAGCCCCAGTGCCTCAGTGCCAGGGACAGGAACGGGGTCGCTGCCCCGGGGAAGCACTCTCAGCACTGGGCAGGTCTCCTGTGTCAGAACGGAGGATGGCGATGCCCATGGCCTTGCAGGATTATCCCTTTGTACTGCAACTATTTTTAGTACAAACATATGGTGAGGAAATAACATGAATAGGCTTGAAATGGCTCTGTGAGAGCACCTTGGGCAGCGACAGCCACAGTAATGCTGACGTCAAACTGCTGGGCCCCAGCAAGACCCATTTCAGGAATAACACAGCTGAAGCCTGGAGCAGAAGCAGATGATAGGCACAGCCTGCTAGATGTGCCTGTCAAGTGTCACCTCATATTTGACTGCTAAAGGCATCAACTGGCTTTACGCCTCTGTAATTTGTGTATTCACTGCTGGTGCCATCCAGCCCACCAGGCTTGTTCTGCTGAGAGCAGGGGTGATGCGGGGTCTCCTGCCAAGGCAAGAGTGAGGGTGGGTTTGCTGCTGCCACAGGGCTGCCAGTGTCCTCAGCATTTTGGGTGAAGAGGCTGGCGTTCCTGGCTGCCCCTGTCCTGTTGCAGAGCCTTTCCTGTTGAGCAGTGTCTGTCTGAGTAGCAGCAATGTGGCCTGCAGGGCTGCAGGACTGACTCCCTGTCTCAGGGCCAGCCTGCTGGTGGCCAGGCTCTATGGGAAAGCCCATCCCCATGGCATCAGGTCCCACTGGAGCTGCCTTCCCAACAACAAGGTGCCTCAACCCTGTCTTTGTCCAGAGCACTCTGGTGCTTCATGCATGCCTTGCATCAGCCACGTGGGCAGCAGTGACATGAAGGGAGCAAGGATTAGTCAGAATGATGTATCTTGAGGTATTTATTCCTTTAAGAAAAATTAAGAAAAATATTAACAGGGATATGAGCACCTGGGGACTGCAGATGCTGCAGAATTACAGACCAGCTTCCCTGGGGAATCCAGTACGGGGCCTTAACAGCCCTGTGGGAAGGAAGCAGCTTTTATGGCTATGCACATGCCAGCAAGACCCACAGTACGATCAGAGATGAGCCCTTGGGTGCCCACTGCTGTACTGCGAGGGTGGGGGAGTGGAGGGGCTGCCCCAGCAGCGCTGCTCCGTGCCCACTCTCACAGCCCATGGCTGTCAGCTGGCAGGGGAGGATGGGGAGTGACCCACCTGCAGCAAGGAGTCCCACCACCAAGGTACACCACCTGCAGCAAGGACAGCAGCCACCGTGGTGTCTGCTCCCCACAGCAGCACCAGATGCCCCAGGGCATTTGCTTTGGTTTGTATAAAGCAAACACACTGGGGGTTCATAAAAGAAGCATGAATAAACATGTTAATTACAACTGCCCCTTCAGATAATGTTACCATAATAAACTGGAGCCAAGAAATTGCAGAGCTAATAATCTGGAAGTGTTGCCACATTTAAGGACTGTGTTTAACTCCGTGCACAATAAAGACAAATAGATGGATGGGCTGGCCCTGAGGAGAGAAAACAGGGAAGCAGTGATCAAGGAAAAGAGGAGGAGAAGCAGATTCAGCATTTGCTGTACAGTTTTAAGCATAAAGCTGGAAGCCACAATTTGTCCTCAGGACATCCTGGCCCTGCAGAGCCCGGAGCGACTGTGGCTCTGGGACATACATACAGAAAGGCTTTACCCCAAACTCTGCTGCGTTTCAGAATCTCCCCCCATGTGCTGCCCTGCTGGGCAGGAGCCAAGCTGCACTGTGCAGGTGAAGGAGGCTGGAGCCTGCAGCCCTGGGGCTGGTGCCCCGAGTGCAGCCGGGGGCACACGATAACTGCTGCCAGACAGAGAGCAGCACACTGCACGGCCAGCTCCTGCTGCTGGGAATAACAGGGGTGTTAAAGCTGGAGCAACCGAGCCTCTGGCACGGCAGGAATGCTCCTCAGAGCAGTTAACCTTCACAGAGCTGCTGCCATGTGCTCTGCCCTAATTGCGTGTGTGCCGACAGAATTCTAACCAGCTCTGTGTGTGCAGGCGGAGCAGCGCTCTCCTGCAGCGGCTGATGCAGAGCAGTTTGCAGCATGGGGCTAGGGCTTTGCTCCCTCTGGAACACACTTTGGCTTTCCCTGCAGTGTTTGTGTCCCTTTTGAGGCCAGTCTGGCTGCTGAAGATGCACGGCCAGGGAGCGACTGCACCTGACATGCCTCCAGAGGGAGGAGAAGTGTTGCAATGGGACACGTCTACTCATGGCTCTGCCACTGGTGTCTCCCACCTGCACCTCCTCTCTCTTCATCACTGCTCACCTGGAAAAGGGGAGCAGTGACAACAATCCACTGCAGGATCTCTGCTGACACAGCATGAGCAAACCCTGCTCCCTTACGGGACGGGCGTCATCCCCTTGTGCTTGTTGGTGCAGCACCACTGCACTGTGCAATGCCAAAACTAAACGGTCATGCTGGCCTTGGACCCAGGAATCACCTCGTCCTCCAAGCAGAAGACCCAATACGTATTACTGAGCACTTGCTTGGGCTTTGGATATTTCTCTCCTTTCCTGTTCATTCCCCAGCGCTCCTCAGAGGCTGAGGAGGGGCAGACTGCTCTGTGCACGCCTGAGCTGCACAGGGGCTGCTCTCACTGCAGGTTCCTGCTCCGTGCACGGAAGGCCCCCAGCCTCTGTGGGCAGCAGGCAGGACAGCTGGCTCCCGCCCGCCCTGGCCTGGAGCAGACGCCCTCATTGGGAAAATGTGCTGTAGTAATTGCTCTTAACTGCTGGCTTCAAACAAGCTCTTTATTTTCAAAGGATACATTTTATAAATTTGCGAATTTGCATGTTGCCAAAATCCCCTTGTGGTTTATTTAAATCCAGATTATCTTGTTTATTCCTTCAGTCACAGCTGTCATTTATCTCTGTGTAGGCAGCTTGTTCACCATGCTGCAGGTTTCCTGCAATCCCACTCAAAAGGAGTCTTTGTTAACTGTATTTTCATGTTCTCAACAAGAGAAAAAACTTCATAACAACTCCCAGGGCTTGGGGAATCACAGAGGAGGACAAGGATTTGCACAGCTGCCATGGAAAGAGGAAATGGCCAGGTGCTGCCAGTGTCACCTGCCCACAGAGCTCTTCTCTGCTGCTCCTTGGGGTGGAGCAAACAGCTGCTTTTGTCTTCTGAAAAGACAAACATGAATCCTTTTTCTTTTTATTATTAACACATTCCAGTATAATTGCTTGAGCTGTCAGCTGTGACCTGCCAGTAATTCAGCAGGCGTGGGACTTTCAAGGGGAGAGCAGCATTGCAACTGAGCCCGCAGTACGCATTAAAAGCAGAACCCATTTGCTATAAGCCCCCGAGTCAAATCTCTTGTTGAATTTGTTCAAACATAAATTTACAGCTGAATTTACATAGGTTTAATGTTTTATAATCTTTTCAGTCTGTGAATCTATATTCAAGAGTGAGTGCATTAGCTCAGAAACATTGTGCTTAACGCTGAAAATAATTTTAATCTCTCCAAAGTCCAATCCTTTGCACATCACTAAACCTCAGAAGCCAATCCCTTCTAATAAGAGACACAAAACTTGCATCTGTCGCTGCCTAATAGATTCACATTGCTCTAATTCAAACAGCTCACATATGTCTGTTAAAAAACACGGAACATAAATGATAAAGCCCTTTCAGAAAAGCAGCTGCCAGTTCAGACTGGGGGCCAAAGGAACACAAACTATCCTCAGGAGACTCACTGGAAGAGTTCAGTGGTTAGGAATCTGGTGGCTGGGAGAAGGGGGTGAACCACCCCGCTCTGTGACTTGCATTCTGCTTTTGCAGGGCTTGTAACCCCAAATTAGTGGCTGCCAGCACTGTTGCTTTCCCTCTTCCCAGAGTTTCCAAACGCATTCACTGTCCATGCAGAACACGCTTGTGGGGGGCAGTTTGGGAGTGCAAGGACATGTCCTTGCTCGGTGCCAGCCGTGTCCCTGCTGAGTTTGTCCCCAGGCAGGATGCGGGAGCCCAGGATGCTGCAGCCGGGGGGGGTGCAGCCCCGGACCCCAATGCAGCCAGGGAACAAGAGGCAGCTGGGGCTCGGGAGTGCCCCAGTGTCCCTCAGCAGGGCCAGCCCTTCTTCCAGCGCGTCCAGGGCCGCCTGGAGCCGTCCGTCCGTCCGTCCGCAGCACGGCCGGATGCAGCGCGGAGCCGGGTTGCCATACCAACGCAGGTGCTAACGCGTGTTGACTAGCTGGGAGCTGAGCTGATCAGAGAATGGCAGCTCGGAGCTGCCATGGCAACCGAGATGCCAGAGTGGAAGCCGTGTGGCTAGCGGGGTGCCCGAGCGGCGGCCGGGCACGGCGGGCCCTGCCCGCACGGGCTGCCCTGCTGCTGCAGCTGCTGCTGCCCGCACGGGCTGCCCTGCAGCTGCTGCTGCTGCTGCTGCCCGCACGGGCTGCCCTGCTGCTGCTGCTGCTGCTGCCCGCACGGGCTGCACCGCAGCTGCCGCCCGCAGCAGCTCCACAGCACGGGGCACAGCTCCTGCTCCCGCCTCCCCGCCTGCTGTCCTGGGCAGGGTCGGCGCTGCCCCTCGCAGGAGGCACGGGCTGCAGGCAGGATGCGCCCCGGAGCCCCGCTGCAGCCACACAGCACAGCCTGCGAGCACAGACCGTCCTAACGTGATTTTTCACAATATCGCCTAGTCCAGAGTCCGACAATCCCAATGAAAGGGCTTCTGTGTCTCTGCAAAATGCAAAATCTTTAACGGCTCATTGGCATGTGCTTAAGTTGGCCTGGATAAGAAGTTACTCCTGAGAACCTGATATTGATTCTGTCAAGGATTCAAAGGTTTTATAGGCATCGCTCAAGACCTCTTTAGTACTTGTACCTTCTTAATGGCTCTCATCACCCACGGAACTGGAAACATCCCCCAGCACCCTGGGAAGAGGCTGTCTGCGCCAGGGGCCGGAGCCTTGCCGCTGTCCAGGACGTGGCTGCCCTCCAGACGGCCGGGCAAGGCTCCCTGGCACCCCGAGGGACAGCCTGCAACTCCTCCGGGCTCCTTGGGCAGGTGGGGCACGTACCGGGGCTAGGGAAAGGGGCAAGGGGGCAAACTGCACCAGGAAGTCTCCTCTCCTCCTACCACTATGCAACAAAATCAGTGGGCAGGTGGCTGAGTAGCAGACAAAAATATAAATATGCTCTGATTTCACTGGGACCATCTGGCTCAGGCATGATAGGTGGGTAGGGATGCTATAATCATGGAGCAGAGTACTAAGCTGATCCATTAAAGTCTTTTAGCAGAAGCATCTATGGAACCTATATTAATCTGGCAATGCTTTGTGAACAGACATCACAAGGTTAGATCCATTCAACTGCAATTAAAACCAACCCTCACTGATCAGCCTAGCTGGGAGAGCTGCTGCAGCATTGTGCTCCCCAAGGTTCTCATGAGTATAGACTGTTGATACTTGCACAATGTAATCTGAAATTATGATCTCAATGCTAAATCTTGCTTTCTTCTGTTCTTTCCTCAAGTGGATCTCCTCTGGGACGTGGCTGCTGCCTTGTGCCCAAATCCCTTGCCTGAACAGCTCTCACACAAATTGCATAGGCTCAGGTTAGTGCTGTGGGGTTCCTGATGGGGAAGTGCTTGACATTGTTTGACCAGGGACAAGTTTGGCCCAAGATTTGTTGTTGGTCAGCAGTCAGCTATGGTTGTGAAAAAGGCAGGAAATGTGTATTTCTAACCCCTCTGCTGTCAAAGTTATTTTGATGAAGTCTCACTACCATTCCCTACAGAAGCCCATGGTCCTATTCCCTGGGAATCTCTTAGAGTTGTCTACTGGATTTAATTTCTATATTAGTCACAGTTACAGCAAAGTGCTGGAATGAGGACTCGGGCAGGCACAGGTGAAGCCTGCCTCCTCTTACTGAGGATGTGCAAGTCAAGCTAGTCTGCTCCCAGTCCCGATTTCCCTTCAACACAGGAGTTCAAGCCCACTCAGTGCCAGTTCACTCACTTTCCACTGGTTTTTCTTGCCCCACGCCGTGCTCAGCTATGGGCAGAGCTACATGCAATGCCGATGCACATGCAATCTCTGCAGGACAGAAACCTCTCTGAACATGCAATCCAGTGCACCTTGCTGGCAGCAGCCACCACACACACTCCTTCCTGCCCCCTTGGCACTCCCAGTCTGGGAGATCAATACCAACGTGCAGCAGTACCCCCAGCACCAGCCGTGTCCTTCCTGCCCCAAGCAGAGCACCAAGCCCACTCGGACCCCCGTGCAGAGTGCTCCACTCCACCCAGGAGTGCTCCCAGCCAGGAGTGCTCCCCCTCCACCCAGGAGTGCTCCCAGCCAGCCCAGCCCTGGTTGCTAAGTGATGCCTGTGGAGTTTCAAGACTCAGTAACAGAAGCTGTTGGTATTGCAGGCTGCAGTACCTGGAACAGCCAGCTGGATGTGGAAAAGCAACAACTCATGGGGAGAGCTCTGTGCACACCGTGCAGCTGACACCCAACACTGATCAGACTCAACTGCGTGGTTCAAATCACTCCAGCTTCCCAAGGATGGGATGGGCCCTTCCCAAAGAAGGCCAGGGAAATAAAATATTAAAATATAGTGCTTTGGAGCTGCATATCCTGAGGAGTCCTTTTTCATCTTCTGGAAAATTTAATTCTACAAGGGAAAAACATCCTGGCAATAATGGCTGCCTAAGTGAAAGCACCACAGCTGTATCATACTAAAAGCTTTTCAGGGAAAAGAGTAAATAAATTCTATTCTTCAGATGTATCTGGATGTTATCCTAACGCAGTGCCAGAGTAATAGGTAAGCCATCAGCAGCTAAAAGGCTGGGAATTGTTATGGAGGAGCGATACTGCCAAAGAGGGTGAAAACAGCAGTAATCGTTCACACCCTGCGCTGAGCTCCAGCACGGCCGGCAGCCGGGCATGGAGAGGGACTCCTGCCCTCCTGCCAGCGGCACCAGCGCGACAAGGCTGCACACAAAGCCACCATCAAGGCTGCCGCAGGAGCCCCGGCAGGTCAGAGGTGGTGGCCAGAGCATGACCCTCTGCACCTGCACACCTGCAGTTTCCCGTTCCTGTCCTAGCTGTCAGTGAGACGGATCCGTGCAAGCCAGCAGTGCTGCAGGCAGAGCAGCTGAAGGGGCAGCTGCGCAGGTCACGGCTCCCAGCAGCTGCTGCAGCCAGCAAAGCCAGCTCCAAATCCCTCCACAGAGACACTGAGTGGCGAGATCTTCCCAACTGCATTAGCCTCTCAACTGCCCATAGCACAACATCCCACTGTTTAATCTACAGAGGACCAGTGTCTGCATCCAGCCTCTGGAGCCCAGCAGATGCCCCAGGCAGAGCCCAGTGCTCCCCTGGCTGTTGCAGCAATGCACACCAGTGCCCCAGCCCCTTCTCTGCTCCTCCCCATGCAAGTGGAAACCACGTCAGCTCCAGCACCAGACAAGTCCTGCAGTGGCCAAGGCATCTCCCAAAACAACTGCAAGGACTACACAGATCCAAGACTCGTCCATTCCCCCCCAAGAGCTGCTCCTCTGCCCCTGGAGGGAGTGATGCTAGCCAGGCTGCTACCGAGGACACAGCTATTTATTATTTGCTTCTGTTGATTATTTTTGGGTTTAAGTTCATTTATTATGTATGCAAGAATGGTAATACACTGGCATCTGAATGTCTTTTAGGCATACAATATCCTTATTATTCAAAGTGGTTTTTCCTCCATAATTGAATGGTTTACCTTATTATTACACTATGTTAATGACCCAGCATTTCCATTTTTCTATAGGATGCTTAATTGTAAGCAAAGTGCAATCAGAATCAGAGATGCCATCTGTAATTGACAGCATCATAATAACAGCCAGAATTGCAGGAACGAAGTACCAAAATAAGTAACAGTGGGGAGAAAGCTGCCCTGAAACCCCTCAGGAAGCTGATCTGGGCTGGGACAGAGCCCGCCCACACAGGATCCTCTCCCCAAACTCTGACAGTTTGGGCATTAACAGAGATAGAGTGCTATTGATATCAGTTTGTACATTTAATCAGTTTTTTTGCAGTTTTCAGCGAGATGTGAACTATATCCCTGTCCAAGGCATTTGGTTCAAATCAGCTGAGACAGAGAATAATCAAGATTTATGATTCTCATTCTGACTCGGATCACACAGTCAGTGCAAGCGGTACCGCAGAGCTTCCTCCCTGAGCCCCAGTGACATCCCTCTGCCTGCCCTCACAAGTGATTTAACGTCCATCCCAGGGACTGTCACCACGCTGCTGCAGCTGCAGATAATGCTGACTCTGGGCTCTCTCCACTACCCCCAGGGGTGGCACCTGGGGCACTGCAGCCCAGTTTGGGGCTGGTCGGCAGAAATCAGTAAAACAGCACTTTGGAAAATAAAAGGGAATTCATCTCGCTGTGCCTCCCAGCACAGCCTAGAGCAGCCTGGAGCAGCAGCAGCCTGTGGCATGTCTGACCTCTCTTACCCAGAGCATCCTTGCTGGGGAAGCACAGCATGGGTTCTCACAGGTGAATCATACCTAGCCCTGCAAGGGTCAGGGGCAAAGTGAGCAAAGTGAGCACTGGAACTGCACAGGGAAGGGCCAGGGGCAGCTCAGGAGGCAGCTCCCAGCAGCAGCAAGGGCTGTCAGCACATCCTACAGGCAGTTCCATTTCCAGGGGCTCAGCAGCAGCCAGGGAGCCAGAGCTCTCCAAGAGCTCAGCTGGGAAGTCAATGTTTAGATAAAAATTAAATGATCCAAAACCAACTCTAATAAAACCAGCCAGGTGATGGGAACAGAGCAATGGTGAGACAATTTTCAAGCCATTTTGAAGGCAGCCGTGCTGTGTGTTGCTGGCTGGCCAGAGTGTGCTGTGGCTGGCTCCTGGATGCTCTGGTGGGCTCCTGCCCAGACATCTGCTCCCCGTACAGGGTGGGTGTGAGCCCAGGCCAGGCAGCCCAGCCACAACTGCAGAGCAGGGTCCTGGCACATCCACACTGCCCTGGGAGTTCCCCTGTCTGGAGAGCCCAGCCCCAGCATCTCAGCCCACAAGCTGTCACAGCCCTGCAGCGCTGGCCCATGGGAAGTGTTGTGACCCTGCTGCCCAGAGCTCCAGCAGGAGCAGGGCGATGGGAGCTGCGAGTGGCAGAGGGCTGGGCAGGGAGGGCAGCTCCTCTTGCCGCCTGCTCGCAGCAGCACCGAGGCAGCAGGGCTGTCCTGCTGCTCCTGCTGCCTTCTGTCTCAGCAGGGTTTGCTCAGCCACCTTTCCCACACGCTGTGTGCAGCACCACTCAGGGTTAGCCAGGGCTCTCTGTTAATTCACACATGTAGTGTAACATCCAAGTGAGTGAAAAAACAGCCTGATGCCACTCCAGTCAATAGAGTAAACAATTCCTGGTTTGGATAAACAGAATTACTAGTGTTGAAGAGCTCTGGGCAGCACTGCACAGTCTGATTAGTGTAAATGCTAAACACAAACCAATTAACACTCTCTAAGTCTGCTTATCTCATGTCACTTAGTGCTAAAATAAAGGCTAACACTAAATACACACATTGATTTAGCCATTAAATCTAGCATCACTCAAAACAGCTCATTATATCACCAAGAAACAAATAAAGTCACCTGAATTTTCAGAAGCTGCTCTATTACGAACAGTGACTCAACTGCTCCATCCTGCACTAGGGAGTCACTGCTCATACTGAGAACAGACTGATACAGCTTCACCCAAAAACCAAACCTGGGCCACAGCAGAGGTGACCGGTGACATCCCTGCAAGACCTCAGGCAGTGCTGTGGAAGCACTTGGGGCTGGCCTGGTGCTGTGCCAGCAGCTGCAGTGCCTGGGTACAAACAGCACCATCACTAACAACAGCTGCTTGGCCAGTGCCAGCCTGCATCCCCCGCATCCATCAGCTCTGCTGAGGAAGAGGAAAGACTCTCCACAGTCCCAGCAAACCCCACCAGCTGCCAGTGCACGTTTTGAGAGCAAAACCAGCACTGACAGAACATCCACCTTAGTCCCTGAAGAACCAAAGCTACTTTGGGTTTGATTTGAGCTTTATTTGGGTTTTCCTTCAACTAGAAAGTATTGAAAGCTGGTATGTGGGAAGCTGATGATAGGAATAGCCTGTCTGGGGGTATCCTGCCCTAACAAGCATGGGTAGCAGGCAGGGAAGGATGTGTGGATGTTAGCAGGCAGTGCGAGATGTTTACATTCCTAATTACAAGGGCTAATTCTTTGCTTTGGCCAGGTATCCCTTCTGCAGACAAGGTTAATGGGATGTGAGAGA
Organism: Passer montanus; assembly: GCF_014805655.1. Lineage (NCBI taxonomy): Eukaryota > Metazoa > Chordata > Aves > Passeriformes > Passeridae > Passer > Passer montanus. Next base: position 313,675 of record NW_024373256.1, read on the forward strand.
CCACAGCTGCCACAGCACCATGTGAGGAGGACAGGCAAGAGACAGCAGCATTAATCAGCAAGGAGCCATGCAAAAATGGTTATCTCAAGCTGTTTGGAGGCACAGAGTAAAAATAAATCTCCCTGAGTTTAATATTCTGCCAGTCAGCTCCTTTTTGTAGGTGGAATCTATTAAAAATTATCTTTCTGCTAAAATGCTAAAGTGTTTCTGACATTTAACAGCTTGCTTCGAGCAAAAAGGTGCAATAAATACATAGGAGAGCTAATTGGCACCAGAACATCCAACATCCACCCTGCACGAGCAAGCACTGCTGTGTCAGCTCCTGTCACCTCTGGCAGACCCCAGCATCTCCCCTGAGAATGGTGCCCTGCTCCTTGTGCCCTGCTCACCTGGGGAACTGGGAGGTTCCCACCACCATCCAGCAACTGCAGATGGAGTGGCTGGAGCCGAGGGTCGGGGGGACACGTGCTGCAATCTGCTCCTACCCAAGTCTCCACTTCGAGGTACTTGGTTGCTGCAAGATGCAGAAGGAGCTGCTTGGCAATGTGGTCTCAATAAAAATTAATGCTTTAACAAGAAGCCAAATAGCTACAGCTAATGTTCTTCTGAATGAGATCTAAATTTTATTCATAAGCATCAGTGTCAGGACTAAAATAACAGTTTTATGGACACTGTGAGCATAAACAGCTCTGCTGATTCAAAAACAGAAACTGCACTTCTGAATGAATCAACGTGTTCATTTGGAACAAAAGCACTGTTCCAAACACATGCCTCAAATAAAAGAGAAAGCCAGAGAGTGTTCTCCTGGTGAGTCTGCTTCCAAGGAATGCACTGCAGAGGGAACAGTGATTGGGCATGTACTCAGGAGAAGGAGCAGGGCACACAGGGACTGCCTGGGACACGGCTGGAGGTGGCGTGGGATGGTGTTTCCACCCCATCTGCGTGTGGAGAAGAATCACAGGTCAGAAAGAAGAGTGCTACACTCCTGCAGAAATCCCTGCTGAGCTCCAGCATTCAGGACTGGATGGCTCTGGCAAATGGTTGAAGTAGCCTTTGTTTATTTGAGGTCAATGCCTCAGAAAAGGGCAAGAGCCATAGGGCTAACAAGTAATTGGTAAGGGATTTTTAGAAAAATACCTTCTGGAGAGTGGGCTCAGACCAACAGAAGTCAGGTAGCCCACAGAGGGGCATGCATGTGTGGGCAGTGGCATGGCCACGCTGGCCAGACACTCCAGAGCATGGCTGAGAGGGGGCTGGAAAACACATTGTATATTCAGTGTGGAGTTTGTTGTCAGGCTGCTAGTGGAGCCTCTAGACAATTTGTTTACTTTACAAGGCAAATTAAGGGTCATGCAAGAGAGAAGCAGCAGCTCCAGCATCCCCATTCCCACACCCCTTCTGCAAATGGAACAGGACCAACAGGACCCAGCGCTTCCAGTCAGCACTGAAACACCCCAGATATCATGATCCTTGTCCAGCCCTGAGACGAGGCAAGCCCAGGCCCCTGCACTGGGCAGCCCCCACTCTCCCAACAGCCCTGTGAGCTCGGGTTCTGTGGGGAATCTCTCTCTGGGAGAGCCCGGCTTTGCTGCTGCAGTGCTTCCCATAACTGGGGCAATATATCTGTGGCCACAAATGAAAGATCAATATTTATTTAACAGACACACTACCCTTTAGAGGCCCTTAATTGTAGATTAATCATCATTAACTGGCAGTAATTGAACACGCTGGAAGCTGTGATCGCAGCCATCCCCCACAGCAGGGTTTGGCGCAGGCGCCAGCAGCGGGATGGAGGTCACGGGTGGCAGAGGGACACACAGTGGTCTCACCCTGCAGGGATGCACAGGGACTGCTGCAGCCAGAGGTGTGCTCAGCACTGGTGGGACACAGCTGTGTGGGCTGGGGACCCTCACAGAACGAGGGGTAAACCCTGGAGCAGGCAATGGCCTCTCTGCTGCAGCAGCCCCACAGCCCTCAGCAGGACACGCTCTGGAGCTCTGGCCCCAGACTCAGCTCCAGCTGGACAGGCAGCGTGCTTCAGGCCAGACAAGCCCCTGTGTCCAGCATGGAAACACAAGGGGAATGAGAGGGGTGACAGGCTCATCAAAGGGAAGACATGGCTCTGCCCTGCTGCCCGGGGAAGCACCTGTCCAGCACCTGCACAGAATCCTGGTGCTGCTCGTCTGCTCAGTGCTCGCTGCCTGCTGGAGGCACAGCTGCTGGCAGACTCCAAGCCCAGGGGATCCCTTCCCTTTGGGAGGGAGAAACTGCGGTTTGTTTCTTTCTGGATTTCACAGGAATACAGACCAGCAGTGCAAGCACCAGCTCCTCCTGCCCGGCTCTCAGAGCCATGGGGTGAGCCTGCCCACAGGCTGCTGCCAGAGGGACCAGGGGGACACACGGAGATGCACAGCCACCAGCACAAGTGTTTTGGAGAGCGCTGCTTTTCAGACACCCTTGAACACTGGAGGGCTTTGGAGACACTGGTGTGCTCTCTAGTCTGGGGCTTTGGGCAGCTCTACCCTGTTTCTGGTGTCACAGTGATTAAGAAACAAAATCTAACGTCGTCCTTGGTGTGAACACAGGCGAGTGCACCGGCCTCAGTGCCAGCAGGCTGTGTGGGGCGAGCTGGCAGAAGGAAATGCAAATTCTCTTTCTGTAAGGACGACAGTGGCACGAATGCTGACTTTATTAAAATGCAGAATTATTTCAGGGCCCTTTGTTTAGCTCAGAGCCTGGAGGTAATTTATGCATAAGGATGGAGCAGCGAGGGCTGTGCTCGGCTGCCTGGCATTGCCAGCAGTTCTTGGCTGTGCTCCTGGTGTGAAGGCTTTCCAGCTCTGGAGGGAAGGTCTGGGAGCCCACAGTCTCACTGCTTGTTCTTGCTGAAGAATTCTTCCTGTCCCCACAGCTCCTGTGTACAGCTGCTGTGGATGGAGGCTTTAACACAGAGACTAATTAAGTGCTCGCTGATCAAGTCAGCTGGTCCTCTGTCCAGAGACATTCCCTCTCTGCCTGCCCTCCTCCTGCTGCCCAGAAAGAGCCTGGCTGCGCTGGGGCCCGGGGATGGCTGTGCCCACCTGCCATCCTGAGAGCTGCTGAGGGCATCCTCCCGTGCTTCCCCACGCTCCCCCGGAACAAGGCAGGACCACTGCTCTCTGCCCCACCATGGCTGTGAGCTGCTCCTTCAGCTGTGGCCACCAAACACAAAGTCATCACCCCTGCCCTGCCCCAAGTACCCTCAGGCAGGGCAGTTCATTGACTTTGCAGCCCATGAATTCTCTTTGGATTTGGAGACTCTCAAGGCAATCTGAGCTTCTGCAAATTCTCATCAAAACTTGGGACTTAGCTGGCACTTCCACTGCTTTGGCCTCTGTATCAAAGGGATGTATGTGGGATTTGGCAGGAGAAATTCCAGAACCTGGCATAGAGACGACAATTAGTTTCTCATGAATAAATACTACAACTTGAAAGGATGAGGTTCAGAACTCCAGCATGGCTGGAGCTGTCCTGGTCCCATAAACAGCTGTGGGGTCCTGCAAAGGTACAGGGAGAGCATGAAGCAGGGCTTTCCAACAAGCAGTAGAAGGTGAACAGAAGGGAGGTCTCAAGGTCCCTGAACGGCAGCAGTGAGCTCCCTTGCTCATCACCACAGTCCTGGAGAGGGTTGTGGTGGCTCGGCTGGAGCTGGCTGAAGGCTCAGAGCACTGCATTTCAGACAGACAGGTTCAGCCAGGTGCTGGAGTGAAGCAGTACAGCCCAGGGGCACAGAGGGATGCCAGGATCTGTCCTGGCAGCAGCTGGGGACTGCTGCAGCAGCACGGGGTGCAGGGACCAACGCCAGGCCCTTCACCTCTGCCCACCCTCACTGCAAAGGCAAACAGAGGCTGCTGGAGCTTGCTGACAGGGAGGTTTACTGAAATGAAACCTTTGCAGCAGGTTACGTGCTCTTGTTTTGAGGAGTTTAAACCATGTCCAAGATCAGGCTAGATTAAATCCTTGACTTCCACTACTGCCCAGGAAGCCTCATCTAGGCTGATTCACGTTTTCATCTGCATACTAATGCTGAGCTTTAATCAGCAAGGAAACCTTCCAGCACATTGCTTCAAAGGTAAATGTCTGCAGTGGAAGGCAGCAGGGAGGAAGCCCCTGCCAGCTTCTTTCCCCCTCTCTCATGCCACGTACACCAGATTTGCAGTATCTCACTGACAGGACGTGGGGGCTCTACTGCCTAACCCCATGAGCTGCATGGCTGGCATCAGGCTGCACACTGCTGGGGCTGTGCTTGGGGAACATCAGCGTGTTTGACATAAAGTCTGGCTTCACTGAGCCAGGTTTATCACCTGGTAAAGCTGCTGTGCCCAGACATCACAGGCAGAGCCATCACAGAGGGCCTGCTATTAGCAGGGGAAGGAACTGAGGAATAAATCCATGACTTCTGCTTTTGTGCAGGTGGAGTGCAGACTTACGTTGCAGAAGATCCGTGCAGGCTGTGTGACTCCCAAATCCCAGCCCGCCCCTCACACATCGATCCCGGCAGCTGGTCACAGCCCGCAGGCTGACAGGAGGAGGGATGGAGTGCTGGGAGCGCGGAGACGGGAGCCTGGAGCCAGCCACCCTTCTGGAGGAGACACTATTCTTAGGCGGGTATTTGGAGGCAGCTCAGAGGAACCTGCCTTGTCACACTTTTAAATTCCTCTCTCTGCAGCGGCACAGTGACAGAAGCCTTTCCGTATGGCGTCGTGGGAGGGAAAGCTTCCGCCCGCCGTTGCCTGTGGCGGATGCCAAGCGGCGCTGGGCACCTGCCATCCCGGGGCTGGCACCCCGAACTGCACCGGCTGCTCAGGCAGCCACAGCCCAACCAGGGCAGCGCTGGAAGCAGGTTCCCCACACCGAGTGGGCTCCTGGCCACAGAGCATCGATTCATGGCACTCAAACACCCTGCTTCAACCCCCAAGTATCCTGCTTCAGGATAAACCTCTTCACTTCTCATTCCTCACATGGTGATCTCCTTGCTACACATGCCACCAATTACTATGCAAAATAATAATGTTAATGCCCACGTCCACTAGCAAAGAGACAATGAAATCTCTGGCACTCACCAGCAGCAGGGTCCCTCCACTGGGACCACAGGCACGACCTGCAGAGACACTGGGCTGGTGGCACTGGGACAGCGTGGCTGGGAAGGAGCTGAAGAAGCCCCAGGTTACATGGAAGGAAAATGGGCACAGCCTCAGCAGGAAACAGCTGTGTAACATGAGTGGCTCCATCCCAGCTGACAGTGGCACCATGTGCCACCAGCATGCCAGCCTGTGCCCTGTCCTGCCACAGGCAGCCACTGTGGCACAGCACATCCCAGTGCCACCGCAGGGCAGCACCACGTCACGCCTGCCCCAGCCCGAGCTCCTGCCTGTCCTGCATCCTGGCTGCAGGGACAACATCAACAGGTCCAGTTCCAACAGCAAGCACTGCATTTCCACACACCTTCCTAGAGGAAATGTTTCTCCTCTGTACTTGAAAGCTTCTTGAAAGTTTCCAGCAAACAGGTGTCACAGGTAAGCAGGGCTGGGGTCAGCCATCCTGCACCAGAGGCAGCCGTGCAGCCCCTCTGTGGCACACAGAGGTGTGAGGACATTAATCACCGCTGCTGAGCTCCTTTCCTGCCATTGTGTCACAGCTCTAATTGTGCTTGTTAAGTGGAAAGACTTCCTGGCACTAGCTCGGGGCCGCGGCTCGTTCAGGTAAGACAGACCCGGATCAATGCTGCTTGACAGGCGCTGCACTCCCAGCAAACGCTGCACGGCCTGTGCCCCTCAGAGTGCTCCCACACAACCAGCAGGGCATCCTCCCGGAGCCCAGTGGCCCCAGTGTCGCCGGGGCCCTGCGAGGAGGGGTGTCTCTGGCATGGGTGTGTGCTGCCACGCCAGCACCGCACATCTGCGCGCTCTGCCCGCACAGCTTCTGCCAGGAGGGCACCCTCCTCCCGGGAAACCTGCTCACATTGCCAGAACAATAACCCCAGCCCAGTCTCAGCTGCTGCTCCTGTGTGACCCCCGTGCCCTCCAGGGGCTCTACCACACAGGACACTTGGCAGCTCTGCCTTTCACGGTTGTGCTGAGCACAGGACAAAGCTGAAGCAGACCCAACACTCTCAGCATCGCAAGTAATCCCATCAGATGTTTCTGTGATACCTGACTGCTCATGAACACCCTGCTTTAAGGCAGACCCAGCTCCTCTGGCTCCAGCTGGTGATGCCAGTCTGAAGCTACCACGGCTGCCCACAGGCAGGTGCTCACACTGCATCCCAGCTGCACGGGCTCGAGAGCAGGGCTGAGAGCTGCAGCCAGTCTGGGCACACGTGCTGGCTGGGCCAAATCACTTTTCCCACTGTCACCTGGGACTTTTCCAGACTCTCCGTATTTGCTGTGCCTTTTGCAGCTTGAAGGGACAGGCCATGCTTCTTTGGAGGCAGCAGGACAAGTTTCCTGCCTGAGACAGAGCTCAGGGCAGCATGGTCTCAATCAGCTCTGATCACCTTAAGAGCCTCAGCCCACGTGGATGCATTTCCCACCACATGCATCTCTGGATGAGGAGTGCTTGGGGACCAGCAGTGACGGATGAAGGTTGTGGCTGCCCTGAGCAACCTCAGGCTTGTATGGAGAGACATCTCCTTCCTGTCAGGGGAGAAAAAAGCTATAATCTGCTCTAACTGATGCTGTGATTTTCTTATCCATCACAGTGGCAGCTTGTTTATACCTACCCAGGGCCCAGGGCTGCACAGGCAGCAGAGAAGTGGGGCAGCTGTGGCAAAGCAGTGCAAGAGACTGATGGGCTGGAGCTGCAGGAGCAGCAGGATGAGCCTTGCTGACCAAAGCCAAAGGCAGGTGCCCAGGGGGAGGGTGTGCAGCACTAGCCCTGTGCGCTCCCGGGGCAGCTGGAGACCCAGGTGGGTTTTGAGAGTGGAAGGCAAGATTTGGGAGTTGCCACGGCAACAGCATCAGTTATGTCAGGGTATGCCAGAGCGGCATTGTCTCTGAATCCAACACCTTCCTTCAAATTAGCTCCAGAGCATACCGTACTGCCTTTGGAAACATGTAATGTGCTCCTGTCAATCTGTAAAGCCTTGTTTGTCAAATGGTTGGTGGCTCTTCCCTGCCTGCACAGCATCCTCCAGTGCAGCCCAGCCCCCGTGTGCCACAGAGCCGCTGCACACTGGGACCCTGAGCTGGGCACAGCACCCAGCCCTGCAGGGCAGCTGTGGGGGCAAACCTCCTGCCTGCACAGGGTCTGCCCTGCCCGGCCCCGCCACTCGTCACGCCTCCTACACATCCCTCAATATTTACAGACATAAATCCTCAGCATATCACACGGAAAGGTCCAGCTTTGCCAGGCAGACTTGTAAACAACCTTGCGGTAGCCCACAGCTCTGACAGCGACATTTTAGTGTGGCACTGTCATGTGCCCAGCTATGTGTGAGTCAGCAGCTGCCAGGTGAACTGCTGTTCAAGGGCTGAGGCACAGCCACCAGCCCTGCGGGGTGGGTGCAGCTCCTGACTCCTCATCCCACTGGACAGACCCCCATAGAGCTGGGAGGTTTCAGTGCCCGGACTTGGGACTCCCAGCCAAGCCTCAGCTCAGGCAAGGTCAGCAGGAGGAAGTGAGAGAAGTTCATGGGGCTCCCTCCAGCCCAGGCAGAACAAACACTATCTTTTTAAATATCAATTAGCTTCCTGTCAATCAGCTGATGCTGAAGCAAAGTAATTACCTTGTCGCTTACAGAACTCCCACTCTCCGGGAGAAGGCAAACCTTCCTCCTGCCTGCTGGGCACCAACAAGCCCCAGACTGGTCACCTGGTGCCTGTGGCCACTGGCTGCTGGGCACAGCACCAGCACTGGGACAGGCTGCTGCTGAGCCCTGGCTTCCACACCCAGCTCCAGCTGACTCTGGGCTCTCTCCAGATGCTCCTCCAGGCCCTCCCAAGGGCTGCTGAGTCAGGAGAAGGAGGGATGTCCTGGGCACTGTCGGGTGCCAGCAGGATGCAGCACCTCATCCCAGTCAGCAGCACCACGTGAGCTCTCCTTTGGTGTTTGGTGAATGCTGCTGTTTCCAGGCTGCTCCCTGCAGCCACAGTAACAGTCCCACGTTCAGGAGCTACATCTCCAGAGACAGCAGACCCTCATGGTATGCTGCCTTGCCTTGCCTTTGACTCGCCATGTCTGTGGCCAAGCAGCATCTCACAGGTGTGCCAGAATAGGAAATCTCCATTAAAAATAAAGCAAAATAAAAAGGTTCCATTGTAATCCTATTAATGCATCTCCACACAGGTCGGTATCTCCTGAAGAACACTTCCCATTAGAGAAATCAATTTAGTATTCGGCTTTCTTCCTGTGGTGCATATTGAAGTGGGATTTGACAATGATGGAAAACAGATTTGTGTTAAATACTGCCAATAATGTCTCATAGCTCAAGGTTACAGCTTCTGGTGAGCGACAGACGCTCGTAATCCAACGCATGGAAAATACTGCACTCCACTATCAATTATCTGGAGTTATTAGGTTTTAAAATAAACTGCACATCCGGACTTCAGGCCACATGTTTATTTTACATTTCCCTTGCAGCTGCTTCAGCCTGTTTGGGACTTTCGGGTCTGTCTGAGGGCTCTGTGCACAGCTGGCTCCGGCTCCAGCTCCAGCCTGGAGTCCCAAATCCCCTCAGGGTGCAATGCTGGCATCCTTCTTGTCCAGGATCTCAGACCTGGGTAGAGCTCCAGACTCCAGAGAGGCTTGCAGCAGATAGGGATTTCTTGATCCTCTTCTTTTAACAAATTGGGGTATTCAGATTCACCAGTTTAGTGGGGAATTTTGAACAAGTGTTTTCCTTCCTCAGGTTCCTCAGGAGCCCACAGCAAAGCAGTTGCTTTGTGTCCTGAATCACCACTTTGATGCTTGACAAAAGCTTTTTTCTCTTTGATAAACAGAAATGAAGCCAAACATTAATGGATCCTTTCCTTCCACTCAAGAAGGCTGGGGAGCCTTGCAGGGGGTCAGAAGACCTTTTGGAGCCTCTTTTTACTTTGAGGCTGCCAAAGTCTCAGGCGAGGAGGGGAACCGAGCTCCTGCAAGCTGCTCCATGGAGGAGATGCCTGGGCAGCAGCAGGGAGCCACACTGATCTCCAGGCTCAGGAGATCCCTGGGCTGCACAGGGAGGTCAGCCTCCAGTGCCACTGGATAACCAGGAAATGCACATCAGGCTGGATTTCAGCCCCTGCCTGGGCATGCACAGCTTTACATGACTGCGGAGGAGGAACTGCCACGTGCTGGGAGCAAAAAGAACAGCCAGAGCTGGGGAAACAGAGAGAGAACTGACGGATTCAGAGACAGGAGGGAGTGCCAAATGCACACACACCTGGACAGGGGGGCCAAGGACACACACACCTGGACCCCCAGGCACTCACTGTTGGGCATCTTCCCTGCGGGTTTTTACCCTAATTTACAAGTCAGTAAGAACCCATACAGAAACCCTGTCCCATTTTTGATTGCATTGTGGAAGCAGCATTCCCTGGGACAAGGAGCCTGCAGAAGGGGACACAAGGGTGACCAGAAAGCTGGAGCCAGCCCAGGGGATCATCAGCTGTGACAGTCAGACCACAGGAACATCTGCTGGTCCTACAGAACCCAGGGGAACAGAGAATGTTCCTCATCCCTTCATTAAGCAATTAGACCTACAGACATCTCTCTTCTATTAAGTGTCCCCGCATCAATGGCAGTGGCCTGCAAATATTCTAGTGGCATAAACAGAGTTATTAATCAGGTGCTGTAAAGGCAAGAAATTAACATAAGGAAAACGCAGACTGAATATTGCAGAAAGTTTTCTGGAAGCAAAACATGTTAATCAGGGAATTGCCATCCCAGGGAAAGGGGGAAAACTCCACAGCGTGAGATGGATCAGAGAGCCCTGGCAAATATCCCAGAGGGAATGCACAAATACTGGCTAGTGAGATGAGCAGGATGACCCAATATGTCACTTGCTCTTCCTGACATAAATCATTGAGTGATTTCTAGTGACAATTCACTGCTCTGGGTAAAGGTGCCTTCATTCACACAGTCTGCTGCCCTGCACAGGCTGGGCTTTGCACCAGGAGAGTTACTCTTTGCAGCAGGTGATCCTCTTGTGGCAGAGCAGCTGTGGAGACTCCACTGCCCTGCACCGTGGTCCTGTGCCCCTGGGGAGCCAGAGTCCCCTGCTCCCAGGTGTGCTCTGCCATCGTGGCCGCAAGAAAAGCTCTCTCTAGCTGTGGCAAAGAAGTTAATCCAAAGGATGGGGCTGTATCCAGCTGCTCTCAGCTGCTCCCTCTCTCCAAGCTTCTGGAAGGCCATGCCCTGCCGGCTTTACGCTGGGGGCTGAACACAGTGAAAATGCTGGCTGGTTTCACAGCACATGCCAGGAACGTGGTGTAGTAACCAGTGTGACGAGCGCAGCTTGTGCAGCTGCACGGATGGCAAGGTTACCTGTACCTGCCGTCAAGGGGAGCAGCTGCTGGCAGGACGCGCCCCTGAACGCTGACAGATCATTTGCTCGCTGCATCCTGGTGCAAACAGATGTCTCCGTGCAGCAAAGCAGCCACCCGAATGCTAAAGCAGCTTGTTCTGGCTCTCCATAAAGATGTCATATTTGTTCCCAGAAGTTAATCTTTAAAGATTTCCAGAGCGATCAATAACCAGTGGCAGTGTGCAGAGCAGGCTGGGCACCAGTGCAACAAGCTCCATGCTGAGCCCCATGCCCAGCAGTGGAGACTGTGCCACACCGCTGGGGACTGGGGGCACTGAGGGCTCCAGGGACTGGCATGCTGAGCCCCACGGCACTGGGGGCTCTTGAGCCCTGGAGCCATCTGAGGGCCTGGGCAGAACTAAGCCAGGCCAGCACTGGTGGGGGCTCCCAGGACACACCAAGTCGTGCTGCCACAGACTGTGGCTGGGGGCACACAGAGCCCCAGCAGCAGCAGGGCTCCTGCCTGTCTATTCTGAGCCACAGGCTCTGGCTGCATGCAGATCAGATGGCTGCAGGGAGCAAGGGGAAGTTTAGCTTCAAGCTGGCAGGCGGATTAGCAAGGAGAGGAGTGCTCAAAGCCAAGAAAGTGGAAAGCCATTTGCAGCGGGCAAAGAGCGCGATGCTGGGCTGAGCTGCCGGTGGGGACAGCGTGTGCTGAGCCCGTTTCTGCAGAGCACAGCCTGCACCCCAGCCCCACAGCCCTGCTGGAAAACTGGTGTCTATACACAGGCACAGGTAATGCTCTCCTCACAGAGCTCCCCACACTGGTCCAGCACTGTGCTGGCTCCAAGAGCCAGGTGGATAAGAGCACTGGAGGCTGCCTCACACATCACTTCCATGTGCTCCAAGAAAGGCAGGATGGGACCGCTTCAGGAGAGCACCCCAGGTCCCAGCAAACCCCCTTCCCCCATCTGAGAAAAATTTCCATATTCATGAGCCTTATCACTCCCCTCAAGCTGCTGTGTGAATGCAGCAATTCAAAAAGCAGCACCACACAAAGACATATTTTGAGGCCGTTGGGGAATCAGCAATAGTTTCTCAGACTCTTGCTCTGCGCCTGTCCTGCTGGATTTGAGCTGTGTTCCAGCCCCGCTGGTGCCCAGGCAGTGACTCAGTCCCAGCAGGGCTGGCACAGGTCAGCAATGCCTCTCAGCGCCGTCCATCGCAGGCAGCAGCAGGGTCACTCCTGGCACTGCCCATGGAGAGGGCTGCTGCTCCCAGCTGTGCAGCGTGGGAGTGGGCCCTGGTGAGGCGTTGGAGTCAGTGAGTGCTGCTCCCTGAGGTGGAGCTGGGCAAGCCTTCAGGCTGCCAGGTCAGTGTTCTGGCCAGCTACAAGCCCCTGCACCAGCCTGTGGCTGGCTCCCAGGCTGGGGTGGCCATGCTCAGGATGGCCACGAAGCCTCTGCTGCCGCTGCTTTCAGCCCTGCCCACTGTTGTGATTGGCATTTTATTAAGGAGAGCCATTATCATTTGCAAAAACACTCCAGACTTTGTCAGTGCTTATCCTTGTCTGACTCCACAAAGCTCGTTGAGCTTTTATCTCCTGCAGACTAGATTACAGTAATGCCTCGATGCTTGCCAGGAGGGCTGATTACCAGCCCTCAGCCCCAGGGGCAGCACAGATCGTGCCCACTGTGCCCACCACCACCCCAGCCCCTTGCCTGGGCTGCTCCCAGTGGGGCTCCCTCTGGTCAGGTCTGGAAAGCAGAGTGCTCTGGGCTGCCAGCACGGCCGAGCGCTCAGCCCAGCCTGTGCCCCCGTGCCCCCACTGCCCCGGCTGCAAGGGGCTCAGCAGCCAGCACTGCTTCACCCAGGCTTTGCCCCTGGCAGAGGAGCCCCGGCTGTTCCACGGCTGCCTTCCCAACAGCCCAGCAGGTGACCTCTCCAGCAGTGTGCTGTCCCTGCTCTGCCATCACACCTGGCTGTGTGGAACAGCCTTGGCATTCGTGGGGCCCAACACACTCCCTGCATGGGGTAAAGCTGCCAGAAACCTCCTCCCTCCTCCCAGGAAAGGTCCAAAATGCCACTTGTATGTTCAGGCAGTGAGCACAGCCTGGAGCAATGCTCCCAGACCATGCTGTGGGACTGAGCCATGGGTGGCATCAGCAGGGCAGAGGGGAGCAGGGCTGCCAATGAGACTGGCACTCCTGGCTCCTCAGCACGAGTGCCACCATCTCCCCTTCCCACCACGTGCCAGCTCCTGCTGCTCTACCCGCGCCACTCTGCTGCAAGCTAAATTAATTATTTCTAATAAACCCACGTTTAAATTACCAGCCCAGGCAGGGGCCAGCTGATTTGAGAGCTTCCCACTCTGTTAGCCGTACTGCAGTCAGCACTGGGCCAGGCAAAGGCCTCACCTGCATCCCCAGGATCAGCTGGGATGGGGCCCTGCAGCCCCCCTTCCTCTGCTGGGTGAGACCTCAGCTGTGTCCCCTGCGCCCAAGGACAGCCAAAGAGACCTGCCACATGCCCAGCCACATGCCCCAGCGCTGGGAGAGAAGCAGCAAACAGCTCGTCTGAGCTGTGCCAGTGATGGAGAAGATGCCACAGGCAGCAGGGACATGGGGACAAGCCAGCTCAGGCATGCAGCTTCTGTTTTGGGGAAAGAGCAGTGATAACACACAGCAAGGACAGCAAGTGTATTTGTAGCCACAGCTGCTTCATGAGCAGGTGTCTGCAACAGGCAGGTGCAGCTCGCAGGACCTGCAGAGGCAGCTGTGGGGTGGGATTTACCCCTGGGTGTTGCAGCTTTGTCGTCCTGAGCGCAGGGAGGTGAAGCACAAACCCTCGCAGGCAGCGGGGTCATTCCAGCATGCTGCAGTCAGTGTCTGAGCCCTGAGCTCCGCTGGCTCCCCCCACAACTTAACTCTTCCCAGATGGCTTTTATCTTTAAACTACTGTACAGCAATACAAAAAGACAACAATAATTTAAGATCCTCTTTGACTGCAGGCTAATACCAATTCACTCCGCTTGCCGAGGGATGGCACTTTCCCTTTTTTATATAGCCTCTGTGATTTTTCTAGCGTATGCAGATAATCTCAAGCTCCTCATAAATGCAGCCATAAACTTCCCTCCCTCTGCCCCCTTGGAAGTGCATAAAACCAGCGGGATAACCAGCATCATCCTGGCAGGCCTCTGAGGAGGCAACAGCTAAACCAGGGCTCAGCAGCTGGGCACATCTCATGGGGAGCTCCCAGAGCTGGCACGATCACTCACCCCATGCCAGCCTGGGCAGAGAGGAAAGGGCAGGCACAGAGCAGGGAGCTGCATCTCTGCACATTAAGAGTCTCTCCACATCCACAGTGGTGCCTGGAAAGGTGTCCCTGGGCAAGGCTCCTGGCCAGGGTGTGCTGGGGACTGGGACCTGTGGGCACAAAGGGCTGCCAGTCTGAAATCAGCTCCTGGTCCCTCTCAGAGCCTGCCCAGCTCACACAAACACCTCTTGGGGCCTGTCTGGAAGGAATTCCTGCTTACAGACAAGCCAGGAATGGTTCTCTTCCCCTGAAGAGATTTTAAAATATAAAATGCTCTTCCTGTGTGGATGAAAGACCAACATCTTATCATCTTTCAGTGAATTATTTGTTGTCTATGGAAATGTAGCCTTCCAAGAATTCAGCCCTAATAGTTTTGGGGTTTTTTACATGCTAGGCCTGAAGTAATTAAGCCTTCACATTCTGACTCATTTTCCAGCCTGTTCACCAGCGCAGCTGAGAGAAGGTGTTCTGTCAACAATGGAACTTTTCCCCCAAACACTTTAAAATCCGAAGGTTCATCAAAATCAACTTTAGTTTGCAAACTGTTTAGGTTTTGACTTAGCAGCTTTTTTTTTTTTTTTTGTGGCAAAAAGAACGGTTAAGAAATGCTCCCAGGCATCTCTGCTGCAGATTCTGGGAGAGCAAAGGGGGCTGGCACGGAGCTCTGATTCTCAGCCAAGTTCTCCAGCACCAGATTATAAGCATCCTTCTTCCTCTTGCTGGAGTGCAGACAAAAACTGCATGTTCTCATGAAAGCCTGCAGCCATAAAGACAACAAAACGGTGTGGTGTTTAACGGAGCACGGCTGTGGCTCTGTGTGCCTGGGTTCTGCACGGGCAGCTCGCTGGCCCCACTGCACCCCTCGTGTGGGGCACATCCCTGGCTGAGCAGTGCAAAGGTGCCACCGTGGACATCAGGGTGCATCATCCCCAGACAGGAGTAAACCTTTCCAAGGCTTACTTGCAAAGGGGGCAAATTACTGGAAGCCCCTTTCCAGCAGACACCTCCTGCCTCTCTGCTGGCTGCTCCTTCTCAGCTCCTCGCGAGAGTGAGAATGAGCACTGGCATTTCCCCTTGGCCTCTGACAGTGAAACCACCTGGAGGAACATCTCACACAGCTGGAAAGGTGCTGCCACACCTGCTCCAAGGTGCCCAGTCAGGTTTGGTAAGGAGACTTCAGGCTTTGTAGGTTCTCTTGCTGAGGCCAGACCTGCCCATCCCTGCCCTGGGGGGGCCTGGGCTGCTGGTGCAGTGCTGAGTGTGCAGCTCCACCAACAAACCCTTCCCAGGCTGCTCCCCACCAAGAAGCAGCACCGAGTTTTTCCAGGAGTCATCTCGTTCCAGGTGCCTCCATCCTGCAGATGACAAATCACTGCCTGAACGGACAGGCTGCACAGCATGTCTCTGGTTGAGCTGAGATTTCACCCAGAACCACATCCCCAAGAGTTATTACCAGTTTCATTAGATTAATGATTGCAGAACCACCAGCAGCATCGCAGATGAGGCGTTAACGTTTGCATTCCCATACAGTAACACCAGTTGCATGGTTTTGCTTAAATCAGGACAAGAGACCAACTGGAGACTGACACAGTGAGGTGTGATTTCTTGCTGGCTCCAGCAGCAAGAAGACAGATTTATGATGCTTAAAAAGCACCAACTGGACTGGGAGACAGAAATCTTGGTCTGTGCATAATGACACACAAGACTTTAACCCCAAAGACACACAGGACTTTAACCCCCTGCATGCCGTAAACTTCCTCATCTACCCTCACATCAGCCTGGTAGTAGAACCCCCACTAATACAGTGGGGTAAGGAAAGGAAACTAGAAAACATCCATTCACTGCCTAAACTGTCATCTGTGCTGCTAATAGTCATGGGCAAAGCACATGGTGGGCCTGCTGAGATAAAAGGAAGCTAAGAGATTGTTTGTACCGTTAATACATCTCGTGATAAATGATGTGTGAAGTTTTACTGCAAGGTCTCGAGGAGGCTGTGAGCCTGGAACACCAGCTGAGGGAATGCCAGCTAGGGGGAAGGATTGAGAGGCAAATTTGGGGAGGCTGGGGAAGGGTCAGGAGCAGCCTGAGCCACCTCTTCCAGCTCCATGTGATAGCCCAAAGGTAGATGCAGGGTACTGAGATTCCAGATCTAATGGAGGCTGGATGAGGGAGACTGGGGCATCACATCCACACCAAGAAGCTGGAATTGAAGATGCCTGTGAAACACTGAGGCAGCCATGTCCAATCCTGGTGGCTAAATATGCTCCTAGGGGGACTTCTTGCTTTACTTCTTTTAATATTTTCCTATGCTGTGACCCAGTGCTACATACAATAAAACAATTTTTCAGCCTGAAAATGATGCTTTGTCCTCAGCTCGAGGCTGCTGAGAACTGTGCCCTGGTGCCCAGTGAGCTGGAGTGAGCCAGGCTCTGTGCCTCTGGCCACAGTCCACGTTTGATCCTCTCAACACCACTCCTGGAACAAATCCCCGGGTCCCTGGGAAGCTGTCACCCACCCACATCTGCTCTCCCTGCCCCATCCGCCAGTTCCAAACCCTGCTATGTGGATCCTGATGCCAGGAGCAGATCTGTGACTGGGGGCACTCCAAACCACTCTTCCCCACCAGGGCTTTGAGATTCCTGAAGCAGAGAATTGATGCCATGACTATCTCAGAAATGACACACAAACATTAAAATTGAGCAAATGATAAAATGTAGATGAATTTTCAGGAGCAGAGATACTGAATAAGAAAAAACATGGCATCAAACTACACAGTTTATTCACAGGAAAGATATATCTTGACAAGAACTAATATTTTATGTGGCGCAAATAATTCAGCAGTAACAGATCTGCACATTTAAAAATGTGGTATTAGGAACAAAGTCCTGATTTCCCCTACTTCTCATCCGAGTCCCTGACATACACAATCTCCTCTTCCCTGCCCTTCTCCCTCCTCCCCACAGGAGCTGCCATGCTGGAATGGGCCTGGGGCTCCAGCCCTGCAATGTGGAGAGGGAGCACCTGCTCCCAAAGTCTGATGGGCAATGCTGTGGGTGGACTTTGGATGCAGAAGAGCCCACCCCATACACCCCAATCCCCCGTCACACCAGGGGCTGCCCCGAGCCCCAGTCCCTGTGCCAGGGCTGTTCTCTCGGCACAGGATGCTCCTCAGCCTTAGTGATTCACACTCCTGTGGCTGCTGCTCATGGAGACAGTTTGAGACCACCCCAGGGGAAGATGACATGCTGAGGGAGTGTGCAAACAGTGGCCACGATGGTGGGTCCAGCCCCAGAGGGATGGGGAGCTGGGAGCCCCAGGTCACCCCGGACTCTGCCACAAGGCCACCAGGATGTCTTTGAGCCAGGGCGCCTCGGCAGCTCCCTGTGCTGCCTGTGCCAGACCATCTGTCAGCACTCCCCATCTCTCCCTGCCACAGCCACAGATTTGCACAATCGAGCCCATTTAACTGATGCTGGAATCTTCCTACCTGGTGTGAGGCTCTAAGCCTTATCTGCATTTAGGAATTGTGCTAAGCCAGCAGATCTCCTGCGTATTTGCTCTTTGAAAGCCCACTCTGAGGAGTTCTGGCAGGAGGGCCACATAAAGGGAAAGCCCCACAGCTCCAGCCCACAGATAAAGCTCTGCACCATACAAGACATTTTGATATTTTATGCCAGCATTTGGCACTGCTCCAGAAGAGCTCTGAGTTATCTTAAGCTTCATAAATGCAGAGCTAAAGCATTAGCAAGGGAATCGCTCCTAAGTCAAGGGTTAGAGGCGCACAGCAAAATGGGTTCTTAGGGGGTGCTGTCCCCCTGGCTTTGGGGGATAAGTCTGTATTTACCACCCCCCCACACCCCCCCAACCCTGGGCAAACTGTGATGCTTCCCAATGCTAAGCTGAAGGGTTTTACTGAAACACTCCAGCAAAACGATTCCTCCTGGCTCCTAAGTACATAAAAGCATCAAAAAGTAAAAATGTATTCTACACTATGGTGATTAATTAGGATGATGGATGAGGACAAAAATCTGGTTCCACTGCCTCCTTTGCACAGATACAGGAACTGGTGTGAGTGGAGGAACCCGGGGAGGTCAGAACACAGGGGTCACACTCGTGCACTGCAAAGAATGGCAGGACACGACCGTGGCCACCAAAAACGTGCCAGAGGCTCTTTGCCCACGCTGGCATGGGCAAGGCAATCACATCTACATCCGTGCCCACCCTGGGCTGCCCATTTTGCAGGAGAGGATGGTGGGAGCTGAGGAGCTAAAATAGATGGTCTTGAAATAATCTTGAAGGAGAGAATGAAGGCAGCTGCTCAAAGGCTTGTGCCAGCCTGGAGCTGAATCTCGCTCCAGGAAAGGTGCTGCAGCAAAGGGGACCCTGCGTCTGATCAGGCAGCTCAGTCAAGAGCTGCAGCATTGAAACAGACACAGCAAAGGAACTGGGAAACAGAAAACAGGAAAGAGGAAATGGCTTCTGAACAGTGGAAATGTTCCGCTATGGAGGAGGATGGGGCCTGGAGAGGGAGGATTAGCCAGCTATAAATACAAGCAGTGCTGAGTTAAAAGGCTAATTAGAATAGCAAAAAGAAATACAGCACTACATTTCAGAGATGATTCTGACTAACAAAGAGTTTTTCAAATCTGTTTGCAGAAGTGAATATGAAAGAGAAAATTGGATTCCTATGAAATTATTTCAAAAATTGGAGGAGGAAAAAGGTAATGGCAGATCTCTTCAACAGCCAGTCAGGCTCCTGACATCTTCATCTGCTGCGAAGGCAAAGAGAAAGGCGACAGGTCTCCGTTTTCATGTCTTGGGAGGAAAAAAAAGAGCTGGTGACAAAGAATGGTTTGTGCAGAGATGGGGCACAAAAGTTGATGTCAGACATTCTCCTTGTGGCAGCCTGGAAAGAAGTGACCAGTCTAACTTCTGAACTCTGAGGCTGCAGCTCTCCCCTCCCTGAGAGCTGGGAACTGTGTGGCCCTGTGACAAACACATGGAGGGGACAGTGCCACCCACCACAGCCCCCACTGCCCATGGCCAGGGAGGCTGATGGGGCCCAAGGCCACCCTGGCTCAGATGGGGTGTGGAGCCAGCCCCTGGGGTTCGCAGAGCAAACCCACTGTGTGGCAGCAAACCGCTGAGCCCTCCGTGATTAATCACCTACAGCCTCAGCATATGCCAGAAATGGCTTTAGCCTCCCCCAAAAGCTGGAACAGATGGTCCTCAAGTTCTTAACCCAATAAATGTATACAGACACACAGAGACACACGTACATACATAGAGATGTATAAAAATACACACTCTACCCCACCTCATCCTGCAGACATGCAAGGCTGGGCTGAGCCACGCCTGCCCCAGCCATGCTCACCCTGTTCTCCTCCCGTGACAGAAGGATTTAATGGAAAAAAATGCTCTGCTTTTTCCAAGTCTCTGGGACACAGCAACATTCCAACACTAAAAGAGCTTGGACCTAGCCTGAGAGAGAGCTTGTCCCACACATCTGCTGGCCACAAGCAGCACGCAAAAAGGAGACCAGAGCACAGGCGAGTTTGGATTCACATCCTCTATCTGGGGTAGTTTGGGCTGCAGTGCAGGGGTGTCACCAGAGACCTTCGTAGCTGGAGGAGAAGGACTGACATCACCAGAGCTCATGGTGAGGTAAACAGCAGAGGATAAATGGGATGACTTTTATTCTTCATCTGTTCACAACAGCACTGGTGGCTGCTGTGACCAGAGCCACAGGTCACGATGACATCAGGCCATTAACAGGACAAAGAGTGACAGCTGGGATCATGCAAGAAGCAGGGATGGGGCAAAGGGGAAGGGGTGCTCAGGAGGAGCAGACAAAGAGTGCTGCTGTCTCCTCCCTGGCAGACAGCACAAGCTGGCTCTCTGTGAACCTGTCTGTGGCAGTGGGCAAACAGGGACAGCACAGTGGCTGTGGAAAGGGCTGGCTGGCTGATAACTCTCTGAAATTAAACTAATTGCATTGCCTAGTAAATCCTAACAGCAGCTACAATACCTTTGCTCTTCTCCAAAGATGCTGAGTGGCTTTATGAGCATTAATTAACTCCGACTTACACAACAAGCCTGTGAGGCAGGTGCAATTAGGTCCATGGAGAGGGAAGTCCATAGCCCCAGGTCCCACAGCCTGGCAGTGTGTGGGGAGTCCCTACAGGACCAGCTCCCTCCCCAGGGTGCAATTACAGCCCAGGAGATCCCACTCCCAGGACTCCACTCTAATTAACCATCCCATCTCCCTGTGCACTCACATCCATATTTATCATGATTTCCTAGAACAGACAAAAGGCAAAACCATGAGAAGCTTTGCTAATAAACAGCCACCAGCAGCAGCCCTTCATGCTGGCCAGACCCAGAAGAGTCCCTCTGTCCTCATCCCGTGTCCCTCCGTGTCTCTGCTCCCACCAAGGCGCCCAGCCCGTGGGGCTCTGCAGCTCCCTGTCAGTCTGCTCCCACACCTGGCTGTGTGGGCATGGGGCAGCCCTGGAGGCATGGGCCATGGCACGTGGCTTCCAGACACTCCATGGGCTTGGCTCTGGGTCCCTGTCCTCTCCCTGCTGAGATCTACCAGACCCCATTCAGTACAGTGCCTGCACTCCAGAGACTGCTCCCTGGGGTCTGGAGCAAGGAGAGGGGAAGCAGAAAAATTCACAGACACACACCTAAATAAAATATTTTAAAGTGAATTTCCCATGAGGTGTCAGCAGCTCTTTAATATTGTGCTGCTTTTCCTGGCCAATCATGTTGTCACTCCAGCTGGTGGGAGAGTGATTGCCAGCTGCCTATGGGAAAAGGATGACAGGAATGTCTCCTCCTGCCTGGGAGACCTGCACTGCCTCATCCTCCTGCACCACTCTTGACTCCACAAACAAACGGCTCCTTGCAGCAGGAGCAGAGAGGCAGCACGAGGGTCAGCAGACACACGTGCCACCACGGATCCCTGCCCTGTCCCCAGAGGGGAATGGAGTGGCAGGTCCCAGCACGAGGCACACAGCATTCTTCTCAGGAATGAGGAGCTGGTCTCACAGGTGTGGAACAGAACGGAGCCTTTTTTATCCACTCAGCCCTGACCCACTGGCCAGCTGGGCCACTGCCCTCGTCCTGATCTTGCTGTCCCTCCAGCAGCCAGTGGGATGCAAAGCCACACAGCTTTACCCTTTGCCAGTCCCCAGTGGGTGCCTGGCTGGCCTCTGTCCTGCTCCTCGGGCTGAGGACATTTGAGACTGGAGAAATACTGTAGGAATTAGGGAGCAATACTGTCCCTGATCTGTGGTGCCTGTGGGAAGGCATGACCCTGGACCGCCAGCCCAGAGGCAGAGGCTGCGGTATGGAGTGGGGACAGCTGCTGTGAATGTCCCTGTAACAGCAGGTGTCACCTCCGCTGGGCACAAGAGCTCTGTGCCCCGTGGCAAAGCCAATGCAGCTGAGCTGCACAAACTCAGCAGGTCGAAGCTGCCCAGCTGCAACTTGCAACTTCTGTGAATGGGGAAGAAATAGTTATTTCCCCTAATTACAACTTAAATGCCAAATAAATGCCTGTCGGCTACGGTAATTGCAATGTCACTGGGTGATTAGTGCCTGCTCTGCACTCCGAGAAGCGGCAGCACATCTGCCAGCCACAGTAACCCACACCCTGAGTGCCCCAGCTCCAGACAGCCATTCTGGGCCAGAGCTCGGCTGCGGTGGGCCCGGGCTGACAGAGCTGCTCTGCACCCTTGCCAGGAGCCGTGGCCGTGCCCAGCTCCCAGCCCAGCCCCGGAGCAGCTCCGTGTGCCCAGGGTGTGCAGGGCCTGGGCCTGGCCGGTCCCAGAGGCTCCCTGAGGCTGCTCTGCCCAGCCAAGGGACCCACCACAGCGCTGCTCAGTGCCAGGTCACCACCAACACCGCTCTCCTGCTGCTCCCAGGGCCAGTGCCACGCTGCTCCCGGGCCTTCCAGGGGACTTGCCAGAGTTACTGGTACCCAGGACACAGCGTGGGAGGGGGCTGGCCCCAACCCACCCACCCACCCACCCTCCAGGCAGCCAGGGCTGAGCTGCACATCTCGGCTGCTGCCACTCCTGAGGGGCAGCCACTGGGGAGAGGGACAGGCTTTTAGGTGCAGCTTTATATCTGCAGGAGGGTCTCAAGCAGTGACACTTGCTAACTACAGTTTAGAAAACAACAAAAGGAAATTCTATAAAAAAACTCAGCATTTAGTCTCACCCCCACCCCCATTTTTTTCCTCATTCAAAAGAAATAATCTTTTAAGCATTAAAAAACTCCCCAGTGCTGCTGATACAAAATGCATTGTAACCTTGAATTATATGTAGCAGGGCTGGCTTTCATTATTTATTAGCAAGATCAATTAGAATATTCTGTTTGCAGAAGAATATAATCCAATATGTACTTCAAGCACTAACAGCTAAATATATGCTTATTTAAAAATCAATCTAAAAGTCAAGGTTTCCTTTGTAAATCCTTACTACAGATTAAAAAAAAAAGCTTTGAGTGTTACCACCTGCTGAATGCTGTAGTCTCAAGGAGACAGTTACACATTTTAAAACATCTCAGATGGGAATTGATTGTGCCAGGCAAACAATTGCTGAACCCCCAGCATGGAGGGCTCATAGGTTGTGTGACGGCTGAGTAACTCCCACGGGCAAGCACCCTGGGACCACAGCCCAGCCACTCCACAGGGCAGGGGGAACAAGCCCCCGACCCGGGCAGAGACAGCCAGCACGCCCCTGCCAGCCAGGAAGGGCACCGGGAGTGTGCCAGCCGCGCTGAGTGACTCACTCCGACTCCCAGCATCCCAGCACAGACTTGTTTTTCACTGACTTCCCCAGGCTGACATGGAGCCAAGGCACCCGCCTGCCAGCCCGGCTCAGGATCCGCAGTGTCCTCGCCTTTCTCCCCCGAATCGCAGGTTTCTAAGATTAATTGTCATGTATAATTTATTGACCTCAGCCACGACCTTGGCCCAGCGCGGTTTCCTTTCTCTGCGCTGGGGCGATGGCAGCCGCAGGCTCTGGCAGGGCAGGGTGGGCAGTTCTCCTGGTGCCAGGCGTGCCAAGGGGCTGCCCCACAGCCCTGGAGATGCCCCAGCCCCTCTGCTCCCACTCCGTCCCCACCCTGCAGAGCCCTTTTCCCTGCTTTAATCTCCCCCCTGCTGCCAGCCCAGCGCGGGCTGCTCAGCCAGCTTCCCGCTTCTCCTTCTTCCTTAAGCCCTTTCTCTTTCGTCTTCCATTTTTAAATCTTATCTCCAGGTAAAGAGGGTATTTGATGGGATCAAAAAGTGACCTTTAACAAGGGTAGCAGAGCTTCAAACAATATCCCTGCAAGTTCATGCACACTCAAGTGTTAAAGGGAACAGTTCTCTGATCTCCTGTTCCTCAGTGGAAAAGTCGTTTCACAAAGATTTCTGCCAAAAGCTGGTGCAGCAGACTGAGGAAACTTTCTTAAAACCCAGCACCTAGAATTTGGCACAGGCTGTCCTTAGCTTCTGATAAACCAATCCTTCAAAATCTTTTGGTCTCAGTCTGTGCCAGCAAGTGCTCCAGCCACACCACCCTGCACCTGGGTGGAAGGAGGGCTGGAACGGGATGATCTTCAACCTGCTTTCCAACCCAAATCATCCTGTGAATCTCCGGAGCGTTTGTTTCTCTGCTCAAGTTCCCTATCTCTTGCCAGTTTCCTGGGTCTGACAGATTCCCAAGTATCCCCCATCTTTCATTCAGCTGAATAAAATCCCTGAAATGCCTTTTAGGTAAAGCATTCCAGCCATGGAGGGAAGTCAGACAGAAGCAATCAGAGGGATCAGACAGTGATTAGTGGGCTGAGAATACAGCCAGAGCACAGTGGACAGACACCCAGAGGCTTCCCAAGGCCTCCTCAACAGCACAGTGTCCTGCTCCAGGCTGAGGCCTCCCAGCCATGCTGCGAGAGATGCAGGGAGGGACCAGCAGCATGAGCTGGTGGCTGCCATATCCCCTCCTGAGAAAACCAGGCTGCTTGATCTACGATCCAGGGGTCACTCCAGTTTTGCTTGAGACAAGACCTACAGACCTCCCCATAGCACCTTGTGGATAAATTCCAAGTGGGAAAAGAACAGCCAGAGCTAAAGGACGAGGTGGGCACATAACAGTTTGCCTCCTGAGCTTCCACTGTGCCATGAGGCCAATGGGTTGCAGTGCCATGTTCCCCCAGGACCCTGGCAGACCAGAAGGGAGCAGTGGGGGCCTGAGGCCATGTTATGTCAGATCAGGACAGTCCCACCCTCTCCAGCAGCAGCGCAGAGCCAGCGCTGGCAGTGACGTGACCCCCATGCCACCAGGAGGGCAAGGGGACACGTGTGGGGTCCCCCATCTGCAGCGGAGCTTGCTGGTGCCTCCACAAGTGGCAGGGTGCCCGGAGTGGACAGACGGGAGCGGTGGGTGGGTGGCAGTGACAGCAGCGTTAATCATTTCCGTGGCACCGCGCACGAAGGCGGCGGCACAGCCCGTGGCAGGCACAGCCCGTGCCAGGGGCTGCACACAGGAACGGGCCATGGTGACCCTGCCCAGCACAGCCAGGGGCTGCACACAGGAACGGGTCATGGTGACCCTGCCCAGCACAGCCAGGGGCTGCACACAGGAACGGGCCACGCTGACCCTGCTCAGCACAGCCAAGGGCTGCCCATGGGAACAGGCCACGCTGACCCTGCTCAGCACAGCACAGCCAAGGGCTGCACACGGGAACGGGCCACGCTGACCCTGCCTGCTCAGCACCGCCAACGCCGCGGCCTTGCTGGCCCACAGCGGGTCCCCTCCCTGTCCCCTGTTTCCCCCCGTGCCCTCTGGGGCGAGGGGCGAGAGGCAGCAGCTCTGGGTGCTCCTGGATGGGACAGACAGAGCTGCGCTCCCACCTCCAGCTGCCCACACACACATCCCTACAGCTCCTCGCCACGGGGATGGCGACCCACCCGCAGGCCGGCAGCCAAGGGGTTAAAGTGCCTTGTTACTGCTTCTGTAGCTGGGCTTCACTTATTTGCAGCCGGAATTCCCCAGGAGCCTGGGCTTTTACTAGTGGCTCTGCTGTAGAACCATGTCATTATAGATTGCAAGTTCCTTAAAGGTCAGATAACACAACACAATTGAATCATATTAGTGAGCATAGCGAGCTGATATTTTCCTAGGAAAACCCATAAAGCAGATTGTTTGCTGCAGAGAAACACACTGTTGTATAGCAAAGCCGGTGTAATCGTCTGCACAAACAAACAAGTGGTTTATGAGAAAAACCTCCCATGCTGCAGATCCTTGGGGCAGGAGCCAGCAGGACCAAGCACTGGGCACCTCAGGCAGGTTGGATTTCAGCTTGGGTCACAGGACTGAAATACATCGCAAAAAACAAGCAGGGAAATAAACAATTTCAAAGTGTATGGTTGAGAGACAAAAACTCGATATTTCATTTAATATCTGGATGCAGGTAGCGGTTAATCCAAGACAGTGCTATTAAAGAAATGCAGAATTGATTGTGAGGATGATTGAAGATTTCTGAAAAGTACCATTTCCATGGCCATGATGACCCCACCTTTTTTTTTTTTTCCTAATTTGCCTGTAATCTATTTGGACAAATCCTTTTATCACATTTATTTTCTTTCCAAGTTTCAACAGTGTGATTAATTACAGAACTTTGCAGTCCTACTTATCCTACTGCATGCTCTAATTTTGCTTCCTTTTAAAATGGTTTTCCATCCCTAATAGACACCTTTCCTTGTTCAGCTCCTTTACTTTGTCCCTCTGAAATCTGCTGTCACTAACCCGTCACGCTGGCAGCCACCCATCCTGCCTGAATCCTCATTTCCACCTGGAGGCAGCCAGCACCAGTGGCACTCACTTTCCAGAAGGGCGTGGGCCTTTCTGTGGGGAGAGAAAGGCACAAACCTCTTTTTCCAAAAATCTGGGTGCTTGTCAGACCCTAGGGTCTGCAGCCCCTCCACCAGCCTGGAAATTCTCATTTGGTTCTAGATTTAACTACAGAATGAAAAAGCAACTGGAATCAGCACAACTGCTTTAACCTTCCCCAGTCATAGAAAGAGGAGGAAAAGTAATTAAAAAATAATTTTGAATACACAAAGCCACATCTCCTCTCACTGACCTTCAGCACCGGCATCAGCTGCCTGGGGCAGCAGAGCAGGAACACCACGGCTCCCACTCCCACCTGTGTGGCTCTCCTCTGCTGCGTTTCATCATGTCCCAGCCAAACAGTGGTGAAACACCGGCAGAAAAACAATTAGATTTAAATCTTGTTTCCTCTTTCTATCTTGCCTTTTTCTTCTCTCTACTTAGATGCTCCTCAGTGCACTAATAGGATTTGTGTTTAGCACAGTGCGAGACGAATGATTTATGGGGCTGTCGGCACTACACACTCCCAAAGCCACTGCAGCCCCCTGGAAGGGCACTCCAGGAGTAGCCAGACGAGAGTGCTCTGGCTCTGTGTGTAATTCTTTGTACACACTGCCCACACAATCCCTGCTATCCTGGCTCTCACAGCGCCTCTGTGCTTTCCTCACACTGCACTTGGCTCTGCTGAGGGAGGAAATGGGACCAAGAGCCTTGACCAGCCCCTGCTGCCACGCACCAGCCACGGTGCTTCCACAAACCCATCTGCTGGTTTAACTGATGCTGCAGCTCACATTGACTTGTGCCTCATCTAAGCCAAACGGCTCAGTCCCTGCATTTCAGTACCAACACGTAATGCAAAGGCCGTGTGAGAACTGACCAGACCCAACAACTGCAGCATGGCCAGGAGCACAGTGAAGACTGCAGTGACTCAGGTGCCAAAGTCCTACCGAAAGTCTCTGGGACTGGTCAGATTCTGCTGGTGGCTCTGAATGTGGCTCTGTCAGTGCAGCTCCTGCGGCTCTGCACCAGCAATGCCCTTCATTAATTCCTAATGCTGCCCCAAGTACATCTCATGTCCTCCAGGGCTTGGCAGCCCCTGTGAGCTGGGGCACAGAGCACAGCTCCCTACCTTCCTTCCACATACAACAAGAAGCCAAATGAAATAATGAAAGAAACTCATTTTAATGCCGCAGAGGGAATTGTTTTATTGCTAAAGTAGCAAATAGAACTAATTGAATCCACTGGAAAAAAAAGGCGCAAAGGAATGGAAAGGGTAGGTGTGGAACACAGACAAAAAGGGCGAGCTGGAGCCTGAATATTCATGGACCTAGAAACCGCAAACCCTTGAATGCAAAATATCTTCATAACTGATCATATGCCAATGGCAGTGCATGCACAGCTCGGAGACAGGCTTGGAATGTTTGCATTTACAAGATTTTTTAAAGTAATATTATGGACCAAATTCTCTGGTTCATTAAGCTGCTTTGCACCTCCCTGGTAAAAGAGAACATCCTGGGAGTGAGCACCAGGACTGGCACAGGTTCCCAGCAAGGCTGAGCGCAGGGCAGGCGGCAGCGCACAGCCCTGGCACAGCTGTGGTGTCCCCAGTGCCAGGCAGCTGCCTGCCTGCTGTGGGGCTGTCGAGGCAGCTCTGACCTCAGCCCCTGCCATGGGCTAGCACGGCTCTGCATGGCTGGGCTGCTGAGCTGGGGCACCCCAAATCACCTCCCCTTTCACACGCCGCCAGCTACACCTGCCACAAGCTTTCAAACTCAGTTTGCAGTGAATTTCAATTTTCAGTGCCAACATATATATTAACATGGGGGTTACATTTTAATTAAGGCAGCACTCATGTTCTTCATTACAATACTAAGTCATCCAGCAAGGAACACCAAGGATATAAATCCCATTAATGAAGAAGGAGATACGTAACCTGCACTGCATGCTGCAGCACAGAGGCACCAGTACAAGATGACTCTCATATGAAGTGCAAGGTGAGAAAGCTGGATTAGAAATGCAGATTATACTCCCAAAGGCCATACAATGTACATCTGGCACCACAGGCCCTCAATCTGCCCCCTGAAGGTACCCAAAACACCAGTCCTACCTCGATCTATTTTCCCACCCCGAGAGAGAGCCCAAGGCATGACACAGCTGCTGGGTGTGCTGGTGGGGCATACAGTGCCTGGGTCCCTCCAGCCACATGCAGGAGGGGAAGGGCTGCAGCTGAGACCCTCCCCAGCAACAGCAGCACTGCTACAGGGTGAGGGTGTCTCCCCAGCCTTGGGGTAACTGGGGGCTCAGCTCTCCCAGGCTCACTGGAAGACAGAGGCACTGGTGAAATCCACCTCTGCAAAGCCCTCCCTCTGTCCCTACACCAGCATCCCAAATCCTCACTCTCTGGGCACAGCAAAGAGCTTCAGGCTCACCTCTGCCTGCAACACACTCCAAGCATTAGAAAAAGTTAATAGGGGTCACAGGGAAGGCTGCACTGGGCAAAGCCATGCCAGGGCACTCGGGGAAGGACCCTGAACTGGGCAGCAGGACAGACCCACCACGGTGCCACAGGGCCCTCACCAGTCGGAGCCCCCCGATCCATCACCCCGCTGACAGCCAGCAGCTCTGAACTTACACACTAATGAACAAGCTCCTTACACGGCCTGGCCCTGGGAAAGCACTTCTTCACCACTGCCTACTCCAAAAAAATGGCTGGGGAGTTCCTGATAAGGTTTTCCAAAGGAACCCATCTGCAGCAGAGCCGTGGATCGCCTCCCACTGAGACACCGCATCCCAAGACAAGAGTGCTTCAGAGTATTATGTGGGAACAGAGTAACAATAAAACACCTTGCTGTAACTTTAGCAGCAGTGGCTCTAGCAGAAAAGCCTGTAATGATCTAATAACACATTTCCCTTGCTGCCACTCCAGCCTTGTGAAATCCAGGGTAGTTTAAGCCATAAATCCATCCCAGCTCTTCCTTTGTCATTAATTGTTAGGCTATTTGTATCACACATTTCACATACCAAATAGACTCCAATTTCATGGTGGGCTAGACTGCTTCTTTTAAGCTTCTTTTAATCTTTTTTAATTTTAAAGTGGTACCAAACTTAAATATTTTCTAATGGAGTGTATGTTTTACTCACATCTAATAGTATCACTACAATTTAGAAACAGTAAAAGTCAAGCTCCCGTCTGTACAATAAGCTTGCAGCTCTATTTCCAAAGTTCAATCAGTTAACCTAGGAGAGCAATAACTTCCCTACAATGAGTAACAGCGCGGAATAATATTTAGATAGAGATAAACCCTTTTTGCATAGGAAATTGCATTATGATTTGCTGGGTCTATGAAATTCTCAGCAAGATGCTTTAGTTTACCAATGAAGTTGTTGCCTCAGGCATTTTTCCAGCGTTTCGATTTTTTGGGGAGGGTCTAGATGATTTTGAGCTGAGTAAGGAGCCCGTATCTTTCCAGATCCCAGCGTGTGCAGCACACCCAGCAACAGAGCTGCTGCAGCCTCTTCCCACACTGGCAGCGCAGGATGAGCAGCACAAACAGCAGCTGCCCCATCTCAGGGGCTGTGCAGCCCTCGAGTCTGTGGCCTGCACACTGCACCAGCCCCTTGGGGTTTGCCCTGCCAGACCCAGCTCCTGGGGTCAGCACTTGCAGCAGGTGCCCGGGTGCCCTGGATTGTGCCCATGTGGCAGGATACCCATTTCTCTGGGGGAGCCATTAACAAAGAGCAAGAGCAGGAACGCTGCTGAGTGCCATCCATTCGTGGCCAGGCTCCTGGCAGATGTAACACCCTCTTTTCTGCGGCACAGCTCAGCTCCAGCACCGCCCATGGCTCCAACATCCTCCCTGATGCTGCGGAATCACCATCCCCACCCCACGGCCTGGTGCCCCAGAGCCCCTCTAGATCACGCCTGACTGTGGCTCTGCCTTTCCATGCAGGGTGAACAGCTCATGCAGAGGAGGCACAGCCCTTTCCTAGGGTACCCAGAGCCCTTTCCTGACATACCAGTGTCCCTCGGTGCACCCTCTGGCTCTGCAAGCTCCAGTGCCACAGAGCATCAAGCAGAGGTGGCGACTGGTAATTCAGGAATTAAAAGGGTACAAATAAAGAGCCCTAAAATGAGCTTGAAGGTTGTGAGTGCTGACAGTGCAGGGGAGGGGCACTGTGGGATCGATGCTGGTGCTCCCCAGGGAACAGACCAAGGAGGGATGAACCAACAGCCAGTTAAAGACCTCCAGCAGCAATGACTTTAGGATCCATAGGTCTGCCACCAGCATTTCCTGAGTCAGCACTTTGGATGGAAAACGGTCAGTTTGCTGTTGAACAAGCAGGACCAGAGCTGAGTAACTGACAGTTTGTCACCTGCACAGGTGATGCAGCACCTTCCACCCAGGGCTGAGTTGGGAGGTGACCCCTCCCCACATGTCTGGGGCTCAGGGGTGGGCAGCAGCTGAGCCTCCCCGGGCACAGAAGCACCTGGAGGAGCCTCAAAGCCTCTGGGGCTGGTGCACGGCCCCATGTTGGCTCCACAGAGGCTGGGTGGGTTTGTTCACCCTGGCTGGATGGTGGCAGCTCCTGCTGGGGCTGTGCAATCCAGCCGTGGTTGAACGCCCAGGCCTGATGCTGATGTTGGCTTCCCACGAGCGTGCTCACGGCTCGGCTTAATTATATCAGTGTCCATCAAGAACAAATACAGAGAGGGCAGAGCTGGGGCTGAAATAAAGTTATTTGCAGATGTGGATGAACGCTAATACTAAATATATTACTGTACCCATCTCAATGCAAGATGAAAGGAAATGCACTCTAAAACAAAGGAGAACCGCAGATCTGGGCTATCACTGCTCTGCTCGGATCCAAAATAATTACTGCTAATAAAGGAGGGGGCCAAGTCCAGTCCAGCCTGGCTCTGAAGGGAATGGAAATCAGATTTTGGCTTCAAATGTGTTATAGCAATCTCTGAAATACAAAATAAAGTCTGGCAGATGGAGTTATTTTTATCCAAAGCTAGTTCTGTTTAGTAGGTCGGTGGCTATAACTGATGTCCCTTTGCTATTTCCTCTTCCCCCAGGTCCCCCTGCCTCAGTTTCTCCAGCCACTGACAAGATTGGAGCAGACAGCTCCAGTATATTTTGGGAGGATCCTGCTTAGCTGTAAAAATCAATTGTGAATTTTGCATCCACCCCCAGCATTTGGCCTGTTTATATTGCCAAATATATTCTGTAAAGAAGTACCGTACTTCACAGGAGAGCTTGTCAAGGTAAATACCTTAATTTACATAAAATGTGACTAGCAATTGAAATGTTAAAGCCATAAAGAGCAAGTTTATGATCCATCCTTGATGCCTGGATGTATAATATGACAAGGGGGGAAATACTGTGCCTTGCAACATTTACTAAATTGGTGTGTTGACACTGGGGAGGGAAATGGGAGACTTTGAAAAAAAAAGGTTGGAGGGTTTTTCTGAGGGCTGTCTTTTGGCTTTTTTCTTCTCCCTTTTCATAAGTATGAATTTTTCCCCAGCCTTCTACAGTCAGGTTTCAACACTCTCCTTCAGCTTGGAAAGTGCAGCTCCCTAAATAACAAATGGGGGGAGCAGTGCCCATGTGCCACCATGGAGCAGAGTCTGGGCAACAGCTTGGCCATGCCCAGGGAGAGGAGCTGCTCTTGGCAGGGTCAGGGTCCAGTCCTGTCCAGCCACTCCCTCATGCCCCTGACAGACACCTTTAATCTAAACAGGAATTTATCACTGTGATTGAACAGACTCTTGTAATTCTGGGGTTTCCTTTAAACTTTTTCAAATACAGAGGAAGCCAATTAAAACCTCATACAACCCTAAATAATACTTATTTCATAGTGGATTAAAAGCCTAAAATGAACTGCTGCTCACATGTACACAGCAGTGAAATGACAATATCCACACTGGATGCTCTGGAAAGTTTGATCATGCAGGTTCCTCACCTGGACTCCATACAAATGTTTCAGCCATTCATTCATGCTCATACCCTCATACCCTTCGCAATTCATTGAAACCACTTCAAGCAAAAATCATTTGAAAGAAATTACCTCTGTGTATCACACTCTGAGCAGTGAGACATGTCCCACATGAACCAGCCCAGCCCCCAAAGCAATAAAATTTCTGCTGAAGTGCATGAAATAATGACTCAGAGAAAAGGAGTCCTCATGAAAAGAAGAGGTAAAAGAAACCCATGAAAATAAAAAGACTCTGACCTTTGTCGATACAAAATGTCACAAATTTGTGTTGGAATTTTGACTTTGAAAATCTAAAGCCTTTGCCCATAACTTTCTTTGAGAAGCTGTTGTTCCTTCTCTGCCAGTCCGGGCTTGGGGCAGAGCTTTGCTAGCCAGGGAGCAAGCAGGGGTCAGGTGCACCATTTAAACCCGAGAACACGACCACCCAACACTTCCCCTTTTGCTGCTCCAAGGGGCTATTTTTCCCCAGGCCTGTTTTTGAGTTTTCTGTAACTCTACATGCACAAGCAGTGCTGCACTCACAAAGAGAGCAAAGCTCACAAACTTTGACATGCCAGACAACACTTAAACCCTTAGCAGCAAAGCACCAGCGTGTTTACACGTTATTCAGCAAAATCCTAGAGAAAGGATGGTCTTGAGACTACAGTGCAACAGTGCAATGATCTCAGGACTGGTGACATGTGCCAGTTTCCTACATGCTCCAAGGGAAATTCCAACAGTCATTGGAAGAGGCATCCCCAACATGTGTGGCTGTGTGCTGAGCCCTGTGTCCATAACCCTCCCAGGAGAGCTGTGTGGCTGCTCCCGTTCCCAGGCTCCTCACACACACCGGATCAGAGTGGGAGCAGGGCAGAACCCCAGCTGGGCGTGGTGGTGGGACATCCCCTGGGCACTCCAGCCCACCCATGTGAGGGACAGGGCTGGACACGTCCCTGCCAAGGCAGAGGGGGCCGGTGCCTGGGGCTGCCAAGGGCCACAGAGAGCACCCTGCTGCCTCCCCTCTTGCCTCCACCTTTCCCTCAGCACTTCGTGCTCACGGTCAACCACAAGTACGCTCCACATGGAGGCAGAAGCAGTGACAAGCCCTGCAGGACCTGGTGCTCCAGAGCCCTCCTGCCAGTGTGTCGGCCCAGCACTTCTCTCACTCTCTTTGCAGGAAGAGCCAGAGCAGCTCATAGGGGCTGCAGGTGCTGAGAGCAGCTGCCATTCCCATGGCTACAACTGAGCAGCATGTGGATAACCACCATCAGGTGATAAAACACTGCAAACAGACTCAATTCATTCCTTCATCCCATTCCTTGAGCTAAAACACAGCACAAAGGAGGGAGACAGCTGCTGCCCAGGAAGGGTGCAGGGTGGGCTCCCCTGGCCCAGCACACAAGGCAGGGGCAGAGCTCTGGCACACAGCAGATTCACTGCAGTAGCTGCAGGACGCAGAAGAAAATCCATGCCTGCTGCTGGAATGGCTCCTCGTCAGTCCCCAGATGGGCGAAACATGGGGGCCAACCAGCACAAAGCCTGACCCCTGCTCGCAGTGCCCAGCCCAGAGCTGAGCCAGGGGTCAGCAAAGTCCAATACACTGGATCCACAGAGGAGAGAGGCAGCTGAGTCACTACATTTCAGCAAAACCAACTCACAGCAGGGCCCAGAAACAAAATCAATATGCTTTCCCTAAGTTACCAGAAGTGCAGTGGGTACAACACTCTGGGAAGGCCTTTTGCAGAGAAACACAGCGGTTCCCAGGCTCTGCAGCTGTGCCTGTGGGCAAAAGCAGACCCCAATCCATCCTTCCATGGTAGGTGTTCCCACAGTGCCGTCAGCACAGGCTCACAGTGCTGATGGAAAGGGTTTGATTTCCTGAATGCCCTGAGCTGATCAGAACAGCACAGGCATTAGCCAGCAACACAATTACAGCTCACAGCGAGGCACAGCTCACAGCGAGGTGACACTGTGTGGGATGAGGCTGAAATGGCCCCAAGCTATTGCTGCCCAACAGCTGTTGGGGACGCTGAAGAAAGGTCCCTGCACACATCCCTGGACACAATTCCTGCCAGCAGCCCAGGCAGCAAAAGCCGGGTGCTCCAAGGCTGGATCGTCCCTGGGCACGCAGGGCTGCCCTCTGCCCCAGCCACCAGGTCAGCACAGGAAGGAAGAGATGGCCCCGTGGGGAGCAGAAATAACACACAGCAGCCACCTCCCCCAGGCAGATGAACTCGGTGTCCACAGGGAGTGCCAGCTCCGGAGCCACAGCCACAGCTCCACGGAACCGCTCACCCGTGAGCACGTGTTTATTGCTGAGAGAAGAGCTCCCTGTCACGGCATTATTCATTATTTGTATGAGGCCAGCAGCTCACCAAATAACACGCAGGCCTGACTGCTCGGGAGAACACTCCAAAAAACCCAGACAAGCAGTGCAAATAGCATTAGACATGCAAGCCACTCCACTGCCTGCCATGGTGACTGCTCCTGCAGCGGGGCCACTCCACACACACAGCTACACCCAAGCACTCAGCACTGGAGGCCCACGGCAGAGAGGGGAATGTGATCTAATCACAGATACTGCTGCAGCCTCTCCATGAGGGTTCCAGGGAGGAGGAAGCAAGGAGTAAAGCAATGTGCATGTACACACAGAATTTAACTCTTCCAATCAGCAAACCTTAAAACTCAATTTCAACTCACCACTACTAGGTGTTCTTTTTGTGTTATGGAAATCGTATTTGTGTTAAAACCGCAAGTGTGTTTTCAAAATATTGTTACAAATCCCCAGTTTTTCTGCTAAAGGCAGGATGTCAAAATAGCCTTGAAAGTGTAATATGACAGAACTTAACCCTCTCACCGTGCTGAGCCTGCAGGCAGCTGGGGATGGTAGCTGGGAGCACTGGGCTGTTCCATTCAGCTCAGGAAACCTCAAGGGTACCCAAGTGATGAGGCCTCCCGTGCTGGTCATTTGCACCAGCAGAAAGACACAACTAAAGCCCCCCCATTCTGGGGCTTGGAGCTCCCACTCCTTCACACAGCCACCTGCAGCATTTCTCTTCCGAAGTCCCCAGAGCAGGCACCAGCAGCATCTGAGCATCCCGAGGTACTGGCACTGGCACAGGGGAGCACCTGCACCACCCACAGCGGCGCAGGGCGGCACAGCCACGGCGCAGTGCCCAACACCATCACCTCCCCTCCTCCTCCAGCCACACGGAGCCATGCGACCACACCGACTCCAGGGCTCCCTGCACACCCTGCCCACCTCCCCGGGCTCTCTCCACTCTGACACCGAGCCAAGGCCCTAGCACCACAAGGACACAAACCTGTCCAGGTGCTGGACACTGCAGGCAGTTGGCAGTTCCCATTGCATCCCTACACAATTGTGTGCCCTTGATCCATGCCCAGGCAGGGAACTCAGACATGTCCCAAGTGCTGTGCCTGTGCTTGTAGTGAGCATTTATGGATGTAATCTCCATTCCCTGGCCTCAGAGGCCTCTCTGTCATTCTGCCATCCTTTTTGTGCTCTGAGAAAGGCTGCCAGTGCTTTTCCAAATGCAGGATAGCTCAGGGCAGAGCTCACGGCATGGGACATGCCCACTGAGGCATGAGCATCACACCGGAGAGAGCAAATGCCTGCAGTCCAGCCTGGCCACGGGGGCCATCAGAGATCACTGTGCCTGGGCACATGAGAGGGCAGGGGGACACTTGGACACTGGCTAAAAATCAGCAGCAGCTCCTGCAGGAAAGCTGGCATATCCTCAGGAAGGAAGGAGAAAGTTAAAGACAACAGCTTACAAAGGAACAGCAGAGGAAGACTGGATGTCGTTTAAAGGAAGCTGTACCATGGAACTTGTCCTTCAGACAGCCCAGCATTAGGACGGACAGAGTCATAAACTGCAACCACACAAACAATCCTGGCAACATAATAGAAACTAACCAAAGCTAATCTTGGTCCAGTTTGCACCAGTTCATGTGTGGAAAGACCTCTGTTTGCAATTGACAGGAGCACATGAAATGAGCGGAAGAGATCAGCGACAGCATACAAACCTTCAGCTTTCCCTACAGGTTCCCAGGAAAAAACAGAGCAGGCAGTGTGGAACTGCCATCCTGACATGCCACCCTGTCCCAGCAGCACAGAGCTGGCACCCCCTGGCCCGTGCTAGCATCAACTCCAGCCACTGACGGAGATCCTGGACCAGACACCCAGAACATTTAGGGCTTTTCAATCTCAAGGCAACAAAGACACAGGTAATGCAGCATGGAGTACACACAAAGAAATGGCAATGCCCTGGTGCCATCTCCATTTTACAGGAGCAACCAAGGTGGAGAAGGCATTTCCCTTTCCTCCAGCTCCTTGAGACTGGGAGATAATTTTGTGAGTGAACAACTAAGCAAGGAACCCTGAAGGTCTGCCATTCCCTTATTTCACTATGTAAGAAGAAACCTGACGGTGTTAAAAGCTCACAGTGTGTAATGCGGAAGTCACCATAAGGAGATGACTTCAATAGTTGCTTCTTTGCTAAAAAAACACTGACATTTCTGTGGACAGGAGAAAAATCTCCAATTACTCTACCTGGGACACAGCTATGAGCTGTCAGCCTCCCTGGCACACTCAATCAGGTAATCTCAGAGAAGGTCAGGAAGAAGCAGCTGCTGGGATGGACGGTGAGCTTTCCCCATTCTGCTTTTTGGTTTGTGTTTGTAGGGCACTAAAAGGCAGTCCATGACGACAGCCCGGCACCAGTACAGCACCAGGGAAGCTGTGGCTGCTGCTGAGGCACAGACCACCAGCCATGTCCTGCCCCTGCAAGGCTGAACGCTCCTGAAGGAGGGGGGAGAAGCACGTGTTTGGGTT
Source organism: Passer montanus (assembly GCF_014805655.1). Classification (NCBI taxonomy): domain Eukaryota; kingdom Metazoa; phylum Chordata; class Aves; order Passeriformes; family Passeridae; genus Passer; species Passer montanus. The sequence goes on from NW_024373256.1 coordinate 350,204, forward strand.
GGGCAGGTGTGAAGGTAACTGCAGGTCGGGCAGCCAGGGCTGCAGTGGCACAGAGCAGCAGTTATTACCATCCCACAGCCTGCTCTGCCCAGACCCTCACACACCAAGGGTGCCCCAGCCTGTTCTGCCACCTCTCCTGCCCGAGCAGCAGAGCTCCAAGGCTTGAAAGGAGCAGCACACACCAGAGAGCTGCTGCAGGCATGGAAATGCCAAACTGCATTCTGCAAATGAAAACCTGTGTGTGCCTCTTACACCCACTCACTAGCCCTCTTCTAGTAGCATAACTCTAAAGATGAAAAAGCAGCTGCTCATCATATTCAGTGCTTGATCTTCTTCTGCTTGTTTTGAATAAAACCAAACTTTTTTTTTTTTATGTGCCACTTTCTAGCCTCTTCTAGCCAGCTTTCTAAACTTGTTTTTCAAGGTAAGCCTCTCCTCCAAGAAAATTCAGTGCAATAAAATACTATGTCTGAAATTGTATCTATAAACACAAAAACCATAGCCAGTCCTTTAGTTCCTCCCCCATCAGAGCAGCACACTGAAAACACTCTCAGGGACAACCTCACTAAGTTCTGATGTCCACTTCCTTGAAATCCCCCCAGAAAATCCCACAGCATTTCACCAGAGCCAAGCCATGCCACACCAAGTGTTACGAAGACTTTCCTTCCACAATCCCCATAGAAGACTGCCTGGAGTTTCGCACCTTTAAATACCCCTGATATGCAGACCATGTACTTAGTTTAATAACGAGGGACCGGATAATCCAGGCAGTAACTTGCCTGCTGCCTCTCATTTTTAGCTTCATTTGCAGAGCAACTAGGCAGCTGCCATACTAACCACAACAAGAACTTCACCAGCTCAGCCACAGACCACTTTTTACCAAGAACCAGTACAGTTTGCTTTGAACCATGAACACAGAGCTACTGGGAGTTTTTAAGTTCCACTGATGTGCTGCATTCTGCTCAGAAATTTTTAACGAGACAGAAAAACACTGAGCCATCACAATCCATTGATTTCCTAAACCTGTCGAGACATTTAACACTTCCATACTGCAGTCCAGTGTTTTCTAATAACCAGGACTTTTAGCACAAAATTCCTTTAAAATGTTACCCAGCGTCACCCAACAGTATTTAGAGACTTCTTCACGAACAGAATTAGATCTTGTCAATGGAAAAAAACTTCCTAACGTGGAACTTGTTGAATAAAGAGTAAACCTTATTTGTGAGGCAAAGCCTGTGCTCGCATGAAGGCAGCATCCTTCAGCCCTAGCAGCACCTGGAATAACTTGCGATCTTGTTTATTTCAGTAATTATTAATTACCGACCTATTTAGGCGTATTTTACACCAACTGCAGCTGAACTGCTACGGTATGCTCACACACCGCGAGCAACCGAGAGGGATGCTAACAGAGATTTCCTGCTTTCCCACCGGAGCAGCGCGTTTTCCACCGCCGCTGCTGCCAGGCGCGGCCCCGGCGGCCCGCCTGCCCCGGCCCCGCGGCTCCCGCGGCCCGCGCCTTCGCCGCGGCTCCCGCCGGGGGCAACGGGAGACCCCCGGACCCCGCCGGGGCCGCCCCGGCCCGCACGGACACGCATCGCTCGCCGCCCCGCAGCCCCCCGCCCTCACCTGTACCACTCCAGCCCCTTCTCGTAGTTCCTGTCGAAGAAGTGGGGCTCGGTGCCCACGGCCCGCACGTCGGGGTGCGCCCGGATGGCCTCCAGCAGCGCCCGCGTCCCCCCCTTCTTCACCCCGATGATGAGGGCTTGCGGCAGCCGCTTCTCCCCGTAGTCCGGCGTGGTGCTGCTGCTGCCGCCGCGGCTGCCCGGGCTGCCGGCCCGGCTCAGCTCCTCGTCCGTGGTGCTCGACTCCTGCGGGTCCCTCTCGAAGGCTCCGCTCTGCGCCGCGATCACCTCCCCGGGGGCCAGCTGCGTCCGCAGCCAGGTGCCCGCCGCCCCTTCCCGGCTGCCGTTGGAGGCCCGCGGCGGAGCGGCCGAGGGGGCCGGGGCGCCGGGGCTGCCCGGGGGGCTGGCGGAGGGGCCGCCGTGACGGGGAAGGCGGTGGGGGAGCGCGGGGCCCCAGGGGCCGCCGAGCCGGGCAGCGCGGCGGGGGAGCGCAGGGCGGCCGGGCCGGTGCCCCCCATCAGGCTGTAGCACAGGTAGGTGAGGCACAGGGAGAGGCTGCACATGCAGAGGAGCTTCCGCGCCGGGGGCCCCTTAGAGCCGCGCCCGCCCGGCACCCCCGGCTGGGCGGGGGGGGACATGGCTGCTCCCCGCTCCTCGCCCCGGGCACCGGGCGCACATGGTGTCAGCCGCCGCCCGGCCGCCCCAGCCGCATGGGGCGCCGCTGCCCGCCCGCCCCGCCCCCGGAGGGCCCGGCTGCCGCAGTCCCGCCCGCCCGGCTCGGCCCGCAGCCCGCCTGCCCTGACCCACCCGCCGTGCCGCAGCCGCTCGGGTCAGCGCCCGGCCCCCAAACAGGGCCGGTGCCAGCTGTACCCTACAAATCCTCCTCCTTCCCCTGCAGAAATCACCGCGCCGCAGCTCCTTGGCCCCTTGTTGTGGCCTGCTCCCCTCCACTCCCCGAAGTGTGTTGTGCCCCGGCCCACGGCTCGGCTCAGCCTGCAGATCCTGTGGGACAGCCCTGGCAGCAGGGCACAGGCCCCTTGGTTCTGGCCTTACGGGCATCCGGGACGGTTTCTTAGGGCAGCCTGCTTTCTCCTGGGATCCTGAGGAGAGGTGGCAGACCGTGGGCAGGGGCAGGCAGGAACTTGATTTGGAGCATGGAGGGTTCATGGTTTAGGTGCCAGGAGCTGCACTAGTAGATGAGGCCAATTACACCCTTGCACGATGCTCTTCCAGGAACTCTGTCCCCAGCCTTGGTGGAGCAGGTTGGGGCTGACAGCCTCCCTCCTCACAGTTTTCTGGAGCAGCCATCACCTCTTTCCAGCTCCACGTTTTGTCACTTCCCACCTCCAGTTCTCAGGTTTGGCATTAAGGATGCATTTTGTGAGGGGAAGGAATGCATTATTGTCTCTCAGATCTCTCCAATACCTCGTCTGGGGTCTCCAGGAGTCTCTCCATCATGAGTGTTGCCCTGGGATATTGGGGCGTGTCACAGCCCTTGGCATCCTGCCCCACAGCAGAAGAATGCTGGCAGTGCCACGTACAGAGAGGAACTGAGGAACACGGCCATGTGCTAAAACCCTCACAGGTGAACAGCTACACAGGTTTTACAGGGGAAACCCATGTCCAAACCTTGCTGTTGCATGGGCAACATGGAATCATGGAATGTTTTGAATTGTAAGAGATTCTTCAAGGTCATAGAGTCCAACCCTTGCCATGGCCAGGGACATCTTCCACCATCCCAGGCTGCTCCAAGCCCCATCCAGCCTAGCCTGGAACACTTCCAGGGATCCAGGGGCAGCCACAGCTGCTCTAGGCACTCTGTGCCAGGGCCTGCCCACCCTCACAGGGAAGAATTTCTTCCCAATATCCAATCTAACCTTGTCCTCTGTAAGTGTAAATCCATTTCCCCTTGTCCTGTCGCTGCTTTCTTTGACCTCCCTTTTCAGCTGACATACCTGTAGAAGCTCTTCTTGTTATTCTGTATGTCCCTTGCCAAGCTCAGCGCCAGCCTTGGCCTTCCTGCTTCCATCCCTACACAACCAGGCAGTTTCCCTATGCTTTTCCCATGACACCTCTGCCTGTTTCCACTGCCTGTGCATTTCCTTCCTCCCCTCGAGTCTGACCAGCGGGTCCCACCTCAGCCATGTCAGACTTCTTCATTGCCCGCTTTTTTGTGCCTGGGGATCACGAGCTCTTGTGCTCTGTGGAAAGGGCCCTTAAAGATCTTCCAGCTCTGCTCTGCTCCTTGTCCCTGAGGGCAGTTTCCCAGGGGTCTGATTGACTAACTCCTTGAAGAGCTGGCAGTTTGCTTTCCTAAAATTCAGAGCCCTGACTTTACTCTTTGCCTGACCTAAATCCCACAGGACTGCCAGCTCCACAGAGCAATGCACCTTTGGGATCCCAGCTACGCTTGGTCTCATTGCAAAAGCAACATTTGGAAACAAAAATTAACTGCCAGTGTTAGGTAGCTACCCAGAGCTGAGAAATGTACTCACAGAAAAAGAGGAAAAGCACCAGTGTTTCCCATAATGAACAAAAGCTCAATGCTGCTCTCAGCTGGACATGTGTTCTCCCTGTGCAGCTCCAGTTCCAATGGAGATAATTCCTTCATAATATATTTTTTATGGCACACATGAGACCTCTGAAATGCAGTGTCTTGTGTCCTGTAAATCATTTTCTGTGACTTGTGGATTCCTTTTCAGCTGCGTTACAGTAATGTGCCTGTTTGGGGACTGGCTCGGGCTGGCAGGGGCCAGCCTGGCATCCCCGCTCGCGGTGCTGCCTGTGGCCTGTCACAGCGTGGCAGGGGTGGCACAGCTGCCCCGGGCAGCAGCGCTGGGCCCCGGGCAAGCCCCAGGCTCTGACTGGGAACACGGCTCCTGGCCTGTGCTCCGAGCCCTCAGCAACGCTGCTGCCAGGTTGGAAATCAGGCTTGAACCTTACGTGGGAACGGCAGCAGGGCGGCGTGGGTCACTCAGCAGGGCTGGGGACAGACGGACGCTCCCAGGAGGCAGAGCAGGTTCACTTGGCTGCTCTGCTCAGCACGTACACGTGGCCTCTCCTGTAATTGTTCTGGTATGTAGGGATTTGCCTTGAGAGAAACAAATCCTTCTCGTACATGAAGATACGTTTATTCCAAACTGGAGAAGCTGCTGGCAGCCACAAGCCTGCTCCTGAGTTTCCCAATATTAAAAAACCCTAACCTAACCCAAGCCAAAACCCAAATAGTTTTCAGTTTCAAAAATAAGATAAACCTCAAACTAGACTCTGTTTAATGAAGTCACAGTGCTTTGGTCTTTCTGACGCTGAGAACAAACCCAAACTGCAGTGCTTAGCAGAATGCCCCAGCTTGACATCCCTGGTGCTCTGGCTGCTGTGCTGCACAGGAGACTAACAGGATTTACAGCAAACCACACAGAACGGAGAGACAATTTCTTCTTGGGCACCAGCTTCCAGCCCAGAGGAAATTTTATAACCGGAATGTGAAGCCCTCTAAAACAAATGGTTCATCCTTAAATGCCTGCTGCTGTGCTCTGCCTCCTGATTCATCACAGAGTGTGTATTTCTCCTGCGTGGATGTCAAACGCATCCATGAGCAGATCTGAGTGTTATCCAATGCTGGCTAGTGCTGTTCAGCCATGGATGCAATAGGAGCTGATGGAGTGTAACACTTTATTTGACAGTTCTGCTCTTAAAGGCTTCTGTATTTACCCTGCATACCTGCCTCTCCAAGGCACATCAATTAGCAATGGGAGCCCTTCCAGGCAGGCAGGCAGCAGTGGCCAATCTAGCAAGGCCAACTGGGAATTGCCTGGGTTGGGTAGATCACCTAGTTCATGCCCCACATTTTGGCAGGGATCAAGATCAGTTGATTTGTACAAAGGGAAAGGAATCTGGGCGACCATGGAGCAGCCACTCCTTGCATGCAGTTTTTTCTAAGTTCCCATCACTTGGAGGGACTTTTGGCTGCCCCACCTGGGCAATATGCCTGTGATGCTCTCATCTCCACAGGGGCAGCAGTGCCCCTGAATCTTGGGGACATGTGACAATAAGTCATGGTTGTCAGCCGAGAGCCCTTCCCTGCACCCCTGCCAGGGTCTGACTGCACATGCTGATGAGCAGGCCCCAGTTAGAGCCACGTTTGACACATTCTAGGCTGGGAAGCCCTTTCAGAGGTGCTGCTGCCCCAGCTGGAGCTGTGCAAAGGCTGGTGGCCTGGCTCATGGGGAGAGGCAGAACTCCACTCCAAGGCTGAGAGGACTGAGTGCTGGCACACTCACTGCTTAGACATGGGATTATCTACTCCAGTATTCTCACACCTCTGCTCCAGAACAGAAACTGGGAGAGGAGCAGAGTCAGGCTCTGAGGACATCTTCAGACTGCAGAGCCCGTCTGAGGGGGGCCTGGGTATATCTGGCCAAGTGAGAAGGCAGCTGGAGAGCATGTCCCTGCTCTCTAAACACACAAGCAGATGAGCACCAAGAAAGGAGGAAAATGGCCTCAGATAATAGTCTGTGCTGGCACAAAACCAAAGAGGTATGAGTTGGCACAAATAACTTTTGGCTGGAAATCAGATGGTTTCTAACAGTGGGAGAAATGTTGTTCTGGAACAGATTCCTGAGAGGAGCGTTGGGGGCAAGGTATGCAATTAGTTTTAAGATTGAGTTTGAAATGGACTTTATAACATCATTGCCAGCAATTGCAGGGAAATGGGATTTGATGGCCCAAGCTGTCGCTTCTAGTTCCATGCTCCTGTTGTCATTCACAAGCACCGATCAGAGCAGGAGCCCTCTAACAGGAAAGGGCTCTCTAATCTATCAAAGGCTTAACAAGATCCATTGAAGAGAATCTGGAATTAGACTCATTTGAGTGCAGTGAAAAGGGTGTATTTTAACAGGGACAGTAATTTCCTTTTGTAATAATTTGTGAAGGAATATCACAGCACACTTCTCTTGGAAGGCTTTACACTGCTACTGGAATTCTTTGTAAAGAACTGGGCCCAGCTGGGAGCTAGGATGTGGTCCCTGCAGGAGAGTCTGTGGCCTGAGAATCTCTACATCCAGTACCCCAATTATTGCTTCTTCTAAGGACTAAATTCCAGAGATTATCACCTCAATTTCACGACTTTTACAAACACTAGGAATATATTTTTCAGAAAACTTCATAGGCTAACCTCCCATAATTCTTCCTCATTATTTACTTGTCAACAGAAGCAATGAAACACCTTGAAAAGAAGTGGATTAATGCACACAGTGCTCTACATCCTTCAGGAAATGAATAAAGTTTGTAAATATACACTGAATAGCAAAAAAAACCCAGTAAAACTGCAATGACATTTAAACTCCAGTCAAAGAAAGCACTCAAGATGTTTCGCAGTGGCATTCCACTCTGTCAAGCCATTTTCCCATTCATAGAAACAGCTTCAGGTTTAGAATCATTGTTAATTCTGATGGTGGTTAGGAGCAGCTCCAGTGATCTAAACAGCCCAATCTGGCACCTACATTCATTTCCTTGACCTAAAATTACAAAGGTGGAAGAAGACAGCACTGGGCAAGCTGCTCAGGCACCAAGCCCACTGTTTCACTGATATGCTGTTCACAGTTGGTATAAAAAAAGGAACAGCTCTTGGACTTAGAAAAATGCATGTACCACAAATATGCTGTGGAACGTGGTCTACCCAGTGTGTGGTCCTGAAAGTGGAGCCAGAGGGAAAGGCAGTCAGCCTGAGAGGTGTGTGTAGCAGAGGTGAGAGAGGGGCAGTAGGGGCACTCCCAGTGACACAGAGGGTCCCTCAGGGTCCCACCAGCTCCTGAAGTCTGCCTTTGCACACTCAAAGGTGCCAAACACCCCTGGCTCCCACTGCTCCAGAATCAGAGCAGCTACGGCAAACACAGGCAATGCTGGAGCTTCAGGACCTTTGGTTTCTTCTGTCACTGTTGGGACAAACAGGCCTTAGGAAAGTCAAGAAAATATTTGAAACTAGGAGATTTTCCATCTATTGTTGAACAACTGAATTACAGATCTGTTCCCTCTAAACCTCCCCGTGCGGTTCTGGGGCTCCCCCTGACTTTTCCTTCAGTCAGCCCTCTGTGGTGCTGGGAGAGCCAGCCTTGCCTGTCCTTGGGGAGAGGAGATGGAGGCACCCCGGGCTGTGCCACCCTGCCCACCCGAGCCCGCCTGGCACAGCCAGCCCCGGGACACGGGCAGGGTCCGGCTGCGGGGCTGCAGCCCTCCCGAGCAGCCTGTGCCCTGCCAGCCCAGCCCCTGCCGTGCCCCCCGGTGCCCTCGGTCCCAGCACGGCCCGTGGGAAGGGCACTGCAGCCCCCATGTGTCAGGGGCTCCGTGAGTGGCTCTATCTGCACGGGGTCAGGAGATAATCCCCCTCTAATCTCGGCTCTTACAGCACGAGGAGCAGGGCTGGCGCAGGCAGCCCTTCGCTGGCTGCAGGGCAGGGTGACATGCGAGTCTGTGCTGAGCACGGTGTTAGGTGGCTGTCTCCATCCTGGGCTGAACAGCGGTGACAGCCAGAGAGGGGAACGCAGCATCCACAGAGAAGCTGTCTCAGATGTGCCAAGTATCTGAGGGTACCACTGCTTGGCAGCTGGGAGGGAAACTGAGGCAGGGAGGGAGGCAGAGGCCACCTGTGTCACAGAGTGACTTTGACAGAGGCTGGTAGAGGGCGGCAGAGGCTGCAGAGGGGGTGTCACACTTACACCAGCCCCAGCTGTGTGGCTTCAGCTTCACAGCCAGGGCTGCCTCCGGGGCAGCTGTGACTGGAGCACAGCCCCGTCCTGCTGCTGCCAGGGACTGCACGCTGTGGCTGCAGGGAGCTCGTTCTGAGCCATCAGGACACCTGCAGCCAGCCAGCCAAGGACAAACAGTAACAGGACAGCCAGGAGACCACCTGGCCTCTGTGACTCCCACGGTTAGTGCCCTGCTCGCTCAGTGCTGGGAGAGTCCCCAAAGCACTGGGGGAAATCCTGAAATGGGAAGAAGTGGGACACACCTACCAAACAGTGCAGAGCTGAGGACCTCGGACCCAGCTCATCTGCTGCATGGCCTGCTGCCACATTAGTATCAGGAGGCTGGCTTAGAAATGTTTCATCAACATATTCTGTGCTTTCTAAAATGCCCTTCACCAGCTGCGTGGGCCACTCCAAACTCCCAGGCTGGGCAGCTTGGCTGCCCACGGAGATGGGCCAGGTGCTGCAGGCTGGCACAGTCCATCCCCTGCTGCAGGACAGCTCCTGTGCTTCCTCACAGGCCAGTGTGTGACCAGATGGCACTGCAGGCTGCAGCTCCAGCCCCAGCTCACAGCTGGGGCTCTGAGGGGCTCAGCATGCCCTGCCGTAGCCTTCAGAGAGGGCACGGCCAGTGCAGGCTCTGCAGCCATGTGTTCAAGGGGATTCAGCTCCCCCTGAGCACCAGACAAGCTGCTTTTCTTGTCCCTTTCCTTCTCCCTCCATGGCCTTCTTGGGGCATGGAGCAAAGACAGTCACTACTGCCCTTTGCTGGAAACAGCAATGCCCAGTGTGAGTCCCTGTAAATCATCTGTTCTCTCTCATCCCGCCCCTTCCCTGTATGGTTCCTTCTCCCTCCTCGCCTGCCATTCAGCCAAGCCCTGCTGATTTCAGTAATGTAATCCCTGCTTATTAGATAGATCCTCCACCTACCTCATAATTTCTGTATCTCTTCTGTGAGCTGCCTAATTTATCACTCTGCATGGTAACAAGGTACCCAGTGTGCTACCACTAAGATTTATTCTTCAGAAACACCCATGCCACCTCCTTGGCAGGGCTCTGCTCCCTTGGCTCCTGAGGGACCCTTTCTTTCAGGATTTTGAATTATTTAACTTGGGATTGAATCTGAAAGCATTCCCTGGAGGTGATATTTCCCATCCCATAGTTGCCAGAGATGGAACAGTCCTGCTCTGGAGGACAGAACATTGAGGGATGTTGAGAAGGACCAGGAAACAAAATGGGTGTTTGCCACGTGTAGTCCTCTCTGATGAATCCTGCAACCTGAGTTATCCCCTGCTGTGAGAACACAGCAAATGTATTCAGTTTGTGATCCAGTCCAGCTGCAGGAGCGAGTTCCGGGTAGAACCGACTCATGTAAAAAACATTTGGCTTCATTTGGGAGCAGAAAACTCCTGCTGTGTGTCGAGGGACTGACTGGGCAAGCTGGTGTCAGTGGTGTCAGGCCAGGGTGTTACCTGCAGTTCCAGCCCACAGGTCTCAGGGATGCCCCGTGTCCTCACAGCACTCCTCTCAGGGCTGTCAGGGCACAGCCAGGCTGCCCTTGCCCCCCCTGCCCTGCTTGCTTCCCTGTGCCTTCCTCTGGTCCCGCTGCCTGGGAGCAGCAGGGCTTGGCCTCGCTGGCAGCAGGACCAGACAGCAGCCCCCAGCCCTCAACACCCCCTGCCTCTGGTCCCTCTTCCAACAACTCTAGCAGGTTGTTCTGCACGGGCCAGGTTTGTCCTTGCTGTGGCACTCAGCTCCCGGGACCTCTCCAATGCCCAGCACAGATTTTGAGGAGCTCCTGGACTGGCTCCAAGCTGGAGCAGTGACCCACAAGGAAAGGCAGATGTGTCTGCCCAGAGTTCAGGACAGGGCAGGGAAAGAACACTGTGATGGAGGTGGAAATACCTGTGCAGGGATCACTGGGCCCTCTCCCACCTGCTGTCCTTGTCCCTGTCCCATGAAGGGCCAGCACTGTGCTGGGAACATCCCCTGCCCCTTCCTTGTTTGCCCCTTTCCAGCCGTGCCACTTCCTTCTGCAGCTGAGCAATGCAACCACTCTTGGCCAGGTGAGGGTTTTCTTCCATGATATGAGAAGTGATAGCCCATGAACTTGAGAGTCTTGGGAATGTTTACGGAAAGGAAAAGCTAAAAGCCCTCAGGATGCCAAAGCAGGGGGCTCAGGGCTTGCACTCGGGCACTGTGTGACTCGGAACCCACCGTGCAGGGGGCTGGAGGCAGAGGGGATCCTGACACTCCTGAAACAAACTTCAGCTTCACCTGAGCAGAGCTTCTAAAAACTCTGCCAGAAAGGTCAAACAGTCCTTCCCAGACCATGAGCCTTTCTTAGAGAAGAATCAACTATAGCTCTCATTATGGAAAACAGTCAAAATAATACAGCAATGCTCCCTCTGAGGGAAAATAGATAGTGCGAGTTATTCCATCTTCCCATTCAGCGATATCAGTTTAGAAAAGCGAGGCTATTTACAGAGAGCATTTTGCTTCCAGTACTTCTGAAGTAAGTGAATTCTGAATTAGTTTAAGTGCAGGATAAATCAGCGAAATAGGAACATCTTTACACTCCAATAAGATGCTATTACTCATAAGCATATTGCACTCCAGCTTGTGGGCTAAAACTACCAGTGCATGACAGGACACCAAGGGCATGAAATGCAGGGGATCCATGAAAATTAGCACAGCACCTTTGGTGTGAAGAGGTAATTTGGGATATTGATTGGTGATGATGGCAGCCCAGTGCTGAGATGCTCTGACCTGATCCTGTAATCCCAGATGCTCCAGACAGCCTTGAAAATCCCAAAACCCCTTCCAAAAGCAATCTGTATTTCTTCAGATTTCAGATCAGAGGCTGAAGCAGGAACATGGAATTAAATGTTGTGCAGCTGTTCAGGACACCGAGGCCCCATGACTCATTTGCCACATCCATCAAGCACGGAAAGACCCCAGGCTGGAGCAGAGGGGTCAGGTGGCCCAGCCAGACACACAGACACATGGCAGGGGACAGGGGGTGTGCAGTGAGTGTGACCCAGGCTGGAGCACAGTGCACAGGGTGGCAACTGCACAGAGGTGAAAAGAAAGGGAGGAGCTGAGGCTGCTGCAGAGGAAGATGGAGCATCACCACAGGATGTTTGAAGAAATATTTATTTCTTTCTAATGTCTGTGATGTCCCTGGCTGGGGGACACCCACAAGTGGGCACAAGGACAAGGGCACAGGTAGCCCCGTGCCCTGTTCCCCACTGCATGGGTTGTTTGGCCTGAGGCCCACTCCTGGCAGCACAGCATGGAGCTCTGGTGTGCCCAGTGCCATTGTGGGGGATACAAATAGGATATGCACTCAGAAAGACAAACCTGGAGGGCTCCAGGGATGACTGCACATGATGGATTGTGCTTTGTGGGTGAGATCAGCTGCTGAGCAAGACCTTCAGCACAGGCAGTCCCTTCCAGCCCTCGGGATGTCTCCAGGGAAGGAACCTCCTTGGGCTGCAAGTTCAGGCTGGTCAGAGGAACGATGCTGAGTCTTCATCATCCATGTCCCAGCTGGCTTCAAGCATGACAATAAGAGGAAGAAGAGCAGAAAGGGCTTTGCAATTTTCACCATTTCCCTCCCTCCTCCCCTTGCAATGGGGAAGCAGACTGAAGTTCCTGAGCAGTTCCAAGCACTGGGTCAGTGACCCAGGCAGGTCATCACAGCACCACGTGCTGAGGTACATTGTGCTGAGATCTGCCATGGGAGCCCAGCTGCTTTCCCACTGCCAGCTGACCTTCCCATGGGCTGGTGTCTGGGTCCTGTACCTCCAGCTCTGCAGCAGAGGTGTCAGAATCCTTTCTGGGAAATGGAAAGCAGCCACGCGCTGGATGCAGAGAGGCACTGAGAGTCTCTCCCTGATCCCTTGACATCTTTCACCCTACTTCTCACAAGCTGCTTGGATTCTGTGTCAAGAGGGTGATTCTGCAAATTACATCGGTTCTTGTCTCCTCTTGGTTGGCATGGCAACCTGGGAGGATGGATGGCACAGCCCTGCTGTAGCTCAGGGATGCAGACGCATCCCGGCTCCTCCGTGGCCGTGCTCCCGCTGATCAAGGCAGACGGTGCCCCAGTCCCAAACAGAGCAGCTCTGTGGCAAACACAGGTCCAGCTCCCAGGGTGCTCCTGGGCTCTGAGTCCCACTGGTGGAAGGGCCGGGATGGGCTCAGGTGAGGCAGCAACAAACCCAAGTGCAGGGCATGGGTGCCCAGGCCAGCAGCACTCCAGACCCACTTGCCAGCACGGCCACATCCCAGCTCTTGGACCTCATAGTCCTGGGCAGGGATCCACTATTCCTGCTCTCTCAATAAATAAATTTAAGCATTTTCCAGCTCAGCAACCAGAGCCATTGCTGGGCTTGCATTTGTGTCTGATTAATGAGACAGTTGGTCATTTACACATCTCTTGGGGTCTCTTGTCTTTCCTGGGTAATTCTGAAGTTATGGCTGTTTACACAGAAGAGAATCACATCACCTTGCCAAGAGCACAGCTGGAGTGATCCACGTGGAAATTGATCTTCAAGGACCTAAGGCAATGGCACCCCCATGGAGTTTCAGTGAGTGCTCATCCTTTCCTGGAAAACAGCTTCTGCAGGTTGAAAGTTGCCCACGTAAATCTTGGGGAGACTGGGGCCATTCTTGCTCAAAGGATCTGAAGTGCCTGAGACTGTTTGACTTCACCTTCCTTGGGAGAGGCACCAAGAGAGAGCCAGGGGGAATGGGACTGGCCATCACAAAAGCCCTGAATTGTGGATTCTTCCCAGCTGGGGATGGGAGGGGTGATTTCCAGGAGCAGACTGGCTGTCAGACCATTTGTGATAAATCTGTTTGCAAAATTATTATGTTAAAAGGTTTTAATTATTAGGGACATGTTAGGAAGACAGCTGGGTAATACAAATACAGCCTTCTGTTGTTCCCATCAGGCCTGATCAGTCCTTGGTTTTCTCACATCCCAGCATAAATCTGGAATAATCCTCCAGGTCAGAGGAATCAGGCTGCTGTCATGGCAAAACGCAGCCTGGGAAGAGTGTGCTGACATGGATGATTTGGGGGATGTTTTTACAAACCAGGACTTGTTCCTGAGTCTCAGACCTGGGATTAGTGCTGGCACTAAGTCCTGAAGATCCCTCTGTGTGTGACCTTGGAGCTGCTCTGCCTTTGAGAAGCAAAGGCTGGAGCCCAGCATCGCTGGCAGCACCCCGCTCCAGCTGGGGCTCCGGGAGCAGCTTGGAGCCAGTGCAGATCCCCGGTCCTGGCAGTCAAGAGCTGCTGTCCCACCTTGCTGCCATCCATCCGGGCCTTTCCCAGGGCTGCAGGACTGTGCTGGGTGATCCTGAGCAGGCGATTTCCTGGGGCAGCTCCCTGTGCCCCTGGAGCTCGGGGAGCCCGGTGAGCGCAGCAGCACAGGGTGTGATAACAGTGGCACAGCATTCCTGTGTGAAGAGGTGGCTAGGAGGTGCCCCACAGGTAATTTACCACAAGATTCTACTGGAGCACCCCACTCCAACAGTACTGTTATCCCCCAACAGCCCCCAGGGAAGTGGCTGAGCAAGGGCTGGGCAGACTTCTCTCTTGCTTTCCCTGCTTGGGTGGACCTGACACCAAACTTTGCCAGCAATGCGGGTTTGATGCCTCCCTGCTCTCTAGCCCAGCTCTCACGTGGACCTCTGAAAAATAATTTGAATTTAATAAGTTCAGTTAACTGACAATTAATCAAAACCAATTTTGTACAGGTTCCTTTTTCATTATAAAAACATTCTGATTTGTCTTTTCATTTCTCAAAACTGTCTTTCTGTGGTCATTTTCCTGAAACACCTCTCCTCTCCTGCTGGTGATACAATCACCTTTCCTTACCTGGGCTGTCGGGGAGAGCAAAAGCCTCAGAAACTCCTGAACCCCTGCACCTTCCCATGCAGAGGCACGGGGAAGCCCTCCCTGTGCACAGGTGTGTCCTCAGGGGGGACACTGAAAATTCCTGCCAAGGCACCAAGGTGGTGTTTGGCACAGAGCAGCATCTCCCTGGCACGGAGAGCCCTGTGTGGGACCAGAGCTGGCAGCAGCTGGCAGTGCCCCGGGCTGTGCCCCCCGTGCCCGCAGGCTCTGAGCTGAGCCTCGCTGTGCTCACCGCTGGGTTCCTGCCCCCACGGGCGCCTGCAGCCCCTCAGCCTCTCCCGAGGCTGGTGCTGAGCTCGAGGGCAGGCGGGGCTGGGCAGCCCACCTGGCACCGTGGCACGGCTGTGTGCCCCCAGGGCCAGCCCAGAGCGTGTGCCCACAGTGCTCCTGAGTGCCAGGCTGTCCCCTCGGCACGAGGAAATCCATCTCGCTGCTTATCGCTGTGCTGCTCAGGCTGATTTACTGTTATTGGCACTCAGCAACCTTTGCCATTTATATTCGGTGCCAAGCCTCAATTTACAGTATACTTTCTGCTTCAGCTCACCCCAGCCTCTATCTCCACCTTCCACATTAATGCAGGATATGTGTGGAATTCATCTTGGAATTTATTTAAAAGCCATCAGCCATCCTGGCTTTAATACCTTCCCTCATCAAGGCAGCACAAAGCTCGATTTAAATGAAAATTGGGGAATTATGGATTGTCACCCAAGCCAGCACCTCCTGCTGTACTGGCACAACCACAGGCAGGCACGCAGGGAGCCACAGCCACTGATTGGGATAAAAGTAACATGCCTGGGAAAGTAAAATCGGTAACATGAGCTGCACCAAGTTTCCTCAGGACTTCAGGAAGAGTCTCCAGTGTCACAGTCGGCAAAGCCAGCACCTCCTGGTGCACAGTTCCTGCCCTGGAGCTGCGAAGACACTGCCCTGCTTTGGCCTCAAGCCAGTAGCAGCAATCGGTGGTGGCTGCTGCTTTCCTTGAAAGAGTGTGGAAAATGGGTTTACAGCTAAAAAAGGAATTAAAATACTCAAGCAATAGGCCAGCAGTGAACAGCACATAATCCCTGCAGAATAAGCAGAGCTAAAGAGCTGAAAGCAAAAAAGAGCATAAATAGAAAATCTGCAATTGTTGTGCAGCTTTCCGTGCTGGGAGCTGTTCCAGCACCTGCACAGAGACCCTGGCTGGGGGCCAGATCCTGCACCCAGAACCCCGGGCACAGGGGCTCTGCCCATGCCTCTCAGGGATGCTGGGTGATGAGGAGCTCTGGGCGGCCTCAGAAGGTGCCACAGGGGAGTTTGTGTGCAGAGAAATGATCCACAGGGCAGGAGAGGGTCCTGCAGAGGCCCCCAGGAGAGCCAGAGGCATGGCTGGGCTGGGACAGCGTGGTGGCTCTGACCCCAGTGACAGATCTGGCTGTTTCCCTGCAGTTAAACAAACCACAGGCTCGGTGGTGCAATGTGTGCCCGGTGCCAGAGCCAGCAGGGTGGCTGCGGGTGCTGTGGCACTGTGACAGCCACTGCTCCACCGGGGGCCCGGGCATGAGACCCCCGAGTGGCTGAGTGCGTGAGTGTGAGTGCGTGAGTGAGTGAGTGAGTGAGTGGTGAGGGAGTGAGTGAGTGAGTGAGTGAGTGGTGAGGGAGTGAGTGAGTGAGTGAGTGAGTGGTGAGGGAGTGAGTGAGTGAGTGAGTGAGTGGTGAGGGAGTGAGTGAGTGAGTGAGTGAGTGGTGAGGGAGTGAGTGAGTGAGTGAGTGAGTGGTGAGGGAGTGAGTGAGTGAGTGAGTGAGTGGTGAGGGAGTGAGTGAGTGAGTGAGTGAGTGGTGAGGGAGTGAGTGAGTGAGTGAGTGAGTGGTGAGGGAGTGAGTGAGTGAGTGAGTGAGTGGTGAGGGAGTGAGTGAGTGAGTGAGTGAGTGGTGAGGGAGTGAGTGAGTGAGTGAGTGAGTGGTGAGGGAGTGAGTGAGTGAGTGAGTGAGTGGTGAGGGAGTGAGTGAGTGAGTGAGTGAGTGGTGAGGGAGTGAGTGAGTGAGTGAGTGAGTGGTGAGGGAGTGAGTGAGTGAGTGAGTGAGTGGTGAGGGAGTGAGTGAGTGAGTGAGTGAGTGAATGAGTGAGTGAGTGGTGCTCTCAGTGAGAGAGCAGTGAGTGCTGAGCTCTGGGCCTGGGGCAGCTCCGTGAGGGGCTCTGGCTGGAAGCTCAACTCGATGGGGATGAGGGGTTCCAGAAGGCAGCTCCAGACACTGCCCACAGCCAGGGAAAGGCTGGAGCCACGTGTGCTCACTGCTGCAGGGAGGGGGCTTCTGCACAAAGTCAGGAACCAATGACAGATATGGCAGAAAACCCCTGTTTCCCACATTTGGCATCAACTCATATTCTTTTGGAGAGCCAACCATTGCTCCTTTGAGGAAGGGACAAAAGAAATATCATTGATAAGTTTTTCAGCTTCATTACAATATTCTGTAAAACAAATGTGTATCAGAAAATACAGATGTTGCAGCTGTCATTTGGGATAACCTGATTATCCTTTTATTTCTAGCTTTGTTCAAAATAAATTAGCTGTGGTAGTCTGTTCAGACAGATAATGAGGGGCAGGCCAAACACCGGAATGTAGGGAGCATTCTCCAGATCAGAGCTGCACCAGGCTGCAGAGCCAGCCTTGTGCTCACCACGCTGTGCCCAGGCCTTTGCTCCCTTCCTAGAGCCTCTGAGACGATGGGAAATGCTGCTGTGTGCTGCTGGAGGGCTGCCAGGAGCGGGCTCCGCCTGCGGGCACATCCCAAAGCCTCTGCGGGGTGCTCCTGGCAGCCCTGCCGCAGACCAGGGCTCCGAGGGAAGGTTTTCCCAGCCCTGGGGCCGGCTCAGAGCGGGACGTGGCTGCTGTGCTGCAGGTGCTGCCCCGGGGTGCGGCAGGGCTGGCCAGGGCTCTGACCTGCACCCCGCTCCGGCTGAACATTTGGACCCAGAGCTGCTTTGCTTCTGGGCTCTGATCTCAGTCTAATTAACAACTGGATCCAGCACAGTCTGTGCAGAGATTCAATGCCCCCATCCCCATTATTAACTCCACTCACTTTTTAACAATAGAAAGTGAAGACATTTTCTTTGTAAGTCTGATGTTGTTTTGGCAGCTGCTGAACATGTCAATCTCTGCAGAAGCTAATTCTTCTGAATCAGGCCATAGTCAAATTCTTTTTTCTAACTGTAGATATTTAAAGCCCAAATGATTAGATAATCCTGAATACAAATTAATAAAGCCCAAGAAGAAGGAAAAGGGGAAAACGAGCCGCTTTAGTGAGGTCCCATCCCATATGCTCTGACAAAAATACTGCAGATAAAGGCAGGTGTAGGTGTGCGGCAGGACTGGAGCGTGACTCTGCAGGCTGGGTTCAGGGGCTGGGTCTGCCCGTGCTCTGTGCCATGTTTTTGGAGGGTCCCCTCGCGCCCCCACGGCAGTTTCTGTGCTACAACAGAACCTTTCTGGAGGCTCCAGAAGCAGCTGCGGGTGGCGGATGGAGGAGCCGCTGTGGGCAGTCACCTCTCGCCTCTGTCGGAGCCCCCGCGCGGGTTCCCAAGGGCTGACAGGGACCGGTGGAATTCCACCCCCGCTCCCGGTGGAACTACAAGTTTGCCGTTTTACTGATCAGGAGTAAATGCAGTCCCGGGAGGCGGCTGAGGGCCCGGCAGAGCAGAGCGGCTCTGCCAGCAGCGCCCGGAGCAGCGCCGGGGGCCCCGGACCTGCCCTCGCTCCTGCAGGGATGCTCCCAGCCTGGAAAGGAGAGGCACCCGCTCTGCAGCAGCCCTGAAAGGAGCTCGAGTGTCCCGGGGGCTCACTGGGAGCCGGAGGGGCAGAGCAGCACCGCAGAGCAGGTGCTGAGCCAGGCTGGGCTGGACACTGCTCACCCAGCAGGGCTGGCTGCCCACACGCTCATAAATATTCTCCATGCAGGCAAGACTGGCTGGGTTTTGATGGTGGTTTTGCTAGAGAGCTTTTGCAGGGATCTTTATCATTCAGTGTCTGTGTAAAACACTTTCCAGAGTCTAAATTCTGCTATAGAAAAACTATATATCAAATGCCCCCCTCTGCTGATACACTGGGCAGGAGTTGCCAGCCTGTGCTGACAGCCAGCTCCAGGCAATATGATAGATATGTGGCTAATAATCAATCGATACTTTTGTTTAGGCCTCTGTCTATCAGTCTGGCATTGTGTGAACTAATTAGATGATAAAATGTGATGAATGTGTATTAAAGTCAGCTTCCTCCTGTTAGTACTCCAGGGACCCTTTCCATTTTCTAGCTGACCTTTTAGATCTCAGCTTTATTGTACGTGAACGCAATTAAATCAATTTGTCAGATATTTGCATTGCTCCTGCTAGTTCAGAATTCAATTAGTCAGTGTCACTTTACCGTCCTTGTCAGCCTCTGCACCAGCTTGGGAGAAAAAACAACAAAAAAACCCACCCTAAAAGCCTGTTCAAACCAAACCAAATCCTACCAAAACTCGGCTCCTCTCCCTGTGGCTCATTCCTCCATGGCTCACACTATTTCCTGCTGCTGCCCCGTGCCAGGGCTGCATCCCAGCTGGTGCGTGGGGCTGTGACACCCGAGGGTCCCCTGTGCCAGGGTGCAGGGGACCTGACTGCAGCAGGCAGACCACTTGGGGCTGCTGGGGCAATTAGCAGGCACCCCTTGTTACCACTGCTCTGTGCTGAGTGAAATCTTGTCTGGCAAAATTATTCCCAGAAGCAGAATGAACCTGCAGCAGCCATCGCCACGCTACAAGGGTTTTAACAATATTCAAATGAGAGCCAACCTTGGCAATTATTTTTCTTCCTGCTGCTCTGAAGTGATGGCTCCTTTATCCATATTTTATCAGCCAGCAAGGAGCTCTGATAGTTAAGATTCTGCTGCTTGCTTAGATCCATGAGAGCACATCCTGCAAGTCTGTTTGAAATTAGCACACAGGAATGGGGCTGTGAGCCAGGGCTCGGTCTTTGCCCTCCCCACTGCAATGTGGAGTTACTCTTAACGGTAGAGCTGGCAGGGGTGGGAGCTGGCCCAATGGTCCCCAAGCACTCGGGGGGCATTGGCTCCTTGGCACCGTCTCCAGCCCCTTCCCCAGCGCTGCCTCCACCCTCACCCACAGCTGGTGTGTGCCAGGACGGCCACATGCATCCTCCACCTCTTGGAGCGAAAAGCTCACATGGGGAGTGCAGCTCCAGGCACTGCCAGGGCACTGTGCCATGTTCCTGCTCTGTCTGAGCCGGGCTCAGCCTCATCAGTCCCCAAGGTCCGACCCAGACCTTCTGCTGCACTACAGGACCCACCCTGTTCAAAGCCACCTGGGATGGGCTTCGAGCAAAGTTGTGTCTGGGAAACGCTTGCAGAGAGCCCTGCAGGTACTTCCAGTGAGAAGCTGTTCCTGGGGCTCACAAAGTGGAGAAATGCCACGAGGGAGAGCCCCAGCGAGGGGCTGCAGCTGGGGACGGGAGCTGCTGCCCTCCTGCTTTGAGCAACACCCAAGAGAGGCTCAAAGGGTCTAATGTTTGGATGAGAGGAGCTTTGCTTGCACAAGCTCACCTTCCTCCTCTGAGTTCTGGCTGGGATATGAATATCTGCACCATGGCAGGTATAATTAACAGATGGAACTGGCTAATTATGTCCTTCGCATGTGCGCAGAAGACGCAACTGTTAATTGCTGTTTGCACATTTATTATTCTGAGCACCAAGGCCGCTGGCATTTACTGTGACATGTGCCCTGCTCAAAAACAAACACACTGTGCTCCTGTCTGCGCTCTGGTAGGATTTAAGGCCTAATGAATCTCAGCTGCTCCGCTGCCCTGTGCTTTGTGAGGAGGGTGCCAGGGGCAGCCCCCAGACCCCACGGCAGCAGTGATGGAGCTGGGGCCTGGCTGCACACTGGGGACAGCACGCCAGGCTGTGCAGGGGAACAGGTGCACAGGGAGCCAGCCATAGCCCCCCTGCCAGCATCACGGGGCTGGGAGTGCCCTGCACTGAGCTCCAGAGGCTGTGGAACATCACACAGCTCTTCTGTGGATGGCTCAGAAGCCAGCACAGGAACCCTGGACATTTATGGGACTATCCTCAGGTGCCACTCAGTGTCTGCCAGCTGGAAGAGCTGAGACCAACTGCAGGTCACAAGTTGCTTCCAAAATCCCCACCATGAGTTGGAGCATCCACCATGCCGAAGCCTTTTCACTTCTGAGCAGGTCCCAGCCCCACGTCGTCCCCAGCTCTGCTCTGAAATCAGCAGCAGGAGCAAAACTCCTCATCTGGACCCTCTCTCAGCTTCAGGCAAGGGCTGTCCCACCCAGTGAGGAGTGAGCCCACACGCTGGTGGTGGATCTGGGGGCTGCAGGGGCTGAGGAGGGTACATCAGCACAGCCCTGCTCCTGCTGGGCACAGGATGAGCCCTGTTGGAGCACAACCCACAGTGAAGCTAGGTATGGGCCAGAAAAGCCACCCTGCCTCTCTCTGCCTCTCTCAAGTATAACAAGGAAAACAACAATTATGCTTTCAAAAGCAATGGTGAAATCTTGAGTATTGAATGAGTATTTGTTTGAGATCAGTGCTTGGAGCTCAGCAGTTTGTTATATAAACATTGGAGATGTTTAGAGGAATTTCCACCTTTTCTGTTAAAGAGGTGAGGTGTATTTCAACGAGCACACTTTCCTCAAGGGGTCTGAGCTAACAATCTCCAGGTGAATGCGTTCCTTTATGATCACAGAAAGCTGTCTCTGGCATTCCCAGAGAAGCAGGACATGCTGCATAACCCTCTGCTCCTCGACTTGCCAGAGGTGAGACACCAGCCATCTCTTCAATGTGACCACAGCAGTGAAATTATGGACTGGAAATTTCAAAATCTTGGAAATGCAGAAGTCAAGTTTCTAATGCTGATGTTAACTCAGGCCCAATTGAATTTAACTTGTCCATTTTATGTAATATGCCTTGATACACACTTTGTCATGGAACTCAAAATAGAAAGTATTTACTTGTTACAAAGATGATGAATTTGTGTTCTTGTTACAAATACATATTTTACACGCCTTTGACTGATGACTTTCAGAGCCCAGTGTAGCGTTGTGATGTGGGTTTATATTTTCAGAGCGCAGAAAGGGAGAGGCAACATGGGCAAGAAGGAATAAAACCCAAAAAAGAGCTTGGCATTAAACTTCCTCAGGGCCTGTATTCCTGCCTGT
The DNA here is from genome assembly GCF_014805655.1 of Passer montanus. NCBI lineage: Eukaryota > Metazoa > Chordata > Aves > Passeriformes > Passeridae > Passer > Passer montanus. Next base: position 371,707 of record NW_024373256.1, read on the forward strand.
CTGGGGCAGGTCCCTGTGCTTGGTTGGCAGCTCACCAAAGCCCCGGCCCAGGGCATGGAAGCTGCTGGGGTTTGTTGGACTCCACTGCACTGATTTTGGGGGGATTGGAGGGAGATCCCTGGCTTGGGGCTGATCAGACCCAAAGTTGGGCTCCTGAAGAAAGGGAGAGGATTGGAGCAGGGACCAATGAGTTCCAAGCCACAGGCTGCAACATTCAGGCAGGAAATGTTTAGGCTCTTTTCAAGGAATGTAATTAAAATATCAAGAAAGCAGCAAATGCTGTAACTGTTTCTTAACTTGCTTTTGGTTTGTTTTTTTTTTTAATTTCTTAATTTAAACACTCCAAAGCTCGTCCTGGGTACTTATAAGCTCCAGTGTCAACCTGATGACTTGGATAAAATAATCACAGACCAAAGTGGGATCGTGTGCCCTCAGAAGGCCCCAGAGGTGTGGGATCTGTGGGGAGGATTTGGGAGGTTGATGGGAGGCGGCTAAAGGAGAATGAGGAAACTCCTGTATGGAGATGGCCTCCCTCCAACACTGCTCTCCATCCCAGGGGGTCATGAGAGCTGCTCATGGGCTCCAGCAGCACCTCCCTGTACTGTGCAGGGACTGTCCACAGCTTTCATCTCCTGCCCGTCCCGTATGTGCATGGGACAGGCAGGGAGCTGTTCATTATTCCTGCTGGCCCCCCGTGATAAATGTTTTCCAGAGATCAGTTCTAAATGTCCTTTTGCAGAGCCTGCTCCGATCCGTCCCTCCCGCACCATGGGCAGAGCTCTTTGCTGTGCCAGAAGAATTACAATTCTGCACCACAGAAGGAGGAAACAGAGCCATTAATTTCCTAGCAAGTCTGCAGGGCACTTCCAGGACGGATGCTGCCTTCAGTGAATGCTGCTCAGTTCTGGATGGAAGGGGAGTGCTTGCACCAGTCAGATCCCCAGCACCACCCTGCAGCACACCCATGAGGGACCTCATGGGGGGCCACACAGTATGCCCAGGCAGGCGAGGGGACAAGAGGGAGAGCTGAATCCCTCAGGGGGCTGTCCCCATCCGAGCAGGCTGCTGCTGCAGCTGTTGGCATGAGGCTGGTCCCCTCTTGCTGGGGACAGGGCAAGGCAGAGCTGCAGCTCGGCATGGCCCTGTGCAGCCAGATGTGGTGGGCAGGGTCCTCTGAACCCTCTCAGCCCCTCCCCTCTCTCACGGGCTCTGGACTGGCCCTTGCTGGGAAGGAGGTGGTGATGGGCTGCTGGAGCCCAGCCCGTACCAGTACCCTGTGCCTCCGGCTGCCAGTTGAGGAGGCATTTCCACCACTGGCTGCTGCTGTGGCAGCTGGGCTGGCTGCTCCCACAGCTGCTGCCCTCTGGCCCTGCTGACAGTGATCCCAGCTCTGCATCCATCTCATTACTGTTGTGTGGTGGGAGCAGAATGATGTGCGGGGCATTAGTCCTGCCATCAGTCATGCCTGCAAGAAATATGTTCACAACTTTCCCTCCAGCACTGCCCCTTTAGCCCACACACTGGCAGCAGCTCTGTGATTGCCTTGGATGGTGGAATGAAGAGAGCTGGCCACCATCTGGTGTGGGCTAGCTGCAGTAGGCACATGCATCTGCCTTGGGGATCAGAGAGCACCAATGGCACCAGGCAGGGCACGCACACGGACCTGGCAACGAGTGGCTGCTAGTGCCACCAGGACAGGGCCACACTGCTGCTGCTCAGAGCCAGGAACCAAATGCCAGTGGCAGGGATGTGGCCCAGCACATTGCAGCTGCTCTTCCAGGACAGGTCAGTGGGGTTGGCTCTGGGGTGCCCAGTAAGTACCCAGTGAGTCCCTGTCCCTCATCCAATGGTGCCCTGTCCCAAACCTTTGCTCCCACACAACCACATGAGGCTGTCTGCCAAGCAAGTCAATACAAATCAATCAATGTTTGCGCCCTCTCAATAACTCTATTACACCCTCAAGGACAGATCTAAACCACCCAAATGGGCCCGAAGCAGCTGCTGCGCTGCCAGCAGAGCAAGCGCGCCAGAGACTGTAAATCACGCAACATTAATATTGTCACTGACAATGAAAATCTCTGTATTGCCACGTCTGCCCGCCAGCGGTGGCCTTCAGATGTGCTTCACAAGCACCCACGCTGCTGCATCCACAGCGGAGGGTGGGTGAGGGACAGGGGCAGGCGGGGCCGCGGTGCCTTTGCCAGGCAGCAGGTCAGGGCTGTGCAGGTGCCCGTGGGCACGGCTTGGGGGGCTCACCAGCACTGCCCACCCCGCACTGCCAGAGACCTGAGGACGTGCCTCCCACAGCATGATGCAAACACAGCCTTCTCTGACAAACCTGGGAGGGCAGAAGCCTTTATACCCATCACATGTCCTCCAGCCCCAGCTCTGCTTCGGGCTCCCAGCCCTGCCCACAACACAGGGAGGGCTCTGCTTAGCCAAAATTCAGAGCAGGGCAGGAGCACAATTCAGAGCAGGGAGGAGGGCACAATGGCTGCAGAGAACTGAAAGGGACTTGCGCTCCTGGCTCCAGTGAGTTGAACTGGGCTGATGGCCACAGCACTGAGGCACTGCCAGCTGGAGATGGAGCAGAGAGTGCAGGAGAGGCCCCAGAGCAGCAGGGCCTCTGCTTTCCTCAGATGTTATGCAAAGTGTCGAGCTGGGAGATCGATGGGACATTCAGGGACCTGCCGATGGAGGTGGCTGAGGCTGGGTTTGGAGGACGCAGAGGGAGATAAAGCACTTTGCAGCATGGCAGAGAGGAGGAGCTGCCCATCAGGGAGGCTGCCTGGCCGGGAGCCCTCCCTGCCCAGCGGCGCAGAGCCAGAGGCCTGAGCCCGCCCTGCCAGCACTGCTGCCTCTGGCTGCTCCTCTCAGCCGGAGCAAACACGGCCTCCCGTGGCCACAGCAGCCTCATGCTGCCAGGATTCAGGCCAGGACAGCATCGCTTTTGGCATTCTTTGGATGTACAAGACACTGTTAGAGCCAGAGATTCAGAGTCAGCCCAGCAGGACAGAAAGGTCAGAAGACATTCTGTCACTTGTAAATAAATAATAATAAATTACCATGTTTGAGCACACTCAGCAATGCCTCTGCGTGCAGAAACATCAGGCTGGATTAGTGCACAGCAGTGACATGGGGACAGGAGGGTGCTGCCACTGCTGCCTCTCCGCCTGCGGTGAAGGGCACGTCCTGCCACTCCGGCAGCTCTGCAGCTGGGGTGTCACTGTCACCTGATGGGCAGCACCACAGAGCCCTGCTCCTCCCTAATGTGTCCAAGACAGACACCACCTCGTTCAGGAGCATCCCAGCCCAAGGGAGCAGAGATGGCTGCAGCAGGACCTGCTCACAGGGACAAGGCTGAAGGCAGTGCTCCCAAAAGGCTGCAGAGGAGATGAGGAGCTCCTCCAGCTGCACCTCCCAGGAGATGAGCCCTCCACTCCTGCAAGTTTCAGAGCAAACTAGAGCTCATTCTCCCCACCAGCCCACAGCTCCTCAGCCCCGGCAGCTGCTCCATCCATCGAGTGCCTGCTTGAGGTCTATACGAGCATTCATATGGAAAAGATCTACTCCTTTGAGTCATTTTTCATTAGTTGCAATACTACTGAGCAAAGCAGGGCTGGTTTTGTAAATTAAAATGGGTTGCAGTTCAATACAGAATACTTCATTTGCAGCCAAGTTAAATAAGAGAATCGACATAAATATAATGCAATTACTTTTGCTACTTTCATAATGCCTTTATGAGGCAGATAACCATCCCCATGAATACATTATCCCTCAGTATCTCTGCATCATTTCTGGACTTAAATCTTTTGAGTAGTATCAGAAGAATGGATACATTTAATTAAGTATCTTATTTTAGAAGTCAATTTCACAATGATCAGGACGCAGTATCTTTAATTTTCAGTCATAGAAGAGGCTTTCTTTCTGCTTCCAGACTGTTGTAATTTTAAGAATCCAGACTTGAACAGAGCCACTACATGTGTGTGTGTTGGTGCACATGTAGTGCAGAGAAGCTGCAGAGCCTGGGTGTCCCTCTGCCAGCCGCAGGCAGGGGAGGGCTCCTGGGTCCCCACGGTGCTGGCTGTGGCTCTGGGTGCAGAGGCTGCTCTGCCCAGTCTGAGGTGACCCCAGGCAATGGCCAGCGATGGAGCAGCGTGTCCCTGTGGGTGGGGACACTGGGCTGAGACCGGGCTGCTGTGCCTGGAGCTGCCAGGCAGCAGAGCCCTTTGCTGAGCTGGGTGTAACATCCTCCCTTGTCTGGAGTGCTCAGTGCCCGGCAGTGAGTCCTGACAAACTGAGGGGCTGGGATGCACAGCAAGACTGGAGGGCAGCACAGGAGCTGGCACTCTGCTTTGATCATGCATGACACTTACCACACGTTTTTACATTTTTGCTGCATTTACAATTAATTTTCATTGCTCCAACATGACTATTACCTGCTGTGTCCCAGCCCACCTTCACCAGCTCCCTTCATTAGCAGGGTCTTCTAATCAGCACAGAGCTAATTGCAGGTTTCCTGGGAGAAAGGCAAGCTTGATAAGGGGATCATTGTATTCATGTTCCTCTCAGCAGACGTTTCATGTAGGGACCAGGAGAGATGTCACAGGGCAGGGAGGTGGGATAGCAACGTGGGGAAACAAAGGACAGGGAGCAGAAGGATCCCTCAAGCTGTGCCTTGGTGTAGGCAAGGAGGGGACAGGTGGGTGCTGGCCCCAGCCCCAGCTGCTCTGGGCCCTCCCAGCTCCTCCACGTCCCCTTCTGCACAGAGACAGCACCAAGGGGTGACAGCCTGGGCACTGTCTCAGGAGCCTGGCTCCACCACAAGGGAAACCACGGAGCTGTTCTGGCTGGGAACACCATTCCAGGGGCAGGTGTTCAGTGGTGAAAAGTATTTTATTTTTTTAAAACGTTGAAAAGCATAAATCTTCATTGAATTAGGAACATGTAGGTCTTGCTTAAAAGTGCCAAAGGCAGGAAGCCCCAAGAAGGTCCCTGGCCACCCAGAGGGACCCACTGCAGACATAGCTGGGGCTGCTCCGGGCTCCAAGAGGAGGGGGATGCTGTGTGCTTGCTAAAATCTGCTCACGTCACCCTGTTTCACTTCAGTCTTAAAATACAGAGTGCAGAGAGAGAACCAAATTGCCGAAACCGGACTAAAACTCCTTTGAAATGTGCTTGGTACCAGAGCAGATGGAATCTGTCTCCTCCAGGAGGGGCCTCTGCAGGCACATTCCCTATATTTGCTTTTACATCACTAGCTATTTTAGACTTGCAGTGCCACTTCTCCATGAGCAGCCAGTAAAAATATCCTGTGGAAAGCACTGGTATTCCTACCTCTGCACTTGGAGCAAAGCTGCTCATCTGGAGTGCAAAGCGCCAGCAGCTCTTCGTGGTAAGGAGCATCTCCTACAGCCACGGGACAAGCCCCCGGTGCTGAGGACACGCGTGGCACCCCGCAGACCCTGCCCAGCCGCGCTGAGCGCTGTGCCAGGGGACACCCCCAGGTGACACCCCCAGCCCCCAGGGGACACCCCCAGCCCCCAGGGGACACCCCCAGCCCCCCGGCGCAGGGCACAAACCGGGACAGAGCCCCGCGGGTCGGGACGTGTCCTGCGGGAGGGGCTCGGCTGGGCCGGGCTGGGCTGGGCACGGCTGGGCCGGGCTAGGCTAGGCTGGGTTTGGCTGGGCTGGGCACGGCTGGGCACGGCTGGGTTGGGCTGGGTTTGGGCTGGGCTGGGCTGGCTCGGCTCGGCTCGGCTCAGCCCAGCAGCAGCCAGCCACGTGCCCATCTCCTGCAGTGGGAATCGGCAGGCTCCCGGCACCTGCAGCTGCCCTCTGTGGCATTTGAATGACACAGCTTTTCATCTCCAGGCTGAGTAGCTACATTTTTAAATATGGAATATTAGGGGTTTATGACAAAATCAAACAACACTTGCTGGAGAATTGATTCTGCCTCTTGTTTCCCTCCTAGCTGCTGCCACGGTATTGCTCCTCGGCGAGCGATATATAAGCCCTGCAGCAGCACAGGGCTGGTTTTCGGGACACTCTTATGGCTGCCTTTTCAGCATGAGGAATAGCAACCCAGCTGCAGACGAGAGGATAAAAAGTCCCTCTAAAATTCCTCCAGCAGATCCATACTCCATTTCTGGTGGTGCAAAAACAACCGCACAATTGATTGGCTCTTAAGCCCAAATTTGTGAGTTGCAGAAAGTTGCTGGCTCCAAAGTCACTTAAATTCCCAGCATGTCCCAGAGGAGCTGTTAGTTCTCGAGCAGCTGAAATCATTGAGCTGAACCCCTCTCCTGCTCCCCCACCAGCCTGGAAATCACCTCACCCTCACAGAGCTCATGCAATCCGGCTGCAGAAATGGGTCTTGCTCCACAAGTGACAGCTCCTGTTTCGTTATGCAGGATGAGATGAAGAATCCCAATCTTCCCCTTAGTTATTCCTTCCCTACTTTCTTCCTGATTGCTCAATACAAAAGCTTCGAGCCATCTTTAAACCAAATTGCTTCACAAATGACAAATAACAAGAAAATAGGCTTCATAACCAGGAATAATGAAAGAAATCATTCACTTTGATATCAGGAGCTGGTCGGTGCTAAAGGGGCCCTTCAGCCTGAATAGCAGAGAAGCACATTGCAATTTTCATGTACTTACTGGGATAAAACATGTGACTCCATGGATGCTGCAGCTGTCATCTCGCACTGGTCTTTACACTTTGATGCTGAATTGCACAGGTTATCTTGACACTTGCTGATAAATTTTAAATCACCTCTTTTGCTGTATGCGAGAAGGGGCAGGGAGAGCACATCTGAATACAAATGTTAATGATATTTTTTAGACCTTGCCAGAGAGTGGGAATAGTGGTGGGGATGGTGTTCAGCGCTGTGCCCGCAGCTCTGACCACAGCAGGGCTCCAGAGCACAGCTGCCAGCCCCAGCTCTGCCAGCTCTGCCTGGGAGGGGGCCCTGCTGCCCTTCCCACCCCCAGCTCCTCACCTACACACTGCTGACCAACACAATACTCTTGGCGCAATTAAGCAAATTCCTGAGCAAAACTGACTAATTTTCCAAAGCTTTTATCTTGGCAGCTACAATAATGGCTATAAGAAGATAATGGCTACAAATATGTGTGCCCACACCAACTGGCAATTAGAAAATCATAATTTTGATTCCATCGTGGTTTTGTCCACAGAGAGCACTGCTGAGATCTAGATTATGATACGGCAAACTTTCTATTCAAAGTATGTATAAAAAGTGAGGACACTCAGAAAAAGCCAGAAGCAGGCCCTGCAGAGCTGCCTGGTCAGATGTGCCACAGTGAGAGGAGGCTGGTGCTGCTGGTGTTCAGCGTGGGGTTTGGGAATGTGGGGCACAGAGCTGGCACCCAGCTGCAGGGCTCGCAGCAACCCTGGGGAGCACCCAGCTTTCCAAAACCCCTTCCCCACTCTGATCTGACTGAGGCAGCCACAGCATCAGGGCCTTTTTTCCACCTCGACAATGCCTTTGCCCTTCTCCCCTTTTTTCCCCAACTAAGACAGAATACTCAGGGTTCAGAGAGGAGTTTGCCCCACGGATGTTCAAGCATTAGGAAAATCTCCAGTGCAAACAGATTAATTAATCTAATCAGACGCATCTCTCTAGAGGAATTGGATTAGTCTTTTTGGATAAGGATGGCATTAAGCTGATAAGTAACACATGCAATGAGATGTTGATTTATTGCAAAGGGAGGATTTGAAAATTCTCACAGGTTCCTGATCTCATCCTAAGGCTCCAGGTTACTCCTGAGCAAATAAAACAGCCACATGCTCCAAAGTTCCCTTGGACACTGCAGGAGCCACTGAGCCCTGCATGGCCAGGGAGTCACTTCTGCCCTGGCACCTGCTGGCACCCACTGGCCACTGGCCTGGTCACCTCCATCCCCATGCTGCTGGGAAACAGCCCTTTGGCACATGCTCCCAGCATGTTCAGCTCGGGGTAGGCAGGGGCAGAGTGAGCACTGGGCACACTCCTACCCTGCAGGCTCTCGGGATACCCCTGGGGGGGCCCAGGGGGTACTTGGAGGGGAATGCGAAACATTTAACTACTCCATGACATCAAATGCTCTTTCTTCTCACTTGCAGCTCTGTTCCATGGGGGCAAGGGCTGATGAAGCAGGAAGGACAGCCAAGGTTTGATTTTTGAAAGCTTTTTGCCAGAACATGAGCATATTCAGGGGAAGATTTTATCTGAAGATAGAGAATTCTGCTCTTTGCCTAGCTCACACTTGAAGTGCCAGAACAGACTTCTCTGCTCTCATCTTGTGTGAATACAAAGCACCATCTGTTTCCTCTTGTCCCACAAGTCTTGGCATACAAAGAGTTAGCAGGTGCTGCTCTGTCTGTCTTCACCGAGATGGAAAAGTCCCCAAGACAATCAGGGCAGCACATCCTTTACAGTCTGTCCATTTAATGACTGTCCACAAGACACCAGACATCCATCCCCATTTAATCAGGTGTCAGTGGTAGTTCTACCCACATCCGGCATGCTTAAAAGCACAAGTGCAGCTCTGTGTCCCAGGGATCCACTGCCATTCCAGTGGCTCCCTCTATGCCAGCTGATGGCACCAGGACTTGCTCTGGCAGTTTGGGGATGGATGGGAATGTTTCCCAGGTCCTTGTTCCCCAGGCATGGATGCACTGTGGCAGAAGGAGCTGGCTGCACAGCGTACCTGGGCACAGCATGGTCCTGGCTGTTACAGGGAGGAGCAGTGCATCCATGGAGATGCATCTGGTGACTGGTGTAGGGAAGGCACTGGGCCAGAAGGTCAGCTTGGCAAGTAGGGCGTGAAATGGGCAAGAGCCCATCAGCAGGGCCAGGTGCCCAAGCCTAGTGCCAGCTTTCATTAGGTGCTCAGAAAGCTGTGCCACAATGGCTTTGTCACAGCTGTTTTCCCCGCCTCCGGATTTCCCTACAAAGCTGTTGTTTTCCTTGCTGCAGTTTCCTCAACATCACCTCAGGAGCCTGAGTGTCTCTACGCAGCTACACTCGTCCTTTGCTCGTCTCTGTGCTGCCAGCACAGCAAAAATGCAGGGGAACTGCAGAGAGCAGCAGCTGCCTGGGGCCATGCTGTCGGTCACGGTTACAGGTGCTCAGCGGAGTGGAATGAAGTGGCAGGCGCTGCTTCCAGAGTCCCATCTATGGCGAGGAGGGCAGGGGAGTGCTGATGCTCCTGCCCTGCTCCCTGCCGTGCTGTGGGTGCAGCTCTCCAGGCCTGGCTCCCCACGGGCTCCTGCAGCTGCTCCGACCTGCTGAACAGGCCCCTTGGCAACCGCTCCCTTCTGTCTTCTCCAGACACCTGAACAAAGCCAGGCACTGGGGAGGGCTGGATGCACACATCTCCTCCTCCTGATCCCGGTCTGGTCTTGTTTGTGCCCACACGAGGATCTTCCACCCAGAGGCAGCCTGGCTATCCCACAGGGAATGCAGCAAATCCTCCTCTTCCAAGCCCCCAAGTTCCCTCCACTGCCATTCCCAGGGTGACTGTGCAGTCTGATACAAGTCTGAGGAGCCTCCAGCACCATTAAGAGCAGAGTGTATCCCCAAAATCACCGCACTGCCGACCTTGCGTGACAGGCGTGGGCTGGAGTTTGCAGGGTAATTCAGCTGGGAAAGCTCTTCATGAGCAGGCAGCAGACACAGCCGCTCACCACCGCCCACCTCACCCACAGTGGCCTCTCCTGCCTCAGGAAAACAGGATAAAAACTTCACAGAGTGAATTTCTCAGCTGGAAGAAAAGCAGAAACAAACACAACTTACTTGAACTCTCACAGCAGGTGAAGTGTTGCCTGCTGCTCAGGAATCCAGCAGGCAAGTGGCTGATCCTAAACACAGGCAGCTGCTCCCTAGCAGCCAACTGGGGCACCCCAGAGAGGGGGAGCTGCCTCTGACCCAGGACCAGCCTTTGCTTCTCCCCCTTGAGCACACACAGGACAGGAGCCTCAGGAGCCCAGCAGACAGAAAGTTCAGTCAGCCCTTGGACAGAAGCATTGCCCAGGCAAAGCCCCCTCCTGAGCAAGCAGATCCAGCTGCAGTGCTCCTGCTGCTGCTCAGAACAGCCATGGTGGGAACTGGAACCCAGCTGAGCGGGGCTGTTCAGCTGCACAGCAGCTCCCTCCCGTTGTTTGGCACTGCTGCTACCCCGCTTGGGGCTTCTACAGCACCTTCCCCTTGGCAGTGAAGCGCCACACAAAATTGAAGAGCCCAGAACAGAAAGTTGCCTTTCTTTGTGTTCCTTCAGGCAGAAGAGGTAAAAGGAGAGATTGTTGCCACCCAGCCTTGCCCCACAGGAGCACATTGTGCCCATGCACCAGGCAGCTGGACGGCACCGCGCTCAATCACGGCAGCAGCACGGGCAGCCGAGGGAATGGCGCCAGCTCCCACCCAGCAAGTGTGTCAAGGTAGTTTCTGCTCGTATGGGACTGTGCAGCATGTCGCTTTCTGCTCGTATGGGACTGTGCAGCATGTCGCTTTCCTCGGGGACAGGCAGCTCCTGCCTGGGGAGAGGCTGTGACACTGCCGCGGCTGCACCAGGCTCCCCCATGCCACCAAGCCTCCAGCCGGAGGCCACTTGGTAGGACAGCACAGGGGCCAGCACAGGACAGAGGGCACACAGCCACAACAACGGGCAGCACCTCTGGGGTCTCAGGGCCGCTTGGGCCCAGAATGGCTCAGAGGTTTGCACAGCCGGCCCTGGGCCGGGCAGGACCAGTGGTGACCTCTGTCCTGTGCGGCAGATGGGGGCACGAGGCAGCAGCTGCCCACACCTGGCCTCAGCTGGTGCCAGCACGTTCAGGGCCGTCAGTCTCTTCTCACAGGTAACAAGCAATAGGATCAGAAGCAGCCGGAATGGGGTTTAGATGGAATATTTTGGGAAATTCCTCCCAGGGCGGGTCAGTGCCGCTCCTGCCTGAGGGAGGAGCGGCTCAGCCCGGGCAGACAGCGCCCCCTGCTGAGGCACCGCGGCACGGCACCGCGCGAGGGGCTCCGGCCCGCCACCACCACAGCCCGCTGCCATCCCCACTGTCATCCTCGTTATCCCCGCTGTCATCCTCGTTATCCCCGCTGTTATCCTCGTTATCCCCGTCGCTATCCCCGTGGCTGTCCCCGCCGCTGTCCCCGTTATCCCCGCCGCTGTCGCCGCTCCCGGTGCTCCGCGCCCGCCAGGGGTCGCTGCCGGCCGCGGAGCCGTGAGGCGCCGGGCAGCGCCGCCTCCCCGGCACAAAATGGCGGCCTGAGGGGCGCGGCAGGGCGGGCCGAAGGCTTCGGGCGGCGCCTCCAATTTCGGGTTCATTGATACGTCACTCTGGTGTCTTGTGCAATAAACAAGGTTCAGGACAGAGGTTGGAGGAGCTGCACGGGCTTGTTCCTGGTGTTTAACGGAGAGGTGGGATGGCGGACACAACCCAGCAACGACGGATCCCGAGGAGCAATGGCAGCTGCTGCCAGCCTGCAACTGGCTCTGGCTTCAGCTTCCCCAGAGCTACACAGCCGGAGGGAGTGTTAAAACACATCCCTGAAGGTTCAGACACAGACACCCCACTGCGATCCGAGTCTCAGAATCCCAGAATAATTTAATTTGGAAAAGACTTCCAAGAGTATTGAGTCCATCTCTTGCCTGATCATCACTTTGTCAACCAAACCAAAGCCCTGAGTTCCATGTCCAGTCGATTCCTGGACAGAATTTCCTCCAGGGATGGAAACTCCATCCCCTCCCTGGGCAGCCGTTCAGTGCCTGACACCTTTCCATGAAGTTCTCCGTGATGTCCCACCAGAGCCAGGGATGGAAACTCCATCCCCTCCCTGGGCAGCCGTTCAGTGCCTGACACCCTTTCAATAAAGTTCTCCATGATGTCCCACCAGAACCTCCCCTGGCACAGCTAGAGGCCGTTTCCACTTACCGTGTCCGTGGTTGCGTGGGAGCAGAGCCTGACCTGCTAGAGGTTGCTACAGCCTCCTGTCAGGAGCTGTAAGGAGCTCCTGCCTCACCCCTGTCCTGCGTGCTGGGGCTCCCATCCTTCCCAGCACTGGCCCTGAGCCCTGGCAGGTGCCCGGCAGCGGGCTTGCCTCCCTGCAGGGACCTGGTGGCCCTGGCCCCGCTGGCCGCGCTCTCCTATGGCTGAACCCCAAGCTGCCACTGAGGAGACTGGGTGAAACTGCAAAAACAAATGGTTTTCCTCTTGCATTTCTTGAAGGCCCCAGCACAGTGATCTCAGTGGCATTGTTTAGCCAATTACTAATTTACTAGGAATTTAGTTTAATGCATTAATAAATGTTGTCATTTTCATGACAAATTATCATAATAACACATTTTAATGGGCTGCAAGGGTTGGGAGAATAGTGGGAAATAAATATATTTTAGTATTATTCACTACATTTGTACCTAATTATATTTGTGGAATAATTACAGTGGCACTGCTTCCCCACACTGAGTTTGTGTTGGCAGCACGGGGGTGGTAAATCCCTGGCAGCAGTGCCAGCTCCCTGCCGTGGCGATCACAGCCCTCCCTCGCGGCAGGGCAGCCCCAGGTGACACTGTCCAGCCAGACCCACTGCAGCTGCTCTGATTTACCTGCCTCTGCTCAGGGGAGCCTGTCTGGGAGATGGATCGCTGCAAGGACCCTCTATGCCGGCGTGAATCACGCTGCAGTCACAGCCTCCCTGGGCTGAAGAGTGCAGAGCCAAGGCTGCACCAGGCCAGGAGCCCGGCTGATTGCAGTGCAGTGGTGAGTTGAGGGACCCCTGCACCCCGCCACTTGGCAGCCCCCGAGCGTCCCCCTGGATGGCAGGGCTCTGGGAAGAGGGGATGGTGGGACAGGGTGACAGGGCTGGGTGTGCAGGCAGCTGTGGCAGTGCCTGGCACACGGGACCTGCTGCCAGCCAAGGGATGGGCGATGGGCTGTGTGAAGGGTGTAGAGCAGAGACCAAGCATGCTGGGCCTGGCAGCCTGAGAGCTGCTGCTGGGTGCTGTGTCTCCCCGTGGTGTCACCCATCACCCTGTGGGTGCTGTGTCACCCCACAGGGCAGGGACAGGGTGCAACAGACCAGCAGGGCTGGGTGTAGGGCACTGGCAGGGAGAACCCGGGAGCACTGGTGCAGTGACAGAGCTTCCAAAGATGCGGGAGGACAGGAGAACAGCAGGACACACAGCAGAACATGAGGGCAGCCCTGACATACTCTCATAAAGGTCAGCACATGGGCTGGTGGTGGCACCGCTCCATCCTGCCACTTTGTGTGGGCTCTGAAGGGTCCTGGGCAGCAGCAATGAGCCACAATTATGCAAGACCTTTTGATCATAACAGATTTATTCAAAACTCATACATAAATATTAATGTCCCTGAAGATTTTGAACAACTATTTGGCATAAGCAGAGCAAATATTTAAATCAAACCTGACTGCTGTGCATTGCAAACAGACAGGGCAGCTCTGCACACGCTGGCACCTCTGGCAAAGCCTGTCTGTGCACTGGCATTTCTGGGAGCCCCACGGGCTGCTGTGGCATGCACGGCACGTGAGCCTGCCCCCTCAGCTGCCCTCCTGTGCCCTGCTGTCAAGGGCAGCCATGTGGGGGGCACCTGGGCAGAGGGGAGTCCCTGTGCCCAGCCTGGACCTGGGCTGGGGTCTGGGGCAGCCCCCAGCCTGTGATCACCTTCCCACAGCTGGCAGCACAGGCCAGCAGCCACTGGTGCTCAGGGGGTCAGCAGGGACTGGCCACGAGCTGGAGCTCTCCGGGATGGCTTTGGGCAGCGGGCAGCCCAGGGCTGCCTCCCGAGGGAGGCTGGAGGGCAGCTGAGCCCAGCGCTGTGCTCACAGGGGCAGGACCTGCCTCTGCCCCTGCCCCAGGCACCAGCCCTGCTCCCTCGTGCCCTCCTGGTTCTCTGCTGGCATCAGCAAATGCAGGAGCAGCAAATACCTTGGGCATGATTGGTGCTTATGCAGAACTGGAACAAGATAAAAATGTCCCAAGAGGTGCCTGAAGTGTGTGATTTCACAGAATCATAGAATTCCTTGTGAGGTTTAGAGAACAGCCCTAGTTCTGTCCCTTTGAACAACAAACATCCTCTTATATGGGGGAAACTGGCAAATTGCAGCAATTTTCTGTGAAATGGGCTGTTTTGAGGCTACAGATGTTGGCACCAGTCTGTCTAAAATAAAAATAATTGCCGACCATTACAATAAAGTAATCTTTTCAGATGAGAAACAATTATGTTTTTCAAAGCAAGCACACGTCTTTACACCTCATAATTATCAATTACAGAGATACCTTCTCTGTTATCTCAACAGCATCTCCAGTTGGCTTCTCAGGGCTAATTGCAGGGGATTTAATTCAGAACTCAAACACTAATGATTTTGACCTTTATGCCTATTCCTGAGGTGTGATAACACTTTAAAGGCTGTGCAAAACTGATCTGCCTGTGGTTTGCATTGCAGTTGCCCACCTTTTAGCATGGAGAATCTCTCTTTGCCCTTCCTGATACCCCTGGCCTCGGTGGGGGCTGGACAGCAGGGGACAGGCCCTAGCCACAGTCACAGCTCCAGACCCAGACCCCCAGGAATGCTCCTGCCGGGGCTCCAGAGCAGTATCAGGCAGGCAGAGCCCAGCAAGGAGCAAATTCAGGCACAGAGTAACTGCAAAGCAGCCAAATCGCAGGGACAAGTGTGCCAGAAGTCCCAGCGGTGGACAGGCTTCCATCACACTCCTAACGGTGTCATCAGCATTGCATGTTTTCTGTGGAAATGAGCTTGGAAAGCCTAGCCTCCAATACAAATTGTCCTTTTTGCTTGCAGAAGGTGGGAACCTGATCTCACAGGGCCTTTGGGGCTGGCACAGGCCCCCTCCCCTCTCCTGCTCTATGTTACATTTGTGAGTTTTAATATTTAATTGGTGTTTTTTTGCTATTTTGGTCTCCTGGCCCTTTGCCGCAGTTGAGAGCTGGAGGTCAGCAGTGAGGGGAGGCTGTGTATTAGTTCATCAGGTTTTTATGATTTATTTGTTATGGATGCGTCACGAGGCCTTTCCCAGAACTCTTGGCTTCTTCCCTTACCTGTTATTTATAGGCTTGTCTTTCCCTCCCCTCCCCAGTAGCCTGGGCTTTGGCAGGCTCACTGATGGAACCCACCTCAGGGGGCTGGGACCCACAAACCTCCCGAGCAGATGCTGAGGTGAGGAGAGGGGAGAGCCAGGGCGAGATGGAGGCTAGAGAATGTGGGGGAAGACCTGGGAGCAAGAGTGATGCAGGGCTTTAAGAACCCCCCGGTGACACCTTAGTGCCCGGGGGCTGCACCCCTGCAGCTGGAGGCACCCTGGTCAGCCAGCAGCCCTGGTGGTGGGACTGTGCTGTGGCCAGGGGCTGAGCAGGGCGCTGGGGGCGATGCGGGGGCACGGGCAGTGACTCACCTCCCTCTCCTCAGCTCCAGTCTGCTCCGGGGCTGAGCTCCTTGCGCCAGCTGGCATTGTGCCTCTGTTGTCTAGGCAAAGGTTTCCATGACACTAAATAAAGTGAAATATAGTTTTGCACAGCTGGATTCTGTCTTAGATGCAGGTTAGGGACAAGAAATGCACATCCAGCAGAGAGCTGTGGGTAGCAAATTATAAGGGCTGTGATCCGTGATGGCAACAAGCAGAAAAATAACAATTTTTAGGAGTTATTCAGCTGACTCCCAACCAGATGTTTACTTCCAAAGCTGTGTCTTGTTTGTTGGTCTTGCATAATCAGCTCATGGCTTGAGGACGCAAAGTGTTCAAGCCGTGCCATAGAATAAATGAGTAGCTGGAGGGGATGTTTATCTGGGCCTGGGCTCCCACACAGGGAGCTCACATCGTGCCTGGGATCAGCCAGCAGCCTTGGCCATGTGCTGAGCCACTGGCCCAGTTTGGTGCCAGTGGCACCTGCAGATGCTGCTGCTGGGCAGGTGCACCCACCACAGAGGGCTTCAACACTGCGGCTGGTGCAAGGGTTTATTTAAATACCTTTGAGGTGCAGCATTTGTTGGGATCATCTCTGTGAAGAGAGAAGCTTTACATGTCTTACTTTAGGAAATTTAATAGAATGTTATGGGATGTCAAGTATACTGTGTTAATTGGTGTTAATTGAGAAGTTGTCTGAGTTCTGGGGACTTAATCAGAAGGAATTAAAATCCATTCTCATTTATTTATGCATACAAAATACATACTGCCTTTCTACTCCTCTCTTCCCATGAGAAGACAACAGCATGTCCAGGCCCAGGGTGCACCCCACTTTCTGGGAGAAATAGGTGAACATAGCCAGAGTGGGAAGGGAAATCAGAATAAAGATGCATTAGAGCCTTAGGGAGGTATCTGGAAAAGAGCCTTCTGTGTCACAACTCAACTGAACTGCAGCAAATCAGGAATTAAGAGCAGCTCCAGGTGCCTGCCAGGAAGGGATGGGCTGAGCCAGAGGCGAGGGGAGGAAGAGAAAACCGTGCAGGACACCTGGCAGGGGACAGGCAGGGCTGTGACCGTGGGACAGCAGGAGCAGGATGCTTGCCTGTCTAGGAGCAGGTGGATTGCAGGTGAGGAGGGCTCTTAACCCCCCCTTCCCACATATCGTGTAGACAAACACCCAGAGCTTGCAGAATGATAATGTAAAAGTAAATAAATAAGTATATACTGGGAGGAGGCGAGGAGTGGGAATGCCTGGCCAAGCAACTGCTGGCCCCTGCCTGCCCAGCACTCACAGTGGCTCTACAAATTAGCCAGGAAATGGGATATGATGGGAGCTTTGAAACAGGGAGTTTAGGGAGAGTTTGTAAAGTGTTTAAAAGGCAGAAGCAACACAAAGCCTCGATTTTAATTATTGCCGTTTTAATCAGTGGAATAGTTTATTATGCCCTGAATAGTGAAGTAATTGGAAATGAGAACGGAGCTTGCTTGTGGTGTAAATTACAAAGTCAGGAGAGGAGCAGCAGAGCTCAAAGAGGCTCCAGGCTCTGGGGAGGGAGGGGGATGCAGGAGAGAGAAGGCTGGGGTGCAGTGGGGACAGTGCCCTGGTGCTGGCCAGCTGCTGGGGTGGCAGGTGGACATTGGGCCCCCACCTCCTCTTCAGGGAGGTCTGCCAGCCCTGCTCTTGGCATGGGCAGCTCTGCCTGCTGCTGTCCCTGGAAGCTGGTGGCATGTGCACCTCTCCCGTGGGTGGTGGGTGCTGGCAGGGCTGCAGGACACTGCGCCCATTCCTGTGCAATAGGAATGCACTGCAGGCCCCGCTGTCCCTGAGCTGCCACGAGGGTGCCCTGGATGGGCACTGGCTGCACAAGGGTGGGTCACATTCCCCCAGGACTGATGGGGCATGTGCCCCCGGGCAGGCAGGTCACATCCCCTCTGAGACAGGTGATTGCATCCCCCTGAGGCAGGTGGATCTCATCCCTCTGGGGTAGACCCGCTGCCTTTCCCAGGCAGTGCTGAGCTGTGCCACAGGGTCCCAGCTGGCAGGGGGGCAGCCAGGGGCTGGGAGTGCCTGTGCCCAGGGCCAGGGTGCAGGAACAGGGCTGACAGGGTGAGCTCTGCCTGCAGCAGGGGAGAGCAGCCTGCTGCCATGAGTAATGTGGAAGTCATTTGATAGCGAGGAAGGGATATTCCTGCTCTCAGTCATGTTTAGGTAATTGGAAGTAAATAACTCCTTTCATCCTAAAACCAGATGACTTCATACACGAGGTAAATGGAAGAAACAAAATCCCGATTTTCGTTCGTGTTCCACGCACGTAGTAAAAATGAACTTTCGTCTGCAGCAATTCTGAGCTAATGAAAAACGAATGAGGTTTTAAATCAAGCCCAAACGCAGAGCTCTGCTGCCAGAGCCACGCGGGGCTGCTGTAGGACAGCCTCCATTTCCAAGGCTTCTCACAGAATCCTGAATAATTTTATTGGATTTTGAGCAAGGCTATTGCCAAAACATTCATTATTGCACCCAACAAACAGCGGGAAACCGGGAGACACAGGGGTGTCTGTAGGGCTGATACCATAGGCAAATCCTGGCTTTCTCTTCTCTCCCTGAAGTTCCAGAGGGCTGAGGTTTATTTAGTGGTGTCTGTACATCACTCAGATGATGCAGAGTGACCGGCCCTGCCTGATCACTTCTTCTGGAAGGGTCCCTCCTGCACAGCCTTAAATCATGTCTGAACACGTTATAATTCTCCCATGTGCCTGGTGACTTCTGTGTATTTGATCAGTTCAGATTCCATAAAAATGTAAATAATCAAAGCCCTTCTGCTGTTATTTATAATGCCTCACTCTGGGCTGTAATTTATGAATTAATTTCAGCTGCAAGTTTCTGGAGGGAGGGGGAAAAAAGATGAATAATCGGATGTGTGGCTGCCAGTAAAAGCCATGACTGCCGGAGTCTCCTCCACCGTACATCCCCCAAACCCTGCAGACCTGACTGCGGCTCCCGGGGAAGCAGGGGCTGGTCCCTGCCCTGGCATCTGCCTTTGGGGTGGCCACAGGGGGTGCCACGGGTGCTGGGAGGGTCCAGGGCAAACTGCTGGGACGCCGCGCTCAGCCCCAGCTATCACCAGGCGCTGTCCCAGCCGTGGGTGCTCCTGTGCTGGGAGCCCGAGGGAGCCGGCAGGACCCTCCAGGCATCAGCACAGCACAGCACGGCACAGCACATCACGGCACAGCACAGCACGGCACAGCACAGCACGGCACGGCACGGCACGGCGTGGGTTTGTGGCAGAGAACCCACTCCTTGGCA
This sequence comes from Passer montanus, assembly GCF_014805655.1. Taxonomy (NCBI): domain Eukaryota; kingdom Metazoa; phylum Chordata; class Aves; order Passeriformes; family Passeridae; genus Passer; species Passer montanus. The sequence continues at coordinate 390,460 of NW_024373256.1, forward strand.
CTCATACCTGGTGTGTCACACATCCTGCCAGCTCATGCTCGACACTTATGATGGTCTGTAGAGCCAATGGTCCACCCGGCAGAGGCTGGCAGAGGCAGCTGCAGTGGAACCTGGCCCCTGTGGCCAAGGTAGGGACACAAGCCCCAGGAGCCAGCACAGGCTCTGCCCAGCTACAGCTGGCAGGGAGCTGCAGGCTGGCCTGGCCACGCCGGCCGTGCCCCATAGCCCACTGTTGCCTCTCTGTTAAGCATCGTATCTGATCCAGACACAGCATTATATGCATTTCTCTGTGAATAAGCTCTGCTTGACACAGTCTGTGATTGCTTTTTTAAAACCATGTGGGGAGGATCAGTTCTTTCATCCACTGATAAGGTATCAGGTGACAGAGGGATCAGCATCCACCACATAAATCTGCAACTAATCCTTTGGAATCAATATTTTTCATTAAGAACCTGTGAGAGTTGGGCCATTATAGGGAAAAATCTGTTTAGGTTGACACCTTGATGAAGTTATTCAGTTCAGGGGCTTAAGTCATTGGAAGGTAATAAAGAGCAAAGAGCACAGAAAGATCGAGGTGCCGGTTATGAGAGTTCACGACGGGAATAGGGGCTTTATTGCAGAGAGAAATTATCATACTGATTTATTGTGGAATTATGGGAACTTTAAAAGGCTGGCAGCCCTGCCCCGATGTCACTGCTGGCTGGGGACACTGCACGGGTGTTCCTTCTGATGCCGGGGGCTCGCCCCTCCCATGCTGTGCCATGGGATCACTTTGCCCTCCCACAGCACTGTGTGCCAGCCTAGAGACCATCTGTGACGCCCAAACTGCTGCTGCCAGCATGGGCGTTGCTGGGGCTGGGGGAGCTGCTGCTCCGTGGCTGGGCACAGGCACTCCTGGGCACTCAGGGGCTCTGGGTGATCCCCAGGGCCACCAGTGTCACAGAAAGCTGGAGGCCAAGAGCAAAGCTTTTCTTCCACCACCCTGGGCGTCTTCCTCGCTGTGCCCTGTGTCCTTGATGCTCTTCAGCTGTCCACACACTGTATCTTTGATGTTCCTTAGCTGAGCCTTAAGTCTTTGATGGTTCTCATGTGTCTGTGCCCTGTGTTGCAGGTGTTCTCCAGGAGAGGAGGCGTCACTGCCTTCCCACACTGCTGCTTCCTCCATGAAGCACTTCCAGCCACAGCAGCAATGTCTGCTGGGGCTCCCAGCTGCATTTACTCCTCCTGCATTTACAGCTCCCTTCCTGGCCCCAACAGGGGCAGCAGCCCCATGGCTGCAGGAGGGACGTGGGGGGCACAGGGATCTGCAGGGTCATGGGGAGCCATGGAGCTGGGGCCCTGTGGGGAGCAGCAAGGGGCAGGAGAACAAAGGCTTAATCCCTAAATCAACTGTAAGAGAAGGAGTGTAGACAAGCTTGTATACATTGAGGCTGCTTCGAATGTGCAGGATGCTGCTGGATCCTCTGCGCAGAGCCAGCAGGGCACTGCACCTGCTGCCACTCTGCAAACCCAGCTTTAACAACCAAAGAAGTCAAACTTATCCAGAAGTTTCCTTTATAGGTTAACCGAGGTTAATTGTGCGAGCTGCAAATGAAAATATCTTGCTCATAAATCCCCAAACCTCATTAAAGAGGATTAAATGATATGACTACTTTGTAAATCCTAACATTTCACACAAACCTCTCATAAACAAACACGAGGCCCCTGATATGCTCAGTGTCTGCCGGTGCAGGTGCTTTTTCCAGGAGCAAGGAGAATCCAAGCAGCCACCTTCGTGCAGCCATGAGGGTGGGAGCTGCTGGCAGTGGTAGGGGGCCTGTGGCTGCATGGGCAGTGCTGCATGGGCAGCGCTGCATGGGCAGTGCTGCATGGGCAGTGTCCACATCCTGCACCCAGCCAGCGGCCGCAGCACAGTGCCCACAGCTCACCCAGGCAGGGCAGGTGTGAGAGCACAGCCAGAGAGCCCTGCCAGGCTCAGAGCCGTGCCAGCTGCCAGCACTGGGCATCCTGCTCCACCTGAGCCAGCAAACACAGGCATATCATAATCCTTTGGAACTGGGGAATGCCTGGGAAATTCTGCAATAACCACCTTGGCTCTGAGCCATCACTGATGTTTTTTTCTTCCAGAAAGATTTTGTTGTGCAGCTCCTACAACAATAATTTGTTTCTACCCTCACTGACTATCTCCAGCCAGCACTAAATACAGCAGGGGTGGGGAGGTACAGAGAACAGCCCCAGAACCAGAGAGCAGCACCCAAACAGGAGGGCAGCACCCGAGGCAGGCTCAGGGGGCAGGCACTGCCAGGAGCAGAAGTGCTGCTCCCAGGAGGAACGGGGTCCACTGGAGTTCTGGCCAGCATCCTCATGGCCCTGCAGGGATGCTGCTCCTCTGCCACGCAGAAAAGGCATAAACCACCCAAATCTTAATGAGCAATTAAAAGCTAATCAGAGGCAAATCTGTCAGATAAGGGTTGCTGAGTGTGTTTTTACTTGGCTTTGCATCTATTTGTGGAACAAAACATATTGTCAGTGAGATTTGTAGCACTGAGATTTTCATTGTGGTTCCTGGATCTAATTCAGCTTTGTATCGATGGGTTGGGAAGGATGGGACTCTTCTGGTAACAGCAACCTTTAGTTTAGATTTAAGCTAACTTCTACGTGCTCTGTAAATTCCTGCATGTGCCAGGCACATTTCCTTAATTTATGATGATGCTGTAAACTGCTGTCACTCCCTCTGCTCTCTCCCAAAATTCCCTTCCATCTGGCCACTGGAGCAGGGGCGTCAGTGACCCCAAAGCTGGCTCAGCCCTGGCCGTGGATGGGGCACTGTCCCCCCACCCCACTGCCATGTTACACAGGGACCTGACTGCCCCTTACACTGGGGCTCAGTTCAGTGTCTGCTGGGGTTTTAGCTTTGATCGGCTAAAAAAAAATCTAAATTTTTTTTAAAGAAGGCCAAAAGGCCTGCATCCAGTGTGATGCAGTGGTGACCCCTTGCCAGGCCTGCTGTGTTATGTACAGTGGAAGGCTTGGCAGTTCTGCCCGCTCCCCTGTGCTCCAGTCACCACCAGTAAAGTACCCGACATTCCCAGTTCAGAAGATGTGTATCCACAGTGTTTTGCTGAGCAAATGCTGCTCTCTGAGATCTGAATAGGAACAGGTTGTTCAGAGTATCTTCCACATTCCTGATCTATTGATTAACCCAGGAGTGGGAATCTATCTAGAAAACGCTCTCCCAATTCACTCAGTCTACATCATTTCAGCTTCTTAACTAAATCCCTTCCAAATCCTTGCAAAAATCTGACGGAGAGCTGGTGCCTCTGGGTGGAGGAGCTGCAGCCTTACTCAGCCAGTAAATGGCGTGTGAATGTGAGAGAGCCTATTGTTGCCCAACATGGTCCCATCAATAATAGATTCACAAACCTCCGAGGGAGCTAAAAATTTCTCCTTTAGGTATGAATTATGGATGCAGTTTAGTGTAATGTAGACATATCTCAGAGGTTTTTCCCAGTTTATATGCTAGTAAAAGCCAGCAATTTGCTTGTGTTCCATCTATAGGTTTCGTAAAATAAAGAAATCCTCTCTTCTGCAATAAACTCTGGTATTAATGAAGGTGAAGACAAATCTTTAACATGCATTTTATGCCCAGGATGAGTGTGTCCAGGTGGGAGGTGTGCAGGGCTGCCCGTGGGGGTGTGGTGCCAGCAGTGCTGCAGCAGCAGCCAGCCATGTGCTACAGGCAGTGGGGGCGAGGTGTGCCCGGGGCCAGAGCAGCCCCAGCCCCACAGGGCCCCTCTGCTCCTCCCTGGGCAGGTGGGCTGACAGGGTCTCTGCCCCAAGCAGGTTTTGGATGTGGTGGGGCAGGGGAATGGAGTGACACCGAAGGGGCTGCCAGGAGCAGGGTGTCCTGCTCCCCACAGAGGGCAGGGGGCTGCCAGCAGGGATGGCCCTCAGCACAGAGGGTCAGCAAGTGGTGCCAGTGCCCAGAGGTTCCCACTGGCCAGCACCTGCCCCTGATGCCTTAAGGCATCATCCCCATCCTGGTGAGCAGCCCCTGGCCCCATAGATCTGTGGGAGACACTTGACAAGCCCAGAGCATCCCCAGGGGTCAGAGGACTAATGCTTTTTTTAATACCCTCTAATAATTAATACTCTATCTCTACAATGAAAAATCATTATAAAAAGATTGGTTATAACTAAGTAGCTCCTTCTCAAGCACAGAATGAGCAGCAATCCCGAGGGCTCAGCTTCTGTCAAAAAAAATCCATAGCTGCAGATTCATGTCAGCATTTCCTGCAGCTCCAACAACCACGAAACAACCAGTGGGAATGAACCAAAGCTGGCAGCTGCTGGGCAGGAGCAGCACAGCAGGATCCCTCCAGGCCCCTTTGGGCAGCAGGCAGGGCTGCAGGGTGATGAGGGGTGCTGCTGGGTGCCATGCAAACCCCAGCAGCAGCACTGTCTTGGTTCTCATTCCATCCCTGGTGGGAATCCCGGCTGTCCTTTGTGAGTGGCTGAAGGGATTCCTTATGGATCCAGGGCATTTCAAGATCCACTGTGGTGCCAGTGCCAGCGGCTGGCTGTCCCCACGGTGCTGGCATTGACATGAAATAGGGACACCAGTAGTTTTGCAGCCTCTCCAGCCCTGCTGGAGTGAGCAGCAGTAGTCCTGTAGCTTGGGGGTAACCCCAACAGAGCCCTGCCACCCAGATAGGGGCAGGGCATGCTCTCCTCTGTGGGCTGAAGTTCACAGTAACTGCAGCATTTCCACAATCTGGGGCCAGAACTGTCAGGGAAATTCCTAGTTTTCCAAAGGCATTGGCTTGAAACACAGTTTATACACAAATTTTTTGTCATTTCCTATCAGCCATAAAGAGGGTCTTTAAGCACATCTCTTTCAGACATAATGTTTCAATTTGCAAGTTTAATTTTTTTCCATTTTTTTTGAGAGAGGCATTGTCAAATATGTATTTATTTTTTAAAGAAAGAACAAACTTTTATAGACCTTCTGCAAAACCTTGTAAAAATATAATCTCTCCTTGTGCCAGACAACTGGTGCCTGCTGACTCAATTGCTTTTATATATGACAAGGCTTGAAAAAAATGATTGCTACTGCCGAACTCTGAGCAGATTGGAGTGAAGTGCGGGACTCATCCATCAGAGGTGCCATGTTGGGTACGTGGAGTGCGGAGCCCTGGGGCCGGGAGCATCATGATGGTTTTCTCCTAAATCTTCCCTTCAGGCATCGCACCGAGGGGCTGAGCGCTCCTGGTGCTGCCGGGCGGCCGGAGCAGCACCACGGCAGGGAAATGCCCCAGTGCCGTGAGTCAGACACTGCTTCCAGCCCTGCCGGCTGCTTGTCAGGCAGAGTAATCGCAGGCATAAACCGTCTTCAATTTAATAAATATGCAAAACAGTGTTTAACAGCCCTGAAATAAACTGTTGAGCGACGTGGCCCATGGAGCTAATGTCATCCTCACCCCCAGCACTGCAGCTGGGTGCATGCGTGTTTGAGGGTGTCACACGTGCTGCACCCACTGCTGCACCCCTGCCCCCCGGTCCTGCTCCACTCCACCACCCCAGGCTCAGTGTCAGTGGGCTCCTGTCCCCGGGGTTAGGACAAAGTGGGCTTGGGGCAGCATCCCGCTCCCACAGGAGACAGAGGGTCTCTGCTGGAGCAGGAAGAGCCAGACTGGAGGTGGGTGTGATGGGAGTCTTGTTTGTTAATAAATTGAGGAAGTGAGAGCCCAGTGCTGTGTTGAAGTGTCGGGGTGGTATTTCTTGGAAGTTTTGTGGTGCGTGTACTTAGGCAGGAGCATCGATCTCAGCCCAGCACAGGAGCCAATCGATAGGTGCGTTATTAACGGGCTGCGCTCATACCTGCTGATGGCTCATGAATAAGTGGCCTTGCCTGGGGCCAGAGGTCAGACTGCTCTGCCATGATGGATGCCTTTTGAAATTGCTGGATTTGAGTTGTCAGTGTTTCATTCCAGTGAGCCCTGTGGGTTACCTGTCCTTTGCTTCCCACGTGTCCACCCCCTTGTCTTGGCAAATCCAGTGGGCAGAGCCACACCACTGCTGCTGCTGCTGCTGCTTTCGTATTGCCCTTCCCTTAGAGCAAAGTTGTGTCCCAGGAAAGTCCCCATGTGCCCTCCAGCCACCCCTCTCTGCTGATGGGGCCCTGGCTCTCACGCTGTCCTCAAGAGCTAGGCAGCTCTGTTGGGGGGGTCAGTGCAGGTCAGTGTGGGTTGCTGTGAGTCACTTGGGGGATGGAGCCCAGCCCCAGGCTGCAGCCTGCCACAGGGACTGGGGCACCTTGCAGGGACTTGGTTTGGTGCTGAAGCAGTGGCCCCTGTCACTGCAACAGAACCCTGGTGTCACCAAGCACTCCAGTGCCAGTGGTGCCTGCTCTTGCTGCTCTGGGGCCAGAGACAGGTAAGGGGTGGGAGGGGGCAAGTGGGACCTCTCAGTCCATCTTTGCCACTCTCTGAGGGGGGAAGAAATTCCCCTGGAAAAGCTGCTCTCTGCTCCTGTTGCCTGTGTCCGAAATTCAGTGCTTGAGAGATGTCCCCGTGCCTCAGAGTGGTGTCGGGGCCAGCCTGCAGTGCGGGGTCTGGGCGAGGTGCCTCCATCCCATCAGCTGCCCGAGCCTTTGGCTCAATCCCGCAGCAAGGACAGCATGTCCCCTTCCTAGAGTGCCCATGGGGACCCACAGCATGAGAGGGCTCGAGTTACAGCCAGGCTGAGCTGGGGAGTGTTTAACTGATTAATTAAGCACGGACCTTGCATGTGGGGACTTCCTGAACAGGGAGATGCCAGGGGGACATTTCTGACTGCTGCTCTACTGCTGAAAATTAATTCTTTGAGATGTTGTGTGGATTAAAAGGCAGAGCCAGGCTGGAGCTGGTAATTAGCAGCTCTGGGATCGGGCAGTCCCAGCTAACGGAGCAGCTACTCCGGGGTGGAGACCTGCCTGGACAGGAGCTCTGTGCTGGCCAGAGGGCAGCAGGTATGCTGGGGACACCAAGGACACTGGGCTCACGTCTCCACCACGGATGTCAGTGCCCATGGTAACCAACACCCATGATCAGAACTGGGCAGACAAAGCATAACCCTGTCCCTGGAGCCCCACTCGGGGGGCTCGGATCCCCAGAACCAGGGACAGGAGCTGCCAGGCCCTGTGGTGGGAGCGGGCAGGAGGCAGCCCCCTCTCCCTGGAGTGCAGCTGCCCTGGAGATGGGTGAGACCCTCATGGCCAAACAACTCCCACCACCCATGCTGATGCTGAGATGTTCTGAGGGAAAGTGTCAGCACTGATGAAACTCTCAGGGAAAATACTGGCAATGATTTGAGGTATAAATGCCAGCTTTCATTACAGCTCTCCTGGCTGTTTTGTTACAGCTTCCCTGTAGCATTTTCTATGAGACAAGATCACATTCACATTATCACTAAAACATTCCTTCCTCAGCCTCTGAGCTCACTTTCTCCTCAACTGCCCCACCGACAAGCTACATGAGAATTTGACTTTGTCCTGGTTTGTGATGACCAACAGTCAAGGAAGACCTTTGCCCAGGAAGGTGTGAGTGTGAGGGGACCTGTGAGCCCACAAAGCAGGAATCTGCAAAGCTCTGGTAGGAAACGAGCCCTGAGCCTGCAGAGCTGAAGGACCGAGCAGGAGGGGAAGGTGTTGTACAGCAGAGATGAGGGGATCCTCTGACCCCTCCAGGGAACGTGGAGGCTGCTGAGCCGCTGCATGATGAATGAGAAATCCAGAGATTACAATAATTTTGTTAAAGGGTTCTTAGCTCTACTCTGCTCTTTTGATTAATGGGATTTTATGAAGAGTGCAGGGAAAGGTCATCTGACACGTGTTCAACAGCTGATGACATTATCCAGCTCAGCCGGGGAATTGCTGCTCCCAAACACCTGCAGACGTGCTTCACTGGCAGCTGCGAGTCCTGCAGCATCTCTCCAGCTGCACCGGGCATCCCAGCACCTCCACAGGGATGAGTAATGCCTCCAGACAAGCCTTGCTACCCGAGTCTGCAGGGCGAGGTGGCACAGCCACCCTCACTGCCCTCACTACGCTCTGTGTTAAATAACTGTCTCTGTGCTTCCCATGGCAGCAGATGTGTGTACACCACATATGTTGTATACTTTACATCCAGTACACTGCACAGAGCCAGTAGCTGCCCACCAGGCCTGTGCCTGCCTGCTCCCTGGCTGCAGCTGCCTGCAGGGCTCAGTGGCTCAGTTCCCTGGCACTCATTGGTTTGGGACCTCAGCCCTGCACAGCCCAGCCCAGCTGGGATTCCCCGAGGTCACTCAGCCTCATCCCAGTGCTGCTGTGCCCAGCCCAAGCTGAGTTGCTGCCAGCTCCTGGCCCTTTCCCTCCAATGCATGGAGCACCCTCTGGAGCACATCCCAAAGCACCCTCTGGAGCACATCCCAAAAGCGTGAGGAGATGAGGCAGTGATCACCAGCCCCGTGTGTAAATCTCAGCCTCAGGAGCCCTCAGTGATGGCTCCCAGCCGCGCTGGCCCAGGCTGCTGACATCCCTGCTTACGCTCTGTTAAGCACTGCTCCCTGCTGCCTCTCCAGCTACTGCTCAGCCCCAGATTTACGGGCTGTACCAGCAGGAAGCACAGTACCACGGGGAAGCACGCTGCCCCTGGAGTTGTGCCTCAGTGCCGCTCCTTGCCCAGGCTTGCACCCAGAGCAGACGCTGTTCAGGGGTGCCCCACACCCTGCATGCCCTCTGTGGGGACAGGGGCACAGGCGTGCTGTGGGGACAGGCATGTCTCAGCCCTGCCCTTGCAGGGAGCCTGCTGCAGCTCAGGTGCTCCTCGTGGTGCATCGGGCAGAGGCTGGCACACTGCCACACTGGGCTCACATGCACCAGCAGTGGTGCTGAGGCTGAGCGTGTTTGATGGCAGTGCCAGCTAGGGCTGGTGCTCCTTTTAATTGTAGGTTGTTTCCCCAGGGGTGCTGCATTCTCTGCAGGAATCGATGTCTGTCCTGAAACCAATTAGATATCACAATAGCTCTCAAAACCAGTGCATATTCAGTGTCTGGGAGCCCCTCTTCCTCCAGGTGAGGATGCTCCTGGTGGCTGGGGCACACAGGTCAGTCATCGGCAGGATCTGTGCACAGTCCTGTCTGTGGGCACTGGCACAGCCTGGTGTCCTGGCAGGCTGATGGCACAGGTGTCATTCCTCCTTTCCTGTGCTGTGTCTCTGATGAGTCCTGTCCCCATCCCAAAGGCTCAGCACCAGTGTGGAGAAGCAGGAGTGCCCCTTCCCCACTCCGCATGCTCTGCAGCTTCCACTGTTCCTCCAGTAACAAAACTTCTGGATTGTGATATGATAATCTGCTGGGTGTAAATGGCTTGTCCAGCCAGCCCTGCAAATCACCTCTTATCATCACACTCAATGGGCTGTGTCAACCCAATTTCACAGACAAACGCTTCTCTCCCTGACCATGGGCACTGACATGGATAACTCTGATTTACAAAGCCAATAAAAATAAAATCACTAAGAATTACTAAGAACCACTGACTTAATATAGGAGATTAGAATCTCCAAATTTAGGGTGACTGAAAGCCATTTGATACATGAACAGTGGAAATGGGTTATAGAAACGTCGGCCATGCCAGGGTCAGGTGCCAGAGTGTGATGATTTATTGGTGAGAGAAGGGCTAATTGGTGAGTTACCTTTGATGCTTTCCACAGAGGCCAGGTTATTTATATCAGAGTTTGTTTGTCGTCTTCTACTTTTGGGATCAACCAAAATTTTTTATGGTAAAAAACCCCTCAGTATCCTGTTCATTAAAGTAGCAAGGTCAGGCCAAAGGGTGGAATTGAGCTGGAAATAATCAGGTTGGTGTGATTAACTGCAGCCTCACTGCCACTCAGAGTGAGCCTCTGGCACAGCCAACCTTCAGGGGACAAAGCTCCGGCCACCAACCACAGGCAGAGGCAACTCCAAAAACCACCCATCAATAGGCAGAGGAGGGGATGTACAGCAAGCAGAGGGAGTGAGTGCCTGTGTTTCTTACCCTGTCTTTGTCCCTCACTGGCTGCTGCTCCTGCCTGGGAGGGTCCCAGGGTCTCCTGTGTGCCCTGCAGGGGTGAGAGGGCACCCAGGCAGCTGCAGGAAAACCCCAGGAGCTTCCTCTGGGATCCCCCTGCCTGGGGAGCGCAGCCTCTCCCCACCTCTTTGCATGATTTTTACTCTTAAAGATCTCCTGTTGTGTCCCTTGTCCTGCACCCTGTTTGCAGATGTTGTTTGCTGTCACAGCAGAGTCTCCAGGCTGAAGGCCTGTCCTTCAGAGCAGGTGATCAGGGGGCTGCACCCTCCACGGGAACAGGCACAGCCAGAAAAGGGGATCCATGAGCCAGATGGCAGCACAGTTCCCAGGTGCTGGTTAGGAGGGATGGGAAATTGCAAATGAAAGGCTTGTGTAGACTTTAAACTTCACTCTGCCTTCATAAAGGTGTCAGCTGGAATTATTTTGGGCATTTACTTGCGTGGTCTAGTGCATCACTAGCTAAAACAGTTTTTTTTAAATAATGGAATTTGCTGCTTGGCTCATGCATAAAAAATAGCAGGAATGCGACCCAGTTGCATAATTTTTTTAGTAATAAATAGAGTCAAAAGTGTTGAGCTCAGCTGCTGGCACAGTGAGACACCCTGAGTGGGGGCAGAGGGCAGGGCACCCTGGGGGCAGCCCCCCATGACATTTTGGGGGCACATCCTCAGGCACCATGGACTGCAGACCCTGGGACGTGTGGCACCTCAGTGGCCAAAGTGTCCTGTGCCACAGGGGACCCTTCCCCATGGGGCTGCCCCAGCTTCATGCCACTCCTGCCTCCACACATCATGCACAGCTCAGTCCTACATGGCAGGCTCCTCTTCCCCCTCCAACTGCTCCAGCTCCAGCAGAGCCACTCTCCTCCTGGAGGAATGTAGAGCATGAACCATTTCATCCCTGCACTGTTAAGCTATTGGTGCATGAAGCACGTTTCAAAGGAACACCCACAGACATTCTCTGGACACAGCCCAGCGTGAACAGGGCAGTCACTGAGCCTGCCAGGAGGGCGAGGTGTGGCTGGAAGGACGTGGCAGGAATGACAAGGCCAAGGCCAAGGCCAAGGCCAAGGCCAAGGACAAGGACAAGGACAAGGACAAGGCCAGCCCTTTGGCCCCACCGGTGTCAGGAATCTCCTGTGCCTCGATGCTGTTGCTGGGCTCTGACTGTCAGACTGGGCTCAGCTGGGCCCTGCTGCTGTCAGCATCACCAGGGGTCTCTGGAGCTCTGGGTGACACAGGACCCACATTCCAGCCTCCTGCTGACTGGACACCATCTCCTGCCCCAGCACACCAGGACATGTGCTGCCCTTGGACTGCTGACCATCACACAGGAATGCAGCAGCTCCTGTGACTGTGATGAACCTGGAGAGAGCCACGGGGGCTGGTTATGGCCCCCAAGAAGCCCAAGTTCCTCTTGCCCAGAGCAGGCCTGGGGGCTGGGAAGGGCACAGACAGACCCCCCGTGACACTGCCACCGTACCCAGGGCAGGAGCCTGGGGCATGGCACAGGCTGGTCCTGGCCCTGCTCCCCTGGGCCGTGGGGTGCTCGGGAGCCCAGGGACTGCCCGAGGCAGAGCAGAGCCCTGAGCACAGGGCCAGCAGCCCCTCCTCCTGCACTGAGGCCGTTGTATAAGAGTGGCATTTTGATTGATGCCATTTGACATATGGAGAATTCCCCACAGCAGGCAGTCACTCACCCAGCTGATTACAGACTCTGACTTCTTTCTCTAATTAAAATTCTCCCTCCCATTTTAATTCCTTTGCCCCAAACTCCCTGTTCTGGATCATCTCATAATGTGACACTAACTGCCTGAGACAGGCACCAGGGATGTCCCACACCCAGCCAGCCAGTTCTGGTGCCATCGAGCACAGAGCCCAGCCCAGCACCATGGGCTTGGCTGTGAGGGGACACCCTGGCACCCCTGTTCCCCTACAGGCTCCTGCAATCCAGCCAGCAGGGCCCCTGCCCTGGCCAGGTGTGACCCAGCCCCACCAGATGGGCCCCTGCCCCTGCTCCAGCAAAGGCATGTCCCACTCACATGTCCCACTCTGCATGTCCCCCGACTGTCCAGTGCCCATGGGGACACAGCCCACAGCCCAGTCCTTGCAAGCCCAAGGTCTGGATTTTTGGCTGGCATCAACTTGCAATGGCCTGACCAGGAGTGCTCCTGCACAGCTTCCCCTGCAGCAAGAAGTCACATTTCAATGACTAACTTGCAACAATTTCCCTCTGCCCCCAAATCCCACACTGGATAGGAGCCATTCCAGTCAAATCCCTTCCCTCAAAACCATCCCACCTCCCTGCAGGCAGGGCAGACAGGGTGGGCAGCAGGCTCAGCTGCAGACCACATTTCAGCTTCCTCTGATGAGAGCTCACCGAGGCAGGGTGAGCAAACCAGGGTAAAACAGGCTTTCTGAAGGAAGGCAACACTCCTCCCCGGGGCTGCCGAACCCGACAGGTCCCACGTGGACTTTTGGCCTGCTCACACTCAGTTTTACTGTAACTAAGAGAAAAACTGTGTTTGAACATGGGATTTAACCCTCTGACAGGAGCTTCATTCTAGCTGAGAGTAAATCCCCAGGCAGAGAGTAAATCTGCCCGGGGCAGAGGGCACACAGCCCCGTGCAGAAGCCAGGGGCAGAACCAGGGCTGGCAATGCCAGCAGGGCACGGTGCTGCCAGGCCAGAGCCCACCTGCAGAGCTTTTCAGGGACCATGGCCACCTTCCCCCCTTCCTGCTCAGCTCTGCACAGCCTTCCCAGTGTGTCCCTCCTGTGTGCTTTCTGCAGGGGGGTTGTTGTTCCAGCACATCTGTACTCAGCCCCAGCACCCACCGGATTGAGGCTGTTTGCCACAAAAACATGTGCTGTTGTTTCACATAAACAAGTTGCCAAGCTGGAGTTGGACTGCAGCGGTAAATACTGGGTCAGACCCCTTCTCAGCAATGTCTGTCCCACCGTAATTAATATTGATTTTGTGCAGCTGAAATATGGCTACACAATTTAATTTTGCTGCTAAGATTTTTGACATCGCTGTTCTTAGAGATTAATGTGGGATTTAATGAAGGATTTGGGCTCTCATCTGTGATGTTCCCTCATCCCGTTGTGCGCTGTGGACCCGCTGCTGAGTGCTTTGCCAGGGCTCCCAGCTGCTGGCCCCGTGGGCAGCGCGTGGCCCCGTGCCCGCTGCCCTGTGGGCTGGGGGCCCAGCCAGGCACGCGTGCCCCGTGTCACTGCAATGCTTCAGGGCACAACCAGGGAGCAGGACACGAGCACACTGCAGCACGGAGCCCACGGGGTGCTTCAGAGCACTGCCACTGCAGCACGGGCAGCCAGTGACCCTGCCCACCCCGTGGGACAGTGACACCCTGGGCAGCAGGACTGGGGACAGGGAGGGCTCCTCTCCTGGAGCCCTGAGGTGCATGGCGGCTCCCAGCCTCAAACAGAAGTGTAAATTGTCTTGTCTCAGCTCCAGGTCCAGAAAGAGCAAGGTGTGGCATGTGGACCCGTTCAGGGCTGGGAGCAGGGACAGCACAGCACAGCCCAGCGTGGCGTGGCACAGCTGGCAGGGCCCAGAACGCCCTGCCACAGAAAGGGCCGTGCAGGTCTGGCCCTCGGGCTCATGGTGGCACTGTCCTTGCTGGTGTCTCTGTGGGGACACAGCGCATGGAACAGCGACCATGTGGCCAAAGCAGATTTTTTGCTTATCAAATCAAGGAGCAGCTGGATTAGAAGATTAGAAACCAAATTAATTACTAATGACTTCCTGGGGCCTGGGTGGCTCTGGCAGGAGTCTCCAGGCAGCGGCAGTGCCGGTGGCGCCAGGCAGGCACAGGGGGACCGTTCAGCAGCAGGCAGTGGGACAAATGTGTGGAGCCAGAGGCCACCTGGTCCCCGCTGGGGGCTGTGTGCCACACGGCCGTGCCACTGCAGGCCTGGCAGAGCTGGGGCTGGGGAGCCGTGCAGCCCCCAAATCCAGCTCCTGCTTATCCATATTGAGACGTGGCCCCCAGCCCAGGAGGCAGGGGGCTCGCTGTGGCTGGACCCTCCAGCCTGGGATGAGCGGGCACTGCCCCCATTTCCCTGAGGGATTTTGCTCCTGGGGCAGCGTGTGCCCCCGCCTGTCTGTGCTGGCAGTGCCCAGCTCTGTGGCATGGCCCAGCCTGCCGGGTGCTGCTGGAGGGGAGAGCAGCGTGGGGGTGGGCGAGGGCTGGTGCTGCTGGCACAGTTACTGGAGCTCAGCAAGCTGGGGAACAGCCGCTCCTGTCCCCGCTTGCCAGGACAGCCGGGCTACTCGCCATCTGCTTCCTGACCTGCATATTAAACTGCAGCAGATGAGGAAATATGTCAACGGGAAGAAGGTTTTCTTCTGCCTGCCAGAGCCTTCTCCTCAAGTGAGCAAGGGCCAGGTGAAAGAACAGAAGGAAGCCAGAAGGATGGAAGGAGAGAAGGACAGAAGGACATCGTGGAGAAGAGTGAGCCAGGTGACGGGCTGACCTCTGGGTGGAGGCTGGGCTGTTTTTAATCAGTTACCTCACAGCCTACAGAGGAGCTTCCCAGGGACCTGGAACCCCCTGAGGTCCCTGGGGAGAGCATGGGGCGTCCCACTCAGGGCAGGTCACTGCAGCCCCTGCCATCACTGCACTTGAGGGCCAGCCCACCCTGACCAGCCGTCATCTCCCGAGGATGTGGGACACAAAGCGTGTGCACAGCTCTGCACAGATGGCACTGACTGGCAGGGCCCCGTGCGAGGCTGCCGGAGCACCCCTGCCCCTGGGCAGCCCCCAGCTCCTTAACTTGTTACACTGGGCTAATTGGTTTAACAGAGATTGCTGGGTCACTAATTACGGAGCCTATTGAACAGCATATCTCAGCTTAGGGATACAATTAAAAGTTCACCCTAATTAATCAGAGGTAATTAACAGACCTTGCATTTCTCTGACATTAATTAATCAAGGAATCCCGACAAATCGATGTAGGCAGAGGGGAGTCGGGGGACAGAGGGAGGGGGTGTTGCAGAGGTGATGTGCTCCCTGACCCACTTTTCTGGGCTGGGAGCAGAGTTGGGGTCTCCACAGCAGCCCAACAGCATATCTGTGTCACCCCCTGCCCCCTGCCAGGGCTGGACCCCGCTCTGCTCCCTGCTCAGCACGGAGTCGCTGTGGCCACAGTGACACAGGGCTTGGGTCCCGCTGCGGGTCTGGCCAGTGGCAGAACTGCAGCATTGCCACCAGCCCTGCAGAGGGTCCTGCAGGGACCCAGCCCGCTGGGTTCAGCCCAGCAGAGTGTTCCTGCCCTGCTGCTCCTGCCCTCGCCACGCTCACACGGGCAGCAGTGCCCTGCAGGCTGCGTGCCCAGAGGACACAGAGTGGCCAGAGCCCCGCGGTGCCCCGGGCTGGGGCTGCTGCAGCCGAGGCTTGGCTGCACCTGCCTCAGCTCCATCTCCCCGAGGAGATGTGTATCGAGATAATCCAGACAAATGATAGATGGACCTCGGTGTCTTGCGTATGGATCTGGCTGGGGGTCTGCAATATTTTGCTGCTAAGGAAGCCCTCATTTGTGGCATGATCGAGGACCCCATGCCAAATCAAGGAAATTGATGTGCTTGTAGTAGGAAACTTAATCACCAGAGGGGAAATGCCCACCTCGTTTTTCTCATGAAAGAGGAATGCAGCGCTTTGATTTTTGGCTCTAGTATAAACAGGCTGTGATTAAATATTGTTTCCCCACTCTTTCTTGTCATTAATCAGGATATAGCTGCAAGCACTGGGCGTGACGTAGGGACACTTGCTTTGATTCCTCAAGTTCTTAAACGGTTTTGTTCTCTTCTCAATCCCATTAAAAATAGCAGGCGGGGTGTTCAAAGTGCTGCTGCTGGAGAGAACTTCAGATCGGAAGGATGCGCTCAGGGGGACGCGCCCTCGGCAGGGAGCGCACCGCCCGCGGCTCCGCCCGCACCGGCGTGAGCGGCCGAGCCGGGCCGAGCCGAGCCGGGCCGGGCAGCCTCGGGCTGCGCTGCGGGAGGAGAACCCCTCAGCAAGGGGGTCAGTGCCCGTGGTGGCCAGCACAGACACCCGACACGGGAGTTGCAGGGCAGCCGTGCCCGGCACCCTCCGTTATCCCCTGGCACGGCACAGCCCGAGCATCACTGCAGAGCCTTCATCCACCGAGCCCCGGGACTGTGACCGGGACGGGAGCTGCAGGACCGCCCTGGGACGGGCCGGCGCCGAGCTGGGAGCCTCTCGCAGCCGGGCTCCCTTGCTCTGCTGCCTGCCCCAGCTTCGGCAAAGCCGGAGGTTGCTGCGCTGCCAGAGTGGCTGTTCCAGGCTGTTTCCAGCAGGCGCAGAGCAGCGCCAAAGCCGGCAGGGAGCAGAGGGCAGGCTCAGGGCAAGCTGCTGGGAGGCGTCACACTGGTCAGGGGGGGTCCTGCAGGGCACCCAGACGGGGAGCACGGCACTGCTTCACTCCCACCTGTGCCCTTCCCTCGCTGAGAGCTCCGGAGCCCGTGGAAAGGCACCAGAAACTGCTGTGAAATGAGTTAATTTTAGTGCAAAGCTGCCACAGAGCTTCTGCTGCTCTGCCTGCCACAAGCTCTCGTGCCTGGTCCAGCCGGGTAGCCGTCCCTCCCTCGGGAGTCAGCCATGCTCCTGCCCAGCATCCCAGGGCGAGCCCTTGCAGGGGCAGGTGCCCTCTGGGCCCCGAGCCCAGGTGAGTCACTCAGGGCTGTTGGGGAGGCTTTGAAAGCCTCCAGCAGTGCAGGGCTGGCAGCACAGGGGTTGGCATTGCCTGCCCCTTCTGCGGGTGCTGGCTCTGTGGAGTTCAGGTGCGTCCCCCGTGCTGTGCCCAGCTCCCCTGCACCAGAGCCGTGTGGTTGCTCCCCCAGAGGGGACAAGAGGAGGGAACCACTGCCCAGCAGTCCCCGAAGATGGGTTGGTGTTGGCTTTCAGGGGCCCCTCCTGGGAGAGGCGCTGCTGCCCCACAGCCTCCCTGCAGCCCAAGACCTCTGCCAGCACTTCCTGCTCTGCTGGTCTTTCGTGGCTTTTTAGCCAGCCCAGAGCTTTCACGATGGGCAGTGACACCTCCTGGCATGTGGAGGGGCACCCTCAGTGAAGTGAGGAAGAGGAGGGCAGGCATTCCTCCAGCCAGCGATGGTGCCAGAGGAGGCAGCAGTGCAGGGAACAAGAGCGAGTTACCCAGTCCTGTCCCTTCAGTGGGAACGGGGCAGCTCACTTCTGATTTTCTGCCTTTGAGTTTACGTAAGGCAAGGATGGGGTTACAGAGCTGTGGAAGAGCTGGGCTGAACATGAGGTGACACTGAAAACAAGCTTCAAAAAAAAATTTACCAGCTTGTGTTTGAGTACAGACTCCTCATTTGCAGTTAAATATAATTGTGAAGGTCTGTGAGCCAGAGAGATATTTCTAGTTATTGGAGAGCTAGCTCCTGCCCCTGTGATCCCCGAGGAATGATAATGAGATTTACCCTAAGCAGGCGCTGCGGAGAGCCGGGAGAGCTCCGTGCAGTGCTGCCGTGTGATGAGGCAGAGATGGTTACAGGGTCCTGATGAACCCTGCCTCTGCATCATTCTCTGTGCTGCTCACGCCGTGCCAGACCCGGCCCTACCCGGCACCAGCGAGGGGGCTCGGGCTCCTTTCGGGCAGGAGGATGCTCAGGGAAAGGGAGGATCCAGCCGCCCTGGGAACCAGGACACAGGGAGCCTGTGTCAGCCTCGCCCGGCCTCACTGCCTCCTCCCAAAGCCCTGCCCTCCTGTTCTCCAGGTGCATTCCAGCCCAGCACAGCCAGCAGGTGCCCAGTGCCACGGACAAGACCCAGCCCGCGGTGCCACAGCTGCTGCCCTCCCTGCCCAGGTGGTCACGGCTGGGACAGAGGGCCAGCCCGAGCTGCCATCCTCATCGTCAGCAGGCAGCGCCGGGGCAGTGCCTGCGGAGCTCATCCCGGTGGGAGCAGCCGGGGCACGGCGTGGTGGGCAGCAGAGCCGTAACACGGCCTCCCCTCGAGGGCAGGAGCTGCGAGGGGGTGGCACACCCGTGCCCACCTCGGTTATGGTCTTTGCAGCGTCAGTGACAGATATGTAAGGATTAAATTGCAGTAATCTCTGTAATCTACTCAGTGAGATTAAAACCTCCCCCCCGCCCCCAGACTTTATCCCTTTCATTCCAGGACTCTTAGCAGTGATTACAGCCGGGGGAAGCCATTTAGCTTTTAAGCACCACTCCATCCTGCTTAAAAATGCATTTCAGAATCAAATGAGTTTGTGCAGCACAGCCAGGGCTGGCTGCTCCGGCTGGGCAGGAGGCTCAGAATTAGGACCAAAGTAGCTTGAGTCAGAGTCAAAATTAAATTTATTGTTTCTGACCTTATTGAGAATACAGTGCATTTACAACTGATTAATGAGGCTTAACAGGAGTTCAGACCTAACTCAGGCAGCTCCACAGCCTGCACTTCCATCCTGCTGTCTGACGGGCACTTTGAGGCCCCACTGCCCTTAGGAGACCCCAAAGTGCAGAGCTGGGAGCTGTGCCAGCCAGCGCTGGGTGGGGTGTGCATGAGCCGAGGGGGATGCAGTCCCAGTGTGCTTGCAGTGCTTGGGAATGGCTGAGTCCTGCTGCCCTGTGCCCCCCACAGGGTCCACAGAATCCTGGGGATGTGCAGCAAGTCTCCGAGCACCATCAGCTCCTGTCCCCATCCTTGCATCCTCCTGGCCCCTCACAGCTGCCCATGGATCCGGCTCAGCTGCATCCCTCTGCTCCACTGCCCAACTCCAAAATGCCAGAATGTCCTTTCAGCAGCTCCAGTCTCCTGCCAGGGCAAGGAGACAGCCTGGCAGCTGTCTGTGCTTGGGATGAGCCCTGGGCCAGGTCCTCCCCAGAAAACACAGGGAGCCCCCAGCAGTGGTTCCTGCTGCTGTCAGTTCATGCTATGGTGAGATCAGTCTCTCTGAGAGGAAACGTGGCAAAAGGGCTGGCCTGAGGCCTGAAGGCAGCTCCAAATCCCTTCTGTGGTGTCTGTCAGGAGCACTGCTCAGCCACAGCCCCACGGTCCCATGAGCCAAGTGCTGCTCTGAGCAGGGGGGAGCGGGAGAGGCTGCCCTGGAGAAACTACCCTGGAGAAACTATCCTGGAGAAACTACCCTGGAGAAACTACCCTGGAGAAACTATCCTGGAGAAACTACCCTGGAGAAACTGCCCTGGAGAAACTGCCCTGGAGAAACTACCCTGGAGAAACCACCCTGGGCAAACCAGCATTGAGGAGCTGCAAGTGGCCCGGCAGGGACAGGATGCTGGGGGTCCTTCAGGGTTAATGTCAGACAAGGCAGTGGTTCCTAGCTGCTTTGCTAAATCCAGAGATTGGAGAGCTTGGGAGTGATGAAGGAGGCAAGATGGGAAAGATCTGCTTGGGAGCAGAGCCAGGGACCCAAGAGAGATGGGGAGGAGAGGGAGCACTGGTGGGACGCTGAAAAGTGGCTAAGGGAGGTGGGGAAGGGGAGATGAAGGAGAGGATGGTATCAGGCTGGGAGCAGGATGCAGCACCAGCTCCACAGAGGAAAAGGTGAGGGGGCAGAAGGAGGCAGGATGTTTTCCAGAGCTCAAAGTTCTTCCTACAGCCCCCATGCTGCAAGGCACTGGCTGAGGAGAGGAAATCTTCTGCAGTGATCCAGTGGGCTCTTTCCTCCTGCAATGCCCGTGCCTGGCACCCCACTCTGGGGATCCCACTGGGGGCTGGCTCCTGGGGCTCTGTTAGCACAGGCAGCAGGGCCAGGAGCGTGCTGATGGCACCAGAAAGCTGTTGTTTATGTGGAGTGGGGTGTAAACAGCAAACATGTCATGGAAAAGACATGCCCTGCACAGATACAAAGACTGGAAGCAAAATTGTCAGCTTTACAAAACATTCCTCCCTTGCAAGTAGAGAAACCTGGAGGTGTTGAGGCATCCGCAGCAGCTTTATTTATCCAGACACCTCTAATGTTCATGCTTAGGCAATGTGTCTGCTGCTGAGGCTGGATCACCACATGGAGGTGGTGATCTAAAATGGAAAAAGCAACTTTTCCACAGATTTGGCAGTTTGTCATGGAGAGGAACTAAGTGATGGATACTTTCCACCGTAGAAGGCAGAACCTGCCAGTGCCTGGCCCCCAGGTACCTCCCCCCTTGCTGCTGTTCCCGGGCAGGGCAGTGGCCCTCGGAGAGGAGGCTGAAGTCCTGTGGGCTCTGCCAGTGCCAGGGCTGTGCCCGGCACTGTGCTGGCTCTGGTGCAGCATGTGAGTGGGGAGAACCAGCCCCGGGTGTGCTCACATCAGTCAGGGATCCCGGTGCTGTGCCCTGGCTGGTGCTGTGCCCGTGGCTCCATCCCTGCTGTGACCCACAGTGGGGCCGGGGCTCAGCCCTGCCTGCACACAGACCAGTGCACACGGTCCCCAATGTCCCAAAAAGAAAAACCCGTGGGTCACTGAGGATGATGAGGTTTGTCTCCACAAGGACTCAGCCCATCCTCTAGATCCAGAGCTCTCCTGAGGCAACAGGATATGTCTGCCTGGAAACTCCATTCCTGCTCCCAGGGAGGAGCAGTGCCATGCTCCCGCCCTAGCCAGGTGAGAGGCTGCAGGCAGCACTGCTTTGCTTTTTTTTTCCCATTGTTTCTTATGTCTGCACCGAGTTCTGGGTGTTGCACAGGAGGGAACCTGGTCCCCGCCCTGGACCGGCTGCCGGGAGCCTGCGGCATCCCCGTTTGTGTCGGGCTGGCACTTCTTGTCTCTCCCTGTCATCATCCTTCTTCCCAAGGAACAAGACAAGTAGTTTTCTGCAGCCAACCAAGCTTCTAGTGCTGAGAAAGCAGGAGCGATGGCTGCTAATGTCTAAGCAGTGCCGCACGCAGCCCCTTGGCTCAGCAGGAGCAGCCAAGCGGAAGCCTGGGATGTCGGGGTGCCAGAGGAAGAAAAGGAAAGAAAAGGGGAGCCGGAGATGGGGATGGAGCAGTCCGCATTCAGACTCTGCCACAGCCGGGGGCTTCCCGGGTCAGCCTGCAAGTGGGGCATCAGACCCGGGACAGGCGGGGCTGGCAGCCCCAGCCCGGCAGTGAAATTTAATTCATGCGTCACTTGAAAGCTTTTCCCTCCTACTTACCGGCGGCACCGCGGCGGCCGATGGCTGCTCCTCCTGCCCGGCCGAGGACAGAAGCGACTGCTGCCGTGGGGCGGCCCCGCCGCGCTCCCCTCTCGGCTGATGGCTCGGGCACCGGGCTGGGCATCCCGGGGACCGCCCGTGACCCTCGCACCCGAGCCGCGGCTGCCGCTCCCGGGCTGCTCGCACCGTTCTGTGCCGCTCCCGGTCCGGGTCCCGGGCTGCTCGCACCGTTCTGTGCCGGTCCCCGCTCCCGGGCTGCTCGCACCGTTCTGTGCCGGGCGGAGGGTGCGCGGCTGCGGGTGCCCCCGGCTGCACACCGCTGCTTCGAGCGCCTCAGGGCCAGCTGTGGGGGCAGAGCCGGGCAGGACAGCGCGACCGGGGACGGGACGAGCGCCCCGGCACCGGGGCCGGGCCGGGCCGGGCTCGGCGGGCAGCGGCAGCGCTGCCGGGAGGAAGGGCCGTGCCCGGCGGCACCCGGGGCCCGCCGTGCCCGGCGGCGCGGCCCCATGGAGCCATGGCGCGTAGGGCGCCGAGCGGGCGGGCCCCGGCCGTGGCTCCGGCTCCGTCCCGGCGGCTGGCGGGGAGGGTCCTCGTGCTCTTCACGCTGTCGCTGTCCTGCTCGTACCTGTGCTACAGCCTGCTGTGCTGCTGCGGCGGCCCCGCCGCGCCCCGCGCCCGCTGCCCGCCCGCCGGCAGCGCCCCCGGCCCGGCCCGCCCGGGCACCAAGCGCCTGCCGCGGGCCATCGTGGTGGGCGTCAAGAAGGGCGGCACCCGCGCCGTACTGGAGTTCATCCGGGTGCACCCCGAGGTGCGCGCGCTGGGCACCGAGCCCCACTTCTTCGACAGGAACTACCACCGCGGGCTGGAGTGGTACAGGTGAGGGCGGGGGGCTGCGGGGCCGGCCCCGCCCGCCCCCCTTGTCCCCGGCCGTCCCGGAGCGTCCCCGTCCCTCCGTGCCCGCCCGCGTCCCCTCCTGTCCCGGCGCCCCCGCTGTCGGGGCGGACGCGGCTCCGCGTTCCTCGAGGGGTCAGTCGGTGGAGCCGGCGGGGCGGGAGCTGTCGGAGTTTTCCTTCATCTCCTCTTGCTGCAGCCGAGCGGGTCGCGCTCGGTCCTGCCCGTCCGCCGGGGCTCTCGGCTGTAGCACCCCCGAGCCCTGCCGGTGGGCACACAGCAGCCGGGGCGATGCCAGGGCGTCCCTTCCATCCCGGCTGAGGAAGCATTTCCCTGGGTGAACGCTTCTGCAAACGCGTGAGTGCCCGACGGGACTGCTGTCCTCCCCAGCCCTGCTCGTGCCCCGGCACGCTTCTGCTGCCGGCTCTGACCGCTGGTCCTGCAGGGACAGCCCTTGTCCGCTCTGAACTCGAGTGACTGTGGATCTGTGTGGAATCTCTAATCGTTTGAGAGCTCAGCGAGTGTCTCCAGCAGGATTTTAATTTCCGTAAGGGCTTTTGTGGGGTGCTGCGGGCGCTCTGCAGGCAGCAGGTGCTGCTGTGAAGCAGGTCACAGCACCCAAGCAGGATTTTAATTTCCGTAAGGGCTTTTGTGGGGTGCTGCTGTGAAGCAGGTCACAGCACCTGTGGGCTCGGCAGTGCTGCCAGCAGTGCCCTGCTCCCCGTGGCTCCCACCCGGCATGCCGGCAGTGCTTGCTGTGCTCTTGGGGAGCTCTGGGTGTGTTCTGGCAGGGCCCTGGGGCTCCTGCTGGGCTTCTGCTCCCTCGGGAGGCACAGGGGGCTCGGCCTGGCCCCACTGCCTGTAGCTCCCAGCAGGGCAAAGGACTGTCACTGCCAGCGTGTCAGCATCGTGGTGGGCAGAGGAGGCTCTCCTGCCCTCCATCTTCACAGCGTCTTCCTGGCAGAGATGTCCCCAGGTGCAGAGCAGGTCAGTGCTCAGTGGCAGGCAGGTGGGGAGTCAGTGTGACACCGTGCTCACTCCCAGCTCTGTCGGGTCCTGGCAGCTGGGGCTTGTGCCTTGAGAGGCAGCGCAGGCACTGCGTGGAGAGACCTGTGCTGCTCCCTGAGTTCAGATCCTCCGGTGCCAGTGCTGGTGGCAGGTGACAGGAGAGCCACGACAGGCACAGGTGAAGCTCACCGAAGCTCTTTCCCCCACTTGAGGGTGTCCTGCAGCATGCCCTGTTCCTGCTGCTCTTCACAGAGTAGCTACAGCAATACCCTTCATCTGCTCTTGCCTCTTGGCAGGTCTGTGCCATTCCCCACCCTCCCCCCAACACCAGGCACTGTCACCATCCTGCATCCCCTGAAAGCCTGCAGCTGTGAGCAGCCCTGCAGCACAGGCCTGTGGGGACAGTGCATGTGAGGAGAGACACCCAGAGTGGCAGGACTGGTGATGGAGCAGAATATGGGTCCTTGCTCAGAGGGGAACTGCATGGGCTCAGCAGCACCTGGCTGGGAAGCAATCCCCCAAATCCTGAGCTGGGATCCTTCCCTGCATGCCTGTGTCTGTCACTGATGTGGGCTGTGTGGTGTCAGTGTGGGAAATGTGGGGCTGGGAGCCTCATGGGCAGTGCAGGACTGCACCTGTGGCACTGCTCCCTCACGAGGTTTGGGACACAGCCTGCCTGGGGCATGTGGACAGCAGAGTGGTGCTGCCCCGGGATGCAGGGGCTGTGCCCTGTCCCCCACGCTGGCAGAGGGGCTGCAGCCAAGCCCCCTGCGCCCTTGTTCAGCCTGGGATTCTCCATGTGAAGGGCCCTGTCCATGGCCAGGAGGGATGCAGCCTGTGGCCGTGGCAGGGCGGTTTTGCAGCGAGCTGGGAGCAGCAGTGGGAGCGTGGCCAGGTGAGCAGCGCCCTGCCCCAGGCCCAGCTCTGTCTGGATCAATAGAGAGATCACGCCGGAGCAGCGGGGCCTCCAAATTAGTTCAGCTAAAACAATTAAATGACACTTCCTTGGTTTTATTACCTTATTTTTTTTAACTGACAAATGTGCCAAAACTTAAGCACAGAGGCTGCTAAAGTATAAAACGTGGAATTGATTTTCCTGCTTGCAACTGGAGCAATTAATGTGGAGCAGGTCTAACCCACAGTGGGATGAGCTCCTGTCGCTCTGCCAAGGGCCTGGGAGCAGGAGAGCAGAGTGCTGCCAGTGGCCGTGGCCCGGGAAGGACAGAGCAGAGGCTGGGGGCTGCAGCTGGGGGGGATTGCAGGGGGCTGCCTGCCAGGACCCGGATGGGGGCTGCGCCTGGCCGGCTAGGGAGAGCAGGTGCTGCTTGTGGAGAGTGCTGTCTGCAGGCTGCCCCCAGCACTGCCCCTTGGAAAGGCAAAGGTAAAGGCATTCCCTGATGCGAGGAGAGACCTTGCCTGCAGGAGCCCCTGGCTGCTAAGTGCCAGGTCAGCGATGTCTTTGGTGCCCCAGAGGGGACCAAGGTGGAGAGACCAAGCTGGTGTTTGGTGCAGTTGCAGGTAGCATGAGAACTGAGCCCCTTTGATGCTCCAGAAACGTTGGTGATCATTTTCTCACATTGGTTATCATTTTGTCTTGTTTTCCCCTGCCCTGGCATTTGTCTGACGCAGAGATGGCAGAGCTGGCGGGAGGGGACACCTCCTCATGCGCCTGTCCTTGCCTCTCCAAATGTCAGGCTTGTTCCCACTGCTCTGGTGGTGCCTCCAGCCCCAGCTGCTGCCGTGGCCCGGGGCAGCCCCAGCTCCCCTGGGCAGGGGGTGCACGCTGGGCAGAGCCAGAGCCGGGGTCCCCCCTGTGGCACCACTGCCCGGGGCTGCCCACTCAGTGCTCCAGACCCCGAGCCCCCGAGCTGCTTCCAGTTCCCATCAGGCCCTAATCCACCTCATTAGCTACAGATACACTACAGGAAAGATATTTTTAGCAAGGTCTGTTTTAAGACAACTGAAACCAAACAGCAGCTACTGGGGAATATCGATTCATTACCAATCCTGCACTAAATGTTCAATATTGAGCTTTTTCCTGCTGCACGTAGTGTGGGCCAATAACCTTCAATATTTTCCAGAACACAGGGAAGACGGTGTGATTTAAATTGCTGTTAACTTTGAGCAGTGCCTCTAATTGCAGCATCTCAGGGTGCAGTTTTCCTCCTTAGGATTCCTGGGTGATCCTGTCAGATGCTGCAGGGTTGTTTTCACAGAGAGGGGCTTTTCCTTGTGGCTGCAGCAGCAGCTGAGCCTGGCTCACACCCATGCTGCTGGCACGGGCAGAGCCCCTCTGCTTCTGCACGGACCCGCCTGCCTCCGTGCCCTGTGCCCAGGGTGGCACCTGGGCCGAGCTCGGCTTCCCTGGACCGTGCCACAGGTCCTGGAGCGCCAGCCCTGCTGGGTTCTGCCCCATCCCTGCCTTGCCCCGGTTCTGGGGCTGCAGCTGCCCAGGGAAGGTGGGGAGCACCGTGCAGCCCTGCCAGCAGGACATGGCTTGTCCCCGTGCCCCTGGGCCCGTGGCAGGGCAAGCAAGGAGCCGGCAGACGCTAATTGCTCCCGGCCATCGCTAATTGCTGCCGGCTAATGGCCGGGCTGGCACACGCACAAATGGGAGCCCATTAGGCTTTGCCCGTTTGTGGGCTTTACTGACAGTGCATTCGGGTAAAGTTAATTAGTGAGAAGAGAGGCAGGCAGCAGCTTCAAGGATGCTTTGAAATTTCCTTGACTTCAGAGAGTGCCCTGGCTCTGGGGAACGGGCCTGGCACCCGTGGCAGAGGCTGCTGCATGTGCTGTGCCCAGGCAGTGCTCCTGGGCACTGCCAGACCCGTGCTGCCCATGCACAGCACTGCTGCTGTCCTGCCCTGGACAGCACTGCTGCTGTCCTGCCCAAGCACAGCACTGCTGCTGTCCTGCCCTGGGCACACTGCTGCTGTCCTGCCCTGGACACACTGCTGCTGTCCTGCCCTGGGCACACTGCTGCTGTCCTGCCCTGGACACACTGCTGCTGTCCTGCCCGTGCACAGCACTGCTGCTGTCCTGCCCTGGGCACACTGCTGCTGTCCTGCCCGTGCACAGCACTGCTGCTGTCCTGCCCGTGCACAGCACTGCTGCTGTCCTGCCCTGGACACACTGCTGCTGTCCTGCCCATGCACAGCACTGCTGCTGTCCTGCCAGGTGCTGCTGGGACCCTCACTGGGGCCAGGAGAGCTTCCCGGTGTGAGGAGCTGGGGGAGATGCTGGAGATGAGCTCATGGGGTGCCTCACCATTAAAGATGTGTATCCTCGCTCTGTTCCTTCACCCTGCTGGCAGTGCTGCAGTTTGTTCTCACCTTGCTTTGGAAGCACCAGATGCAGCTGGTGACCCGGCACAGCGTGGGCTGGCTGCCCTGGCAGGCTGGCCAGGAAGGACAGAGGTCCCGGTGAGGCTGGGTGCCCATGGTGGGGCCAGGCTGTGCCCACGGTGTGTGCCCGGGGATGAGCACACGGGGAGCAAGGGCAGAGCTGGCTCACAGGGCCTCTGAGTGCCAGGCAGCCCCCAGGACCCGTGACTGGGCTGCTGGGCTTTGTGCTGGGTTGTGCTGTCCATCTGCACTCCCTGGCACAGGGAGGTCCCCCTGTGGCTCTGGCATGGGCACCAGCTTGGGAATGCTGCAGCAGCTGGGGCACAGGCAGGGTGTATTCAGTTTGGAGTATTCCGTTTTGGAGTTTCACCTGTGAGAGGAGTTGCCTTGGAAATGGAAAGGGGGAGACTCCAGCCAGTGTCGGTGAGCAGAGAGCAGTCCCCAGCAGGGCATGGAGCTGGGCTCGGTGCAAGCTGTGCAGGAAACCCTAACTCCTGCTCCTTGCCAGCTCCACTGCCCTCAGAGCTGACCTTGGCCTTTGCCAGACCCTCCGTCAGTGCTGAGCGATTGCCAGGGAAGGTGAGAGTCACACATAGCTGTTTGTGTGAAGGGCAATCGCAGTGTGCCCTTTGGAAAAGAATCTCTTGACTTAAAGGACACTGCAAATCTCTGGAGCATTTAAATGATTAAAAATGAATCAGCAACAAAGTTAATTACTGTGTTCGCTCTGCTTTTATGCATGGAAATGTCCCTCATTAGCTGTCTGCAAGCACTGGTGTAAATTCTTTGAACACAAACATTTATTAAAGGGAGCTGCTCCATCATTAAACGCTGGCTGCTGCAGTGTGGGGTGGTGGCAGCGGGGCCATGGGGCCTGGCCAGCTGCTGCCAGGGCCACGGGCCCTTGGCTGGTGTTTGCAGCTGGGGACACGCTGCTGTCTGCAGGCTGGGGGCAGCCAGTGTGTCCTGCTGGGCACGGCAGTGCCCTGCCCTGGGCCAGCTGGTGCCAGCCGTGCAGCGTGGCAGCGAGGGGCTGCAGGGCTGCTGGGGCTCCCTCTGTCCCCTCAGCCCTCGCAGTCCTTGGCAGGGTGGTGCAGCCTCAGCCAGGGCACTGCTGTGTCCCCCACGACCCCCGTGATATCTCTCAGTTCTTTATTTCTGTCACACCTCGGGTTCTCACACGTTTAACCAGTTTTGTTTAAACTTCCCGAAGCCACCTGAAGAGGCTTTGCTGGAGCCTTCATCCACCCCTGCCACTGGCTGTCCTGCTGAGCAGAGGTGCCAGGCAAGAGCTGAGGGTGCTGTCAGCTGTGTGTGCACCCGTGGCACGGCATGGCATGGCACAGCATGGCACAGCACGGCATGGCACAGTCCTGCCAGGAGCAGTGCCCGCTCCTTCTTCCCATGCTCAGCTCCCAGCACATCAGGCTGCAGCTGGAGACGCGCTCCCAGCCCACCCTGCTCTGCTGCTGGCAGAGGGGAGGCGCAGAGCCCTCACCACAGGCGCTGGCACTGGGGATTCTTTGCCAAATTAAACAGTTTGTTTCCATGCCGCGGAGCAGATGGAGCCGGATCGCACACGCCAACCCCTGCACACAGCAGGGACTGACCAGAGCTGCTCCGGGCAGGGCTGTGACGGGATTAGCGGTGGGCGCTGCCCTCCCCGCTCTTATCTGCAATATCTCAATTGTTTGATGAGATTTTGTACAAATTCCTCCCTGGGAGAGTGTTTCACGCATGTTCGACATCAAAGCGGCGCAGCCAGTGAGGGAGCGCATGTTTCTTTAATGTGGGAGTGTTGTAGGGGCCGCAGGGTGCCCAAAGGCAGATTAGAACAAAATTAATAATTCAGGCTGGGGAAGGTGCTGCTGAGGAGTTAACCCCTTCAGGGCGGGCCGCTGCCTCCGTGCTGCCACAGCCAGGTCGGGCTCTGCTGCTGCTGCCCAGCGCCGCTGGGTGCCCCGTGGGCATCCTCTAAACCTGGGCTGAAGGCAGTGTTAGTGCCCACATCGAGGGGCAAAAAGGGCTTTGGGAACCGGGCAACTCCAGTGAAAGAGATGTCTAACTCGGGAGGAATGAATGCTGTCCCTGCAGCCAGAGCAGTGTGCTGAGGGCCCCAGCCCGTGTCACTGTCCCCATGCTGGCAGCTGGCTCAGCACATGCCAGGAGCCAGTGCCAAGGCCAGCTGGGGACAGCAGCACAGCCAGGACGTGCCCATGGAGCAGCAGCTCCTGGCTGAGCCCTGGCCACGCAGCTTGGCACTGTGGGCCAGCCCCAAGAACCTTCACACCTGCCCCTGTGCCGGGGCCTGAAAGCTGTGTGACATGCTATTTGTATGCAAATAACCCTGCCAATGCACAAGTCCAAAAATATTATTTTAAAGTCTGGTGTAATTAAGTTTGCCATGCATTTCCCTGCTCCTGCAGCCCTGGGGATCCTGCTGTTAGCGGGAAAATGAATGCCTGGATGACATCTCTCCCCCTTGCATGGCTTCACTGGTGATTTATTTATCTGCCCGTGCTGTGTTTTGTTGTCTCAGCAGTCTCTGTTGTTCATGAGCAGCAAACACTGGGAGTCCATTTAAAAAAAAACAACTCTTGTCTCATTTCAGTAATTTACTATGCAGAGGTTTTGTGTTTTTCATAATGCATTAGAACCTGTAATTTTGTATTTTGAATGCATGGACCTAATAACTCACGTAATGAAAATCTAACAGGCTTGAGGATGAGCCATTAATGAAACAGCAGTTTTATGATCCTCCACAATGTATTGTAATAGTGAATCACTTACAGAGCTGTCCTGTGCTGATTTATGATGAAACTTGTTTGTGATGTGCCGATAGAACCATGTGCCTGCGCTTCCTGACAGTCATTAACCAATGGGAGTCGTGGTCGGGATTTATGGGGTTTGAAGCAGAGCAGTGGGAAAGGCCAATTAAGCACCATCCATGCTCAGGTACCTCAGTTCCAGCCCTGCTAATTTATGCTGACTAATTAGTTTGCTTCCTCTCAAATTAGGTCACAGGTGCATGAGGGTGTGTGGGATGGTGCCCTGGGTCTTCCATCTCTGTCCTCTGGTCACACAGCTGCTGTGGCTGCTGGTGTGCCTCCTCCCAGCTGGGTCTTCCATCAGCCCAGAGCTGCTGGCCACGGGCCGTGTTTTTGGGATGCTGGAGGTGCCAGGTCCAGGTCACTGCATTGGCCCTGGCAGCTCCAGCTCTGTGGCACGGATAACCCAGGGCTCTGCAGAGGGATGGCTGCAGACAGGGATGCAGAGAGGGACGGTGTGTTTGCTTTCCCTGGCTGCTGCTGGCCTGAAAGGCCCTGGGGCACCCGGGCTCCAGGGCAGGTGAGGTGACAGCAGTGCCAGGGCAGGTGCCCATGCAGGGCTGAGCATCCCTGCGGGGCCCAGCTGGGCACACACACCTGGGCATCTGCACTGGGGCCCACGGGGAGCTCCAGGAGCTGAACTGGGCTGTGCCTGCTCACACTGCACAGCACTGCTGCCACAGGGTGCTGGTGCCACTGCTGGGCATGGCACAGCAGAAGAGTGCTGGCCTCATCCTGGCTGCCCCAGCTCCCCGTGCCCTCCAGCCAGGGGATGCCCAGTGCCACAAATCTGACTGCAGTGGATTTGATAGTTTACTCTAGTAATACAAGACCAATTTATAAATCTTTCCGTCCCATTAGTTTTTATTTGATTTGGATGCTCAGATGTCAAAGCAAATGATTTAATTAGTGCTAAGCTGGGCTGCAGGGATGCTGCATTTCCCCCAGGCTGGTGCTCCTTGCCTGGCCCGCAGCCCAGCTCCCAGAGCCAGGTGGGTGCACCCAGGAGCCCGTGTGGAGCTCTGGGGCTGGCCAGGGCCTGGTGGGGTGGGGATAGCCTGGTGGGCACAAGCCCCACATCCCTGGGCAGCCCTTTGTCCCAGCTCCCACCGGCAGAGTGGCACAGCCCCCTGTCCATGGCTCCCCAAGGCTCTTGTGCTGGTGGTGTGGCACAGCCATCCTTTCCTGCATCCTGGCACTGGGCACACACGTGCTGCTGTCTGTGGGGCTGCCAGTGTCCCTGTCCTCTGCCCAGCCTGTCCCCTGGGAGTGGGATGGACCTGGAAGCCATCCATGGCCAAGGTCCTCCACAGAGCTGCTGAGGGATCTGTGCCTGCTTGGTGCCACCTCCACAGAGCTGCTGAGGGATCTGTGCCTGCTTGGTGCCACTGGGAGGGGACGTCACCAACCCCGTGGCCTGTCACCCCCTCCTGGTGCCTGTCCCGGCTCCTTCCTCACCATCACCTTCTGCTTCCCTGGCAGGAGCCTGATGCCACGAACCCTTGACAGCCAGATCACAGTGGAGAAGACCCCCAGCTACTTTGTCACCAAGGAGGCGCCGCGGCGCATCTTCAACATGTCCCGGGACACCAAGCTGATCGTGGTGGTGCGCAACCCCGTCACCCGCGCCATCTCGGACTACACGCAGACGCTCTCCAAGAAGCCAGACATCCCCACCTTCGAGGGGCTGACCTTCCGCAACCGCAGCCTGGGGCTGGTGGACACCTCCTGGAACGCCATCCGCATCGGCATGTACGCCGTGCACCTGCAGAGCTGGCTCCAGTACTTCCCCCTGTCCCAGATCCACTTCGTCAGCGGCGAGAAGCTGATCACGGACCCGGCCGGGGAGATGGGCAAAGTCCAGGATTTCCTGGGCATCAAACGGGTTATCACGGACAAGCACTTCTACTTCAACAAGACAAAAGGCTTTCCGTGCCTGAAGAAGTCGGAGAGCAGCGGCTTGCCTCGCTGCCTGGGCAAGTCCAAGGGCAGGACTCACGTGCAGATAGACCCCGAGGTGATCGAGCAGCTTCGGGACTTTTATAGACCTTATAATATCAAATTCTATGAAACAGTCGGGCAGGACTTCCGGTGGGAGTAAGTGTCTGGGAGCAGAGCTGCAGTGACAGGAGCTGCAGCCTTCTCTGAGGAGGGCCAAGGGGCTGGAGCCAGGGCCCCTCAGCCCATCCTGCCCAGAACTGTGAGCAGAGGCAGGCAAGGGGCTCCCCTGTCCCTTAGGAGTCTGCAGTGCCCTGGAGAACCAAGGTAAGGCAGACTCAGAGTCTGCTGCAGCCACCGAGCCAAGGGATGAGCAGCACTGGCTGTCCCAGGGGCTCAGCAGCCACGTGGCTTCCTCTGCAGGTCCTGTTTGCTCTTGCCACCACATGGTCCCCAGGGCCACGGGCCTGGCCCCGTCCTGCAGCCTGTTCAGGCTGCTCCAAAGCACATCCCTCTGCGTCCCAAAGCAGGTGGGTGCTCCTGGACAGTGGCAGTGGGGCTGCCCCTGCCAGGCCCTGTCCTGGGCAGGCAGAGCTGCACTTTGCCTTTGTCACTTGCGCCATGTGTACCCCCGAGGACAGTGAGATGTGTCTGCTTGACAAAGAATCTATGGGAAATGTTGTACTGATATCTTGTCCTGTGAATAAAGCACAGAATCCTGCTGTTACGGGTACTTTAGTGGCACTAGTTTCCTTGTTCAGCTTGTGATCCCTTCGTGTAAATAAAGTGGCTTCCACCAGTCCGCATGCATGGGCTGTTCTTAGGACAGGGCTGGGCAGAGCAGGGGGCACAGGGAGCCCCCACAGCCACAGGCAGGCGAGGGAACAGGCAGGGCTCGGGCAGGACAGGCTAAGCCCGACACGAGTGAGGGGAGCTGTGGCACAGCCCTGCCTGGGGCTGCCAGGCTCACCCCTGGCACAGGGCTGGGGATGGCTCACAGTGATGCTCAGTGGCCATGCAGGGATGGAACACACCTTGGACCAGTTCACGAGGCCTTACTGTGAGTGATTAGTAACCAGGGAGCTCTAATAGGAAAAAATTGGAGTTAATTAGTGGGCACCTAAGAGAGCCCCATCTGCATCTCTGCCAATGCCAGCTGCAGGGGAAGACACAGCAGTGAGGGCACCCAGAGGCAGCTATGGGCAGGTGGAGGGAGAGATGGGAATTAATGGCCATTGACAGGAAAATGGGATATTTGCTTGTATGATTTTTCCTTTAAAGGAGAAAAACATTCACAGCGAGACT
This sequence comes from Passer montanus, assembly GCF_014805655.1. Lineage (NCBI taxonomy): Eukaryota > Metazoa > Chordata > Aves > Passeriformes > Passeridae > Passer > Passer montanus. The sequence goes on from NW_024373256.1 coordinate 423,005, forward strand.
CACAAATCCCAGCCTCGCAGTAGAAAAGCCATTTCCAATCCACTCCAAGGAGGCAGAAGGTGCCAGGTTAGATTGATCCTCCTGACAATACTGTATTAGTGGGAAATTAGAGCTGGAGCCTGAGGAAACTGCTGCGATATCAAACAATTACTTTACATTTGTCCTTACAAATGGAGGGAGCAGAAATGTGCTTAAATCAAGTATTAGCTTTCCAAAGGGTGAGCAAATGAGGGCACAGGCAGGGCTGCACTGAAAATGCAGAGCACATTAGGAGCTCTTAAAAACGGCTTAGAAAGCCCCAAGCAGGCAATTTGCATGCCGAGGAGGCAGGGCCGGGTTTGATGAGGATGGAAGGGTTTGGTGAGGACATGGAGTGGTGCTGGTTTGGTGATGGGATGCCGAGCAGAGGGGCTGCCGGGGGAGCCCCCTGCCCACCCAGCCTGGTTCTCCCCACACAGGGCACGGGGGACAGAGGCTCTGCTCTCAGGGCTGTCACACCACTGCTGGCAGCCCCCCTGGCACAGCAGGGCCCCGCTGTCCCCATACAGCCCCCCACGGGGGACAGAGGCTCTGCTCTCAGGGCTGTCACACCACTGCTGGCAGCCCCCCTGGCACAGCAGGGCCCCACTGTCCCCATGCAGCCCTGCTGGCACAGCCCCTCTGTCCCCATACAGCCCCCCTGGCACAGCACAGCCCTGCTGTCCCCATGCAGCCCCCCTGGCCCAGCACAGCCCTGCTGTCCCCACAGGGCCAGCACCATCGTGTGTGCCGTGTTTTGATGGGTTCACTCAGGCCTGAACCCCAGAGAGCAGCTGTTCAATATTTACCAGCTCATAAATAGTTAAACACAGTGAACGTGGTTTAAGTGGTCCCTGGTTCTCCCGAAGAGCTCTTGGGGCCAGCCGGGCCAGGGGAATCCTTCGCTGGCCGCTCACAGCAGGGCTGAGTGCCCTGCCCGGAGGAGCAGAGCCGCTGGCACACGGGGGAGCCCCCTGCCCACCCAGCCTGGTTCTCCCCACACAGGGCACGGGGGACAGAGGCTCTGCTCTCAGGGCTGTCACACCACTGCTGGCAGCCCCCCTGGCACAGCAGGGCCCCACTGTCCCCATGCAGCCCTGCTGGCACAGCCCCTCTGTCCCCATACAGCCCCCCTGGCCCAGCACAGCCCCGCTGTCCCCACGGGGCCAGCACCATCGTGTGTGCCGTGTTTTGATGGGTTCACTCAGGCCTGAACCCCAGAGAGCAGCTGTTCAATATTTACCAGCTCATAAATAGTTAAACACAGTGAACGTGGTTTAAGTGGTCCCTGGTTCTCCCGAAGAGCTCTTGGGGCCAGCCGGGCCAGGGGAATCCTTCGCTGGCCGCTCACAGCAGGGCTGAGTGCCCTGCCCGGAGGAGCAGAGCCGCTGGCACACCCACGGGGTCACAGCACAGCCCCTGCCGGGAGCAGCCTCTCCTCCCAAAATGGTCCTCTCAGCACCTCCCGGTCAGGGACCTTGCCTTTGACCCTGTCCCCACGAGTCCCCCGCGCTGCCTGTCCCCTGGCGAGGACACCCTGGGCAGGGGGAGCTGCCCTGGGAGCACCACTCCAGTGTCCCCCCACCCATGGTCACCGGACCACCCATGTCATTCAGTCCTGGCTTTTCCAGGTGCACAAGGAGCATTGTTATCCCTCTGAGCATGGCAGGATCACAGCGCTCTGAGCACCGAGAAAATTTGATTAACTTCTTATTAAGCTGATATGATTCAATTTCACCGCTGGCTCCACGTTTACTGGCAGCAGGCAGAGTCCTGGGGGTGGCTGTGGGGTCTCCCAGGCCTGTCCCCCCACTCTGCTCGGCAGTGTGCTCCCAGCACACCTCCCTCCACGCACACAGAGAGGGCAGCAAACAAAGCAATAAATGCAATAAATGCAGTTATTCACGGAGACTGCAGCCCCTCGGAGGCGATGGATGCTCAGGGCCAGCTGGGATTCACAGGCATTCAAGTAGGGCAAGTTCCCTCCTGTTATTTCATCAGGCTGCAGAAGGAGCAGGAGCACGGGGCCGGTGCGACTCGGGGCTGTCCCTGGTGCCCTGCACGGCTGGGGGGGCACGGCTGGATGGGCACGACTGGGGGGGCACAGCTGGGTGGGCACAGCTGGGTGGGCACGGCTGGGTGGGCACGGCTGGATGGGCACAGCTGGATGGGTACGGCTGGATGTCACCCAGGGATGCCAGGACCTGCCCGGGCAGCACAGAGACACAGAGGGGCTGTCCCTCTGTCAGCTGTCCTGCTGTCCTGGGCGCTGCAGGCTCAGCAGCGGCTGCGGGGGCTGCTCCGCGCTGCCAGCCCTGCCCTTCCCGCAGGACGCTGTCCCGGAGCGCTCACGGGCACGGAGCTCCGGGCACCAGCGCCCTGCGGCCCCGCTGCTGCCATCCCTGCGGGGCCGCTCCGGGCCCGGGGCTGCCGGGGCACAAGCCCGAGCCCTGCGGGACTGCCCGGGGCTCAGCCCGAGCCCTGCGGGACCTGCCCGGGCACAGCCCGAGCCCTGCGGGACCTGCCCGGGCACAGCCCGAGCCCTGCGGGACCTGCCCGGGCACAGCCCGAGCCCTGCGGGACCTGCCCGGGCACAGCCCGAGCCCTGCGGGACCTGCCCGGGGCACAGCCCGAGCCCTGCGGGAGCTGCCCGGGCCCGGACGGGCCCCTGCTCACGCTGGATCAGCCCATTTCACCTGCTTGGAAAGTTCTCCACGTTCCGCTCCGAGCCCTGCCCAGGGCCCCGCGAGCAGCAGCGCAGCCCTAGAGCGCCCGATGGCATCAACGCTGCATAATTCATTACCGGGCAGCTAATTAGCCGGCTGCTCCAATTAGTGACTCCTGTGCAGCCGGGCTGGGCTGCAGGCAGCAGGGGACTGGCACTGCCCGCAGGGGCGGCTGAGGGGCTGGCACCTGCCTGTGGCCACGGAGGGTGGCACCTGCCAGTGGCCGTGGGGGCTGGCACTTTCAGTGGCCGTGGGGCAGCTGGTGGGTGCCAGCTGCCCGTGGACCCTCTGCCAGGAGGTGCTGGTGGCTCTGGCAGCCGGGCTGTGGCAGCAGTGGCTGTTGAAGGCTCCTCAGCCCTGGCCAGGGCCCCGGACAGCCCCTGGGAGCTCGGTGCCCGCGGCGGTGCCCGCGCTGGCCGTGCCAGCGCTGCTGCAGCTCCGGGGCACAGCGGAGCTGCTGGGGCTCACAGTGGCTGTTGAAGGCTCCTCAGCCCTGGCCAGGGCCCCGGACAGCCCCTGGGAGCTCGGTGCCCGCGGCGGTGCCCGCGCTGGCCGTGCCAGCACCGCTGCAGCTCCAGGGGCAAAGCGGAGCTGCTGGGGCTCGCCCCGTGTGCTGCTGAGCCCGGCCGGCCCTGAGGCAGGGCAGGAGGCCGGGTCAGCCAGGTCCCTGCCGTGAAAAGGTGTTTTAGGGTTTAAAGGAGCTTAACCATCGTTCACACAGCCCCGCTCCTGCAGAGCACCGTGCCAGGACAGCAAACGCCTCGGGCACGCTCCAGTGGCTGCAGATAAGGACAGCTCAGGGGTAAATATTTACCCAGTGACTGAATGGATTCAACTGAGTTCATTCCTATTAGAGAATCTGTTAGTAATTATCTGAAGACTCGTTATTACCTGGGGACCTATAATCTCCCACAGTAATGAGTTCAGGTGGCTCCTGTGGCATACCAAGCAGGACAGGGAAGGGGGGAAGGGGCTGCTGCCACTGCAGCAAGGCAGGGCAGGGCTCAAGGACAGGGCAGCTGGCACTGTAGCACCATGGCCATGGGGCACAGAGCTGCCACTTCACCTCCTGCCAGCTCAGGGGCAAGCCCTGGGCACAGCTCAGGCCCAGGCAGAGCTCAGAGAGCTCAGAGAGGCAAAAGCTGAGACTTGAATGGAGCTGCTGCATCCCCAGCCAGGCGTGGCTGCTGGGATGTGCTGCAGGACGTGGCCCCTGTGCCAGGCACGGGTGAATCCCAGCCCCAGGGGCAGCCCAGGTGGTGGGCTCTGTGCCACACACAGGGACTAATTCTGCAAACCTGAACCCACTTTGTGTGGCTCAAATAAAATAACTGAAGAGCAAGATGCAAGGCAGGGCAGATACTGACTGATCCCACACCTGCAAGGGAGGAAACCCCCTCCAGGGACACACGTCCAGGGCTCCTGCATGCTAGCAGAGCATGGTCCCCGCTGCCATTGCTCATCCCCATGTCCATCCCCACGCTGCAGGACACAGAAGCTCTGTGCCACAGCTGTGACTGCCCAAAAGAGCAGCCCAGGAGGGACTGGGGTGAGTTACTGTGCTGCTAATCCTGTGCAGGGTCCATCTCTGCCTGCCACAGAGCTGCCAAGTGGCAGTGCTGTGTTCAGTCACAGCACTGTTATGAGAGCAATCCATTCATTTAGCTCTAATCTCCAAAAAAAAAGATAAAATTACATGATTAAGATCTAATTAAAGTCTAACTACCAGCACCATGAATCACTTCAGCACAACTTTAATGGATGCCTTTCAAAGCCATCGTGCCTTTGGTTTCCTTCCCTGGCCAGTGATTTCCTGCAGGGACTGGCTCTGCTCAGGCTGATGTTTGCTCTCACTGGCTCTGATTTGGCTGGGGACCACTAAAAATGTTTACATGTGAGCGAGGAGCTCGAAAATCCATTTCTAACCAGACAGAAAATTTCATTTGACAAGCTCATTCAGATGTGCTGTGTTTCTGCAGAGCTGAGTGCAGGAGTGGGGCACCTCATCCACCACCAGCCCCAGCTGGGGACCATCACCTCAGCACTGCCATGGGCTCCGTGTGGCACACAGGGTGCTCAGGGTGGCACACAGGGTGCTCCTCCACCACCAGCCCCAGCTGGGGACCATCACCTCAGCACTGCTCGGTGTGGCACACAGGGTGCCTGGCGTGGCACACAGGATGTTCTGTGCCCCAGTGTCTCAGTGCCTGGGTGGCTGGTGGCCAGAGCTGCACTAAATGCCATTAGCTCTCCTTGGGGAGAAAAAGCAAATTAAAGTCTCTCTCACAGCTCCTGGGTTGTCCACCCTGAGGCACAGCCCTATAATAATGTTGATGGAGAATATTGTCATTTCCCTCTTTCCCAGCAAATCACTGCCTGTCTTTGTCCCAGCCAGATCAACACAAGCATTTTAATGCCTCCACTCCTGCACTTGCAGCTTGTCAAGGCAGAGACTCTGCCGAGGGCTGCCTCCACCAAAGGGCTGCCTCCCTGCGACCAGCAGGCCTGGCCAAAATTGCAAGTCCAAATTATCAGTGCAAGAGCCACCCCACTGCTGATGGCATCTTGTCCAGGGGAGCAGCTGAGGGATCACCCCATGAGCAGCCCCAGGGGATTGCGAGCCAGGGGATCACCCCACAGCGGGCATCACCCCACGAGCCAGGGGATCACCCCATGAGCCAGGGCATCACCCCACAGTCCCCCAGGATTAGCCAGGGGATCACCCCACGTGCTTGGGAGAGCACACCAAAACTGCTGCTTCCCTGCTGCTCACCCGTGTGGGACAGATGGAAACGGGAGTTGTGGGAAGCAAGACAGAGAAAGCTCACAGCCCACTGAGGGGTGTTCCGTGTCGTTTCCAGCAGAAGGATGTGCAGTTTTCCTGCGTGGCACATTAAGTGCACACGCATCCTCTGGGGACGGCGGCTCTGCAACAGGTACCTGAGAGCTCGGTGGGAGGGAAGATTATCCTCATTAATCACCACTGGGAAAAAAGGCACTTCTGCAAACTGCAGCCCTGTGTGATGGGGATGGTGTGCACATGAAGCCATACGTCAGGGGAATGGTCCCTGGATGACTCAGCCAAGCAGAGGAGATAAAGGAATTGAAATTCAGGAGTGCTGCTGGCTCACATCTTCAGAGGGATGAGCCTCCTGAAAACACTCATCCCTGCCCAGCAGGGCCCAGAACTGGGTCACTGCTGTTACACACACCCTGTTACACACACTGGCTTTGGGAAATACCCACAGCAGCAGGACAAGCCAGGGACAGGGGGCTCACGGTGCCCAGGGAGCTGGCACAGGGGACCTTCCCTGCCTGCAGAGCTGGCATGAGAGGGTGGTGGTGACCCACTGCAGTGCCCAGGGCCAGCCCTGTGGTGGCCCTGGCTGAGGTGGCTGGGCAGCTGTGGGCAGCACAGCAGGTCCACACCCAGCCAGGCCAGGAGAGGCAGACTGGCCTGGGTTGACAGGGGCAGGAAGGGAAGAGTACTGGCACTGGTGCATGGGGCAGAGGATGCTGCAGAGCAGCACCACGGCCCTCCCTGCCAGCTCCACGCCACGACAGGGCTGCCAGGGCAAACTTCAAAAGGGGGAGAAAATGCTATTTCTCAGAGTTAATACTCCCTTGCGGATCTTGCTCTGCTCATTATTCTGCTCGTTCCTTAAGCAGCAGCTGCTCGTCACTCGTGGCTCGGTGGTGAGAAGGGCTGAGTGCAAGAGGCTAATTTATTTTCTTTTAGTGCTTCTCATCCATGGCAGCCCCTGGCTGCTCCTCACCACTGGAAACCAACTGGAGGCATTTCAGATATTTCTAATGTATGACAGCAACTGGGAAACAGAAATTACCCTCTCCGAAATAATTCCTGAGACAGATTTCTTTTGGCACTTTGCAATGGAGACGCGGAGGAAACGCGAGCTGCATGTAGTAGTTTGCTTTTCCTGGGCAATTTGTTAGCCCCACCATCTGGTTAGGCCCCGTTCCTCTCCCCACACAAACACCTCTGGGTGCAGGGAGAGCACCTGGGAGTGCAGAGGAGACTCGAGGGGCGTCCTGCCCTCCGTGGCCTCAGCGCTCCAGCAGCCCCAGCACTGCCACCTCCGGCGCTGTCTGCCCCGTGGGGCTCTGCTGAGCCAGCTCCCCCCTGGCTGTGCTCTGTGACACGGGGGGAGGGTGCTGGCCCCGAAGGAAGGAGCAGAGGGTCCCTGCAGCAGGGCACAGGGGCAGCAGGGCTCGCTGCCCTCCTGCTCTGGCCATCCTGGCAGCCGGTCCCTGGCCCCAGCCCTGAGCAGCTGCTGGCAGCCTGGCATGTGCTGGGTCCCTGCCAAGACCCGGAGCAGGAGACAAATGATCTGCCCAGGATGCACTGCCTCCGCTCCACCTGCTCAGCCCAAACGAAATTAAAATATTGACAGAAACAATTTCCAGAGGGAAATTGGAAACGTTAGTGGCGGTGCCGGAGCCAGGCGGTCCCTGCAGCCCTGTCACCTCCCCAGGCAGCAGGGCACAGGCAGCATCCTCCACTGGGGTGCCCAGGCACGGGGCAGAGAGTGACAGCTGTGACATGCCACTCACCATGCCATCTCTTGTCGGGGCAACGGAGATTTGGGCACAGTTCCTGCTGCTTTCGTGATGCTCAGAATCATTTCCATGTCATAGTTGGAATAAAGCAAACTCAGTGTTTTGTGCACACACACGCTTTCCCCAGAGAGCCAGAGCTGTGGGAGGGGAGTTCTTGCTCCCACGCCAGCCAGGTGATTCCCTGGCCCAGGGCAGCAGGAGCAGCACTCACCCTGCCCGGGCACCACTGCCTCACACCTGCACAGGGACACAGCTCCCCCGGAGCACACTGCCCTCGCCAGCTGCAGAACAAGACTTTCCCTCCCAGCTCCTCAGTCCTGCATCCTAATCCATTTTCATCACTTCTTCCCCAGGGCATTGTGGCACTGAGGGAAACACAGGCCATTTCTGTGCCACCACCAAACTCAGAGCCTCATCAAAGAACGAAATCAGGTCGGTTTGACAGGACCTACTTCTGCTCAACCACGCTGACAGGCATGAATTTATATTCCCAGGCTCTAATTCTCCCATTAATTGAATTTTGCAGTGATTTTTCCACATGTTTGCCCAGGATTAATGTCAGGCTAATTGGATGCAGTTGTCCGAACCATCTCACTCACTCACTCTGCTGTCTGTATGTGTTCTCATCCCGCCGACACGAGGCTCCAGCTCTTCAGGATCAAGGGGGAGCTCCAAGGGGAGCTGCTTCTGGCCCTGGTAGAAACCTCTCTGGTCCAGGCTGCCCAGGACCCTGCAGCAGCAGCACCCCAGCTCACGGCCCCTGCAGCCTGGCACAGCTCAGACCTGGCAGAGCTCAGACCTGGCACAGCTCAGACCTGGCACATCTCCCCTCCTCCTCACCTTCCTCTGCACGGCGTGAGCAGGGCAGAAGGCAACGCTGCCACATTGGATGGGCAGGGCAGGAGGGGACACCCAGGACCTGCAGCCACCCCGAGGGAGCGTTCTCTGCAAATCCCCTGTGACCACGGGGTCCCAGCTGGAGCCACACACTGCACGTGGCTGCCTGCTTGGGGCCACCCCAGAGAGGGACAGCCGTGGGGACAGCCGTGTCCCCACAGCCTCGAGGACAGACACACAGACCTGGCAGAGCTGGCACGTGTGGCATAACTGGCACGTGTGGCACAGCCTGCCCTGCACACACACCCTGGAGGGCTTGCAGAGCTGCTGCTTTCCTTGTGCTTTTTTTCCCACTTGAAACCTTCTTCTTGAGCGTTTAATAGATAATTTGCATCTTGCAGATTAATTTTTTAAAAGCGTTTTTAATGAAGGTTCTTGGCTGTGCACATACCTGCATGTGCCACCCGTCCTGGCTCACGCCATATCCACCCTTCTACTGGTGGAAAAGCTAATTAAAGGTAATCATGAGAACCTCATTAGTCCTCATTTACATAAGGTACACAGAGACATTTCCTAACCTTTGATCCTGGCCACCACAGTCCATGAGACCTCCCTGCACCCTGGCTCAAAGGCAGGAGCACATCCCCAGCCCTGCACAAGCCAAGCCCTGAGCTCTGCTCTCGGCCACAAGGGCAGAGCTGGGCTGGCAGCTTGGGGTGCAGCTGGCAGAGCTCTGGGCTGGCACAAGCCACCAGGCACAGCTCAGCCCGTCCTGCCTGCCCTGAGCCTGCCCTGGCATCCCTTGTCCTGAAAAGTGTCACCTCTGCCACCCCCACCTGGCCCGAGGCTTTGCCCCTGGCCCCAGCCCAACTGTCCAGCAGCAAGAGCAGCTCTGCTGGGGAGAGAAAAGACCAAGAAATGGCCCTAGGAAGCACCAAGTTCCTGTTCCCTGCACATTTCCATCATCTCCAGCAGCGGCCCCATCACTGCCTCAATAATCTGTGTTGGTGGCTACACTGGGGCTCAGCACAGCGACTGGTGACAGTGACAGCCACACTGCCAAGGTGCCCACGAGCCACCATGTGCCAGCACAGCTCCCTCACACCCCGCAGACCCAGGGGCTCTCACACTCCTGCAGCAGTGCAATTAGAACCTGTCAGGCCATAAAAATACTGGAGCACTAAATGTATTAGATAAAACTCCCTCTGCTATTACAGTAGCTCACATCCTGGAAACCTGAGCAGTGAGCAGCACAATTTCACCCAGTGATAGGGCTGGATTAAGTTCTCCCCACAAAAGCCTCTTGCAGTATGGAAAAGACCATTAGCAGCCCGGGGGATCAATAGGGACCGTCCGCGGTGCTGCAGCGAGCCCGGGGCTCCTGCCCCAGCCCGGCCGGGAGCAGCTGGGCTCCAGCCGGGGCTGGCGCTGCCCGCGCTGGCAGCTGGCAGGGAGGAACCGTGCAGCAGCCAGGGAAGCCTTCCCAGCGCCAGCCGAGCTGCCAGGCACACGATGGAGCGCTGCCAGGCGGGAGCGAGACTGCGGGGCCCTTCTCGTCCTTCTCCCCGCTGCCCCTGGGGCTGTTCAGCTCTTTTCACTGCAAACAGGGCTGGGGGCTTTTCCCCTCACCCCTGCCAGTGGCCACGCCAGAGCCCTCGGCTCCAGGGCCAGGCCGGGAGCTCGGGGCCACGGGCACTGCCCTTGAACCCCTGCCAGTGGCCACGCCAGAGCCCTCCGCTCCAGGCTGGGAGCTGGGGGCCACGGGCACTGCCCTTGAGATGGAGTTTCCAGGGATCCTCCCAGGGGTAATTCACACCCCACAACAAACAGCAGCAACGCGCAAGAGAGAAGGAAAAGTTCCCTGGGTTTTGAAAAGCCACTCGGTAGCAGCAAGCGAGGGCAATACATTATTTAAAGGCTTTTCCGAGGGAAGAAAATAATTTCAGCTTAGTTAGCTTTTTAGGACATCCTAGCAGAGAGCAGGGAGCGCGGCGCTGCGGGGCGATGCGCGGAGCCTGCGGCCAAAGGGCACCGGCACCGGGCACCGGGCACTGCGACCAGGCACCGGGCACCGGGACTGGCACCGAGCACCGGCACCGGGCACCGGGACTGGCACCGGCACCGGGCACCGGGACCGGCACCGGGACCAGGCACCGGGACCAGGCACCGGGACCGGCACCGGGGCACGGTGCCCAGCTGCCTGCGGGAGCCCGCTGCTGCCATGGAGGGTGCGGCAGCAGCAGCGCGGTGCGGGCACGCTGATGGATGAGGTGTCAGCGGCGCTCATCCAGAGCCATTAGCCATGCTGAACGGCCGCATATCATTTGTTAAACTAATGGATCGCTGGAGGTCATTCGGTAATAAGAAAGGGAGAGGAGGGTTATTAGTTTTTATCAGACATTAATTGGCCAGAATCGATTGCTTGTTTGGTGTCTCGGCGCTGTAGGGGTGTTTCCCCCGCAGCCCCGGCACCGGCACAGCCGCGGTGCCCGGCCCGGGCCGGCGGAGCCCCGGGGGCAGCGCCCGGGGCCGGAGCTCGGGTGGGATCTCGGGTCGGTCCCGGGCCGATCTGGGCCGGATCGCGGTCGGATCTCGGGCAGCTGCCATGGCGAGCGGCTCCGGCCGAGCCCTGGCACCATCCCGGGCCGGAGCTGGCACGGAGCACCCACAGGGCACTGTCAGGGCACTGGGCAGGACAGGGTATTCACAGGGCACCCAGCAGGGCACTGTCAGGGCACAGGCAGGGCACTCAGCACACTCACAGGACACTGGCAGGACACTCAGCAGGGCACTCACAGGGCACCCAGCAGCGCACCCCGGCCCCGCAGCAGCCGCAGCGGACCCGCAGCTCCCCCCCGCCTTGTCCCAGCCCTCCGAGCTCCCCCGGCTGTGGCTCGGAGAAGCAGAAATGAGCTGGGAACCACTCAGGTGATGTCACATTTATCTAACAAGTTTCCAAATGAAAACTAGCATTTGGACTTACTGCGTTCAGGCTCAAAATTTGATTACATTTTTCTACAGCTGTAAATCTGCTTTCCTTTCTGCAACATTATTATTAAAGCCAGTATTGAATTGGTGGTGTGATACGTAAAATTTCAATCCTGGCTTTGACATTCCAGGAAGTTAAAAACCAATTACAGTGTGTGCTTTGCCTCAGGACAGAATGAATCATTGAACACAGCCACTTCACCGAGAGAAATTAAAGGCTGAAGCAGCAACATGGGGAAGGTATTTCGTTAAAAATCAAAGGTCAATTAAAGAAAAACTGAGTCTATTTTATTTTTACTATTTTGCTTACATTTTCATTCCTTTCTGATGAACAGGGAGACAAAATAAACCTGCGCTTGTATTTATCTGCCAGGTAATAAATCCGGGCTGAAGCTGGTTTCAGGAGCTGAGGGGAAACATGGAGGTGATAAAAACTCACAATAAGCAGCATTAATCTGACTGTAACGAAGGCAGCACAGCAATCGGGCAGCACCTGCCCTGCAAGGGGACCCGGGGGACAAAGTCCCAGTCGCGGTCACTCTGAGCCCACAGGGCCCCTTGGGGGGGGCTTGGCAGTGCCACACGGGGCCGGGCAGCCCCGGCTGCACAAGGTGTGAGAGGGAGCAGGGCAGCAGCCCGGAGAGCAGAGAGCTGCGTGTCCCCAGGCAGCACCGCGGCTCCGGGGACCGGCCCTGCAACACAAATCCGCTCAGAAATCAGCGGAGCACCTGCCCAGCTCCCTCCCTGAGGGCTGCGGAGGCGATGCCACAGCCCATGGGCCATCCAGCCCCGGGGGAATCCCGCCCAGCTCCTCCTGGCCAGGCGCGACAGGAGCTGCGGGCAGGTGTTCAGAGAGAGCTGTCCCAGAGCTGTCCCCAGAGCTGTCCCCGAGCTGTCCCCGAGCTGTCCCCAGGGCTGTCCCCTGGCTGTCCCCGAGCTGTCCCAGCGCTGTCCCCAGAGCTGTCCCAGCACTGTCCCAGAGCTGTCCCCGCGCTGTCCCCTGGCTGTCCCCGCGCTGTCCCAGCACTGTCCCCTGCCTGTCCCCAGCACTGTCCCCGCGCTGTCCCATCGCTCGGGCGGGCCCCGCGCTGTCCCCAGGCTGGGCAGGAGGTGCGGGCCCCTCCCGTAACCCCGCACACCGCTTGCACCCGCCTTGCTCGGCAGCAGCTTGTCGGCGCAGATGCCTTCAACAGGAGCTCTAACAGATCATCCCCGCCTCGAGATGCAGTCCATCATCTGCTCGTTACCCTCAATAAACCTCTCGCTAAACATTGCAGTGCTTCGAGGCTGTCCTGGGCTCCAGGAGCTGCTTTGCGGGGCGCACCCCGCCTGCTGCCGCAGCAAAGGGGCCCGGGGCAGCACCGAGGGCGGTGTTTGTCCGCAGCTGGAGCACGGAGCTGCGGGCAGCACGGGCCGAGCCCCGTGGCACTGCCAGGCAAGCCGCCCCCAGCCCCGGGAGCTCACTGGGACTGTCGGGAGCCGGCTCCACCGGGAACGGGAGCGCTCCCAGCCGCACGGAGCGCGAGCCGCAGGGAGACAGGCGGCTAATGCATCCCCGGGCATTTAGAGTCATTTCAACAGAGCCGCAATTGGATGGCAGCAAATGGCGGGGAGAGCAGCTGTGCCAGCCCCGGGACACCACGCACAGCCCCGGGACAGACACCCCGCACAGCCCCGGGACAGCCAGCACAGCCACGGGACAGACACCCTGCACAGCCCCGGGACAGACACCCCGCACAGCCCCGGGACAGCCAGCACAGCCCCGGGACAGCCAGCACAGCCCCGGGACAGCCAGCACAGCATGCCCTGGCGCTGTGACAGACAGGGCACAGCATCTGCAGGCTGGGAGACACGGCTGGGAGCGAGGGGATGCTCAGGAGCTCCTCCCGGGGCTGGGCTGAGTGCCAGCTGCCCCCTAATCCCAGGGACCTGCCCCCAAGGACCCCACACCCCAAACCTGCAGGAACACCCAGCAGGATAAAGAGCCTCAGGTCTGGGAATCCACAGCCAGCCCCAAGCTGCAAAGCCACAAAGGCATCCAGCAGCAGGGGAGAGCCCCACGAGGGGCTGGGGAGCTGAGCAAGGACATGTGAAAGAGTTGGGGGGCTGCCCAGCACCTGAGCCCTTCACCCCAGAGGTCTCCTGCTGCCCACCAGCTCCTGTCACACACTGCAGTGACACCAAGCTCCAGGCAGGAGGGGATATTATGGACCCAGGTGCTGTGGGGTCAGGGGACCCCAGCCAGACCCTCAACCACCATGGGAAGGGGCACAGGAGACCAGAAAGGAGACCCCACATCTTCAAAAGCCCCTCAGCCCAGCCCAAGGGGCTCCTAATGGTCCCTTTCCCCCAACAGCCCCTGCTCCCCTGACCCACTGTGGAATGGTAAATCCACCTTGGAACCAGCCAGAGGCTGATGTCGCCATTTCTTATCAAAAGCTGGGTTTTTGCTCTACAATGGACTAGTTTTATGTTCCCATAAATTGCCAACAGTTAGCCAGATCCCCACAGAGCCAGGATCGATACCTGGCCGAGGGAAAAAGTGCTGAGGAAGGAAAAGCAATACTCCAATTAGAGCAAAATTTAAGAGTCCAGGGGTAGGGGTGACAGTGCCTAATGTGTTACCATTTATTGACAGCCTCCCAAAGCGTGGGTTTTGTTCTGGCTCTGAGGCAGGCAGGTGTCCCAGCAGGCAGCAGCAGGGAGTCCCACATCCACTCTATGCACCCTCAGTCCTGACTGGCACAGATCATTTCCATGTGGTTTGGCATCCCCAGCCAAACACAGGCTGCTCTTGGCTCCTGGTTCATCCAGCAGCAGGGCAGCTCTGCTGGTGCCCCCTGAGCTGGCAGCAGCCACCCTACAGCCCACGGGACAGGTGAGAACTGACCAGGCTCTGGGGGCACAGGACCAAGAGAACGCCTGGCACTTCCCTACCCGTGCCCCTCAGGGACACAGCCCCTGCCCAGGGTGTCAGGAACCTGTGCCCAGCTCTGCAGGAGTCTAATCCCAGTTAAACACAGCATAATCCCAGCCTGGGAGTGACATCTGGGAGCCCCAACCCCCCTGTAAGCATTGCTAAGTCCTGCCTGCCCTCCCCGTGCCCCAGGTGCTGCCCAAAGACCCTCAAAGTGGGAGGCAGCAGAACTGATCACTCCAAGATCAAAGCTCTCAAGGGTTCTCCATGGACCTCACACCCCCCTCCCAGGCTGGAGGATGGCAGTGGGCTCTCTGTTAAATCCTGCAGCCAGAAAAACCCAGCTGGATTGGAGAAATGTTGGCAAATATAATAAACACAAGTACATTAACTCTAATTCTGCGAAGCCTTTGGCTGTATTAATCTCTCTTTAATGTAATCACCTATAAATAAGTGATGACCCCGTGATTTAATATGACAGCTGCCATCCCCATTTCCACACAAGCTGTGAAGCAGAGCCTCTGGTGCACGGCAGGGGTGGGACTGCCAGGGCAGCTCCTGAGCCCAGGGCTCAGCTCCAGCCCAGCTCTCCCAGCAGGATGGATGGAAACAGAGACCAAGGCTCCATGGCAGGGGCCATGCATCCCCCAAGGCCCCGGGACCATGTGGGCAAGGGTGATGCAGCACAGCTGTGGATAAACACACCAACATCACCATGTCTGTAACCACCACCAGGCAAGGGAGACCAGGACAGCCCATCTGGGGATTTGGGGAACCAGGGGGGTTCACTGAACCTCCCCTCTGGTGAGCACTGAAGGGCATGGGGTGATAATGCTGCTCACCCGTGCAACAGTCCCCTCCTGCAAAAATACACACAGAGGAGAGACAAAGAACCCTTGAGAATGAAAAGCTGTGTTGAAAGGTGAGTTTGTGAAGCCCAAGCCAGCCCCGACGCACTGATCCGAGGGCTCACTGGAGCAGGAGGATCTCAGTGCACACAGAAAGGGCTGCAGGCACGGGGGCACGTCATCTTCCATCCTTCTGCCAGAGGAGACCCTGGGTGGCCAAAGCCTCCTGTGCCCCCTTTGCCCTGAGACTGAGCAGCTCTCCCAGCCCAGGGGCTCACTGCAAACGCCAAGGACAGAGGTTTTCCATTCAGCACCCGGGAGAGGCGGCCTGTCCTCCTCCTCCTGCCTTGCTCCATCCTCATCCTCGCGGGGCTGCAGCAGGAGCAGCCCATCCACACTCTCCTCCACGTCTGGAGCCAGCACTGCACACCCTGCTAAAGGAAAAGGAGTCTGCAATTAGGACAGAGCTGGAGGAGCCTCGAGTGCCTGGTGATGGCAGAAGCCCCTGAGGCCACCCTGCCCTCAGGACCTTTGTCCCTGCTGTGGGCAGGGGTGGCCCGAGGGTCTCTGGACGTGTGGGGGTCTGGCTGGGGCTCTCCTGGCCCGATGCCACAGGAGACCTGGGCCCACGTGTCCCTCCTGTCGGGAGCCTGGCCTCACTGCCGGGGGTGGCAGGGGCAAGGGCAGGGCTGGGGGTGGCAGGGGACTGCTGAGGCACTGAGAAGCCCCTTCACGTGGGGGCTGACCTGTAGCCATGATATTTTAGTGAGAAATCCTCTGCTAGGATTTTTCCCATCCTGAGGAGCTGAGAGCCTCAGGAAAGAAATGCAAACAATAACTGTGTGCTGCTGTGGAATGCAACAGGTGCATCTTCCATTGGTCCATGTGGATTGTGTTCAATTAGTGACCAACCACAGCCACCTGTGCCCAGGCTGTGAGCAGTCACAGGATTTTGTTATGCATTCTATTCTATTCTATTCTATTCTATTCTATTCTATTCTATTCTATTCTATTCTATTCTATTCTATTCTATTCTATTCTATTCTATTCTATTCTATTCTATTCTATTCTAGGTCTTGGTAGCCTTCTGATCCTTCTTCTCTCTCTGTTCTTTTAGTATAGTTTTAATGTAGTATTTTAATATAATATATAGCACAATAAATCAGCCTTCTGATGAAAATGGAGTCAAGCCTCCTGTCCTCACACATGGGGTCTCTGCCCAGACAAGACTGACCCCGAGGTGAGGCACGGAGGGCTGGGCAGGGTTGTGAGCCTGCTGTGAGCCAGAGGAACCCAGCTCGCCCTGCCTGGGCTCAGGCACAAACTCACCAGTGCAGGTCCCACGCCCCGCGGGGGCCGAGCACTCAGCACCTGCAGGAGGGGCTGTGGAGAGAGAAGCGCCAGGGCAGCACAGGGCACGCAGCCCTGCCTGCCCTCCCAGCACCCAGGCTGTGCCCAGCCAGCCTCTGCCCCTGCCTTCCCACACAGGGAGCTCCCAAACCCCACCCTGGGCAGGCTGAAGGCTGCAGCCTGGAAAAACGCTCACTCAGGCAGGATGCCTAGTAATAAATTTATTGTATTTTATTACATATTCCCCTTTTTGCACTTAATTCCAATTCCTCATATTCAAACTCTTCTTTCTGAAAGAAAATGATTTTTAACATAAAAATATAAATTCTGCATATTAAAAGTGCATACACCTCGAATAATAAAACATACAAATAAATAATAAAAGGCATTGACACAGTCTCATGCAGTTGTACTCAAATAATTTAAAATTTATGGTACAATGTTCAACCCCAAGTAGACAGCCTGCTTTCCAATTACTGTACAGGTCAAAAACATTAAAATACAGAGGAGAATATCAAAGGTGTGGGAAAGCCCCACGTCCCTGTACCAGGTACAGTGATGTGACATGCAGTTTGAGAACTGTAGATATTCCAGTGTAAAATCTGACATTGTGTCCAGAAGAGAAATTGCATTTGCAACAGGACTTAAAATTCAATTTTAACCAATGGTGAGGCACAGGTGGTGAGCAAATCTGTACAAATTCATACTTGGAAGGCCACAGGACAATAGCAGAGCCACTGGTGGCCTGGATTCCCTTGTGTTACCCTACCCAAGGCAGTGTAGCACCTCCAGAGGGGTTATTGCACTCACAAATGGCACACGAGCCTGAGGCCAGCACGTGTGCACTGCAGGGCTGAGTGAGCCAGGACTGGTGGTTACACTTAGTTTTAATCTGTGTCTTTTAAAAAACACTATTTGCAATAAATTGAGTGCTATCACCTTTTAAAATATAAGAGTCCCTAAGCCTTTAGATCTAACACAAACATTGTACAAGTCTTCAGGTGCTTTTCTTTTACAAAATAAAGCTCTTAACAGTAACTGCTTTACAATGCTTTTGTTGAGAAAACCATGTAGGACTTTCATCTCACCACAGATTAAAACTAAATTTCAGTTCCCTCCACAGGTATCATTAGATACTGCCAAATTCTTTTGGATTAGTAGGCAAATGACAAAGATTTTAAAAAAACCAAACCAAACTAAAATTAAAAAATAAAAAAAACCAAAACAACACCCAACAGTGAAATTATTTGGAATGTTGTTTCCACACACTCGCCATGCCAGCTGACCAAGGGGAGGGCACCAAGCTGCAGGGCCAAGAGCCAGGAGGAGTCCTGGGGCCATGCAGCACACAGGACACGGCTCAAACCCCAACCCCACAGCACAGCCATGAGCCCAGGGCTCCCCCAGACAGGGGAGTCGCCCCAGGGGCAGCGTGGGCAGCGTGGGCAGCAGGGAACCTCCCCTCCCAAGGACACTCACAGCACCTGCGTGCCCCTCACTGCATGCAAACAAAGGCAGGCTACACACAGAACCCTGAGCAGGTCGCCCTGCTAACAAAAGGAAAAACAACACAAAACAGAAATCAGCTTGTTCTCATCTCCCTGCTCCAATCCCTCTAACCTTACGTTACGCTCCAGCCTTGTCAGTAACGCAGAATCCTGCAAAGGAAAGAGCCAGAGATGTGCAAAGGAAGCAGGACCCAGGGACATGCTCCTGTGTGCCAGCAGAGCCACGCTGGGCTAGAGGCTTGCATAGTTAGTAGGGACATGCAGGGGACAGCACGGCCATGCAGGCTGCCTCGCACCGAGGAGTGTTGGGCATGCTCAAGTTTCAGCTTCAGAAAGCAAAACCCCTGCAGCGACGGCGGATGAGGGCACTTGCAGTGGGAGAAGTGCAATTAAGCTGCTAGCTTTCTATCCTAAGCATCTTGTTTTCATTAATTCGTATTTGATAAGTGTGAAAGGGTTAACAATTTACACACCCAAAGTGAGACACAAGTTACAGAGAACTGCAGGCACCAAATTGTCTATCAAATGTGATTAATACAAATAAAAGGTGCCTCTTCAATACACGTCATCGAAAATGTGCTTATAACTTGAATACTACTAAACACTGTCCAAAAGACACAGCCCAAAAAGGGTAAAAAAAAGTCTCTAGGTGACTCCTGTAGGAATTGAGCACTGGAATGAAGGCGCTGCTCTCCTGCGCCCGGGGGGCCAATTCCAGGAGCAGGAGCAAGTGGCAGACTAGGGACGTGGGGTGAAATGCAAGCCACACGTTGGCACAGGCAACTCCAACCCAAAGCCAACTGGAAACACACTGCCTGAACCCCTGCTCTGCCCCGGAGCTCACCTGTCTGGGAGCAGGGACACTGCTGGGCCTCCCCCTTCCCAGGCATTTCCCACCACCATGAGGCATACCTTTGCTTCCAAAACCTCGGCAGAAGGTCCCAGACCCTGCCATCCCCAGACAGGCAGGGCAGGACAGAGCTGGCAGCACACGTTCCCATCACACTCAGATGCCCATGAGACTTCCAGGCCCTACGTGCCCCCAGCCAGGGGAGGCAGAGGTCCCTGGGCAGCAGCAGCCTCTGGGAGATGGCAGAGCCCACCTCCCCCACAGCCATGGTGCTTCTGATGGCCAACAGGAACTTTAAGACATGACCATGTAAATGCAGCTGCTCCAGAACAGCCTCAAGCCATTGCTGCTTGAAGGATCCATATGCAAAGCCACGGAGGTGTTGGCATCTAGGACTTGGCAGATCCCTCTCCCGAGTGCTCCCTGGTACCGTGCCACATCCTGGCAGCTGGACAACACAATACCATGGACAGGAGTTCCTACACATGAAAGGGACAAGAGAGAAGTCTGCTTTAAAGCAAGGAGAGAAGACTGATGATTTTTCCACAAATCCCTTTAAGCAGGGCCTGTAATAACCTGCATTCCTTTTCAGAAACATTTACCCTACTTCACTGATGGAGACACGACTGTAACAGCAACAAGGCTTTGATTTACACTCCCAGTGAACGGTGTTTCCCAGACCCACACCCTCCAGCCCTCCCCTGTGCAAGGAAGCTGTTCACCGCTGAAGGTGTGTGACACTGAGGAGCAGTGTGCAGTGACAGGGGTGGCTGCTCCCAGGGCCTGGTACAGACACAGACACGAGCAGGGCTGCACTCCCCACAGGCTCACACACGCTCCCACGCCCAGCCCAGCGTGTCTCACCTCCCACAGGATCTCTGGTGTGCCCTGCTAAGCCAAACCACCTTGCCTGAGGACACCCCAAGCCAAGCCCTCCAGAGCAGAAACCCCACCAGGGAGGAGCAGCACCCCACCTGCTCAGAGAGGAGGGGATGTCAGGGCAGCCCCTCCTGCCCAGGCACACTCCTCTGCAGGGCAAGGAGCCCGTGCACAGAGGAGTGCACGGCTTCCAGAGGGACAGAAACCCAGTCTGGCTGCGTGAAGAGAGCAGATAGTGCTGGAGCTGGCAGCAACTAGCATCAGGGATTATGGAGAATGTGCAGAGAGAGAGTGAGACTGGCATCTCATGGGATTGCAGAGGTTCAATTACTTTTATCAGCTGCTGGAATACCAGGACCTCCATCTCCCTCCTACCCAAATGAGAGCTCCAAGGACCATTGTCTTGCTACAGCTACAAACACTGAACTGGTGTTCAGCTAAAACGTGGGTTTGGACATGGCTTCCAATTCCCTTCAGTCAGGCATGCAGCACAGGAGCAAAACCACCTCAAAACCCACACGCTAGCTTCCAGTTTAAACTCCTTCAGTGAACAGTGACATGAAAAAAAAAGTCATTTGATAAAAATAACCTTTCACAAATGTCCATGGCAAAATGCACAGAAAGTAGTTCTGTCTATTAAAAGATCCCAAACCGAGTCAGCGTAAGCCACCAGAATTACATTCTTGCTAGAAGAGTTGTTACAAGAGAAGAGCCAAGACAGTGTAAGACCTTAATACAGATAAAACCTCAAACAAATACTTCAATATCAACATTTCAGGGAGTAATTTAAGTACTGCAATGTGAAGCAAGTCTTATCTGCTCTGCTGGATATAGCAGAAAATAATCCAAGAATAATCCAAGTCATACATTTTAGAAGCAAGCAATGCAATCTTTGCTTCTTGTTGCTGCAATAAATGAGACTGAAACAATGCCTGGGCGAAGGAATGCACTGAGGGGACACTCATGTCTGGGGGGAACATCAGGGCATTACACCTGCAGGCTGTGGCACTGCTGGAGAAGGGGATGCAGCAGGGCACTGCAAGGGCTGCAGGCAGGTGGGCATGCACCTGCAGGGCAGGTGGGCTCATCCCCACACTGACCCCAGCTCAGCGCACTCCCAGCTGAGCCCCACACACACCAGGAGCCAGCTACCCCCAGCCCTTCCCTCCCTTGCTGCAGGTGTGTGGTGAGCAGAAAACTCAGCAGCAAGGTGTCCTGGGGACAAGGCTGCCTGCAGGGCAAGCAGGACCTCAGCAAGGGGGGTGGCAGAGGCAGTTTGTTATGCTGATGGGACAGAGCACATGTCCCTGGCCCCAAGCTCTGCCACTGGACTGGACAGGCACAGACCTCACTCAGCAGAGCGTGCCCAGCACATTGCCCAGCCTGTCACAACCTACACAACAGGCTGTGGACATAAAGGATAGGCAGCACATCCACAAAAACTCATGGAATTAAAAAAAAATAATTACACCACATATATGTAAAAGGACTTAAGAAATCCACCTTAAGAGGAACCTTCCAGAACTTGAGGAATCTCCCCTGTAAGAAGGGCATGTAAACAAAGACATCAGTAGATGTAGTGTTTTGACCCTGATGGAGGCTGTCATCCAAACATCCAAAGGAAGGGGAACCTTCCACTGAGGGACACGTGGCAGCCAGACCCAGGGGAGGGGACGAGCATGCCAGAGGGAAGAATGTACAGCACTCTGGGAACAGGAAAACTGCCCCTCCAACCCACACAAAGGGGCCTGTCAAAGCATGCTCAGGGAGGGCAGGATGACCCTTGATCTAAACAACACCCCTAGAGATACTGGAGGCTTAATTACACCACTAGGATAAGGGTCTGAGCACATTAGGAAATGCTTCCCAGGAGTTTGAACAGGGGCATCCCGACAGCATCACGGCCACCCAGGAGTGTGGATGTAACTCTCCCATGGCACTGCTTCCACAGGACAAGCTGGCCAGCAGCTGCTGCCCAGGGATTTCTTCTGTTGTTTAGCAGAGCATTTCAGAAGAAAGTAGTGAAACAGGACAGGCTGGAGGTTGCCTTAGTATGGACAAAGCAAAACTCTTCACAGACACAGCAACAAAACTGCAGGTTACATTTCAAACTTCCTGCTGTTGGAATGCAAAAAGGAAATCTATTACACAGACGGGCACAGAGACACACAGGTACCTTTCTGTCCATCACTAATGCTAGTCCCTCCTATACCGGCTGAGTATATACCTGAGAAACAACATTAGTGTTGAAATATTGCCCTTTAGAAAGCTTGGAAATGGAGGGGAGCAGCGACAGGGAGTTGAGAGCAGAAAGAAGCGACAGTCTCTCCAGTTTCCTTCGCATCCTCCACAGCTCAGAACAAGGCCATACACCAGTGTGGACACAGCCCACTCAGAACAAGACCAAAGGAATATCAGTTCACAGCTCTACAAAGCACACCAGTGTCAGTACAACTGGGGGTCAGGTCCCAGCCCTCATATCTGAAGAAAGTTGTTGCACTTTCAACAGAGACTCCTGTACAAGTGCTATGGGACAGCTGCATTCATGTTCAACAACGACTCCAGCTAGGCTACTCGCACCAGTGCTGGCTGCCTGTGGCTATTTGGTTTGATGGCAGAATCAAAGGCGCTTTAACAACTTGCAGTTAACTTCTCCTCAAAACATACATTAGGCACATGAACAAAAAACAAGAGCTCAGAATAAATTAGCTTCTCAGCAGAAGAAAAGACACCTGGATTGCAGCATTTCACTGAGGTTCCAGAGAAGGCCGTACAGACACCTGCATGCTGGAAGGTATTTTTTTCAGCGGCTTGTCAGCAGACTGCTTGCCACTGGAAGGAGGAGACTGGACTCCGGGATCTAGCTGGGAAGACTTGGACTTGCGACTGGATAGCAGAGAATGTTTGTTAGATGTGGCATCTTTTGAGACAAGTTTTTCTTTTGTAGTCATGTTGGCATTGGTTTGAGAGGCTGGTGGGACACCACCTTTCTCTGGTTTGTCCTCCAGCACATTTTTACTGCCTGACTTGGAACTGACACTCCCTGTCTTTTTTGAAAGCATTGTCGTCTTCCCCAGGTCTGCCGACCTCCGTGTCTCCTTCTGCCTTAAGGCTGATTTAAAGAAAGACAAACCCTTCTCTTCGGACTTGCTGTCCCTCTTGAGGCCGGAGCGCGCCCCGGCGTTGGGGGAGCGCAGGTTGGCCATGGAGGAGCTGCGCACGTGCCTGCTGTCCACTGCCCTGCTGTCACTCCTGGAGTGGCTGATGCGCGGGGAGCTCGTCCTGGAGCCGCTGGTAACGCTCGCCTTATCCGAGCCCAGGCTGACCTTGGAGCCCTCCCTGCTGAGGCTGCGCTCGCCAGTCCGGCTCTTCCCCGAGGAAGAGCCCTTAGTCAATGAGCCCGACGGGGTTTTCTTGGCAGCCGTGGAGGATGGAGAAGAACCTGACTTCTGCTTCTGTGGAGCTGAAGGGACAGACGCCTCCAGGGGCTTTGTGCTGTGGTCCTTCCTAGCCTGCGTGGGAGCAGGAGACCCGTGTCGCCCGCTGACCCTAGAGGAGTCTGCCTTACTTCTGGACCGGGAAGCTTTCTGAGAACTCTTCAGTGGAGGAGAAGAGTGAGAGACTTTGGTCTCTTGGGTAGCTAAGACTGTCCTTCCCTTCCTCAAACTTTTGTCTGGCTCAGAAGCTCCTTTGGAGCTGTGACCCTTCTTAGGGGTGTCATGTGCCTTCTCTGCAGCCAGCCCCGTCCCAGCTGGGGCTTTCACCTCCTTCACTGGGGAGCTGTCCACAGAGTCACTCTGGTCAACAAAGGCGATTTGATTGTTGTTATCAAAGGGGTCCAGAGCAGGGTGATTCCTGTCTGGCTGCACAGAGCTTTTCCCATACCCATCTGAAAGGTCTGAGCTAGATGTCCTTACAACGGACTCTTCCCTGAACGCCCCCTCCATGACAGCCAGAGGGGCTCTGCGAGCTGTCCTGTGCTCTCGCCGGCTGCTGTCACAGGGCTCCAAGTAGCTGCTAGAGAGATTCCTCAGGCTGCCAAAGCACGAGGTGGAAACTTTATCGTCAGCAGCTTCCCCAATCTTCTCCAGAGTGGAAGCAGAGGTATGTACCGGGGAGTCTCCAGAGAAGCGCGATGGGGAGTTGGAGCGGAACTGCAGCTTTGCAGAGAGTGACCACGAGGGCCTGACACCATTTTCACTCACTGCCAGTGGGCTGGTGACAGAGGATCTGGATGACAGGCTCTGACGTTGGACACTCCTTACAAATGGTCGAGTTGAAAATCCTCCTGCAGAGCAAGCAAGTGACCGTCTCAGTGGGAAAGCCAAGGCTGCAGGTGGTTTACCCCACCCATCCACATTCCCCCACGAGAGCCAAGCAGCCCACCCACACCACACTGTGTGTCTCCCAATGCAGGCTGCAGGCACAGCTTCTTGTACAAAAGCTGAATGAAGAATCCAAGAACTGTTACTTGCTAGGGGTCACCCAGGAGCAGCTTTCTGAAGCCTCTAACTGATAACCCAGATTATTCTCTCATCCCTGAGCAGCAGATCAAACACAAGGTTTGCACCTCGAAAGTCCTTGAAACTGGCAAGATCACCAGCTAGGATTATGATTCTGTATTAAAGAGTATTTCCCAGAGCATTCTGTGAAAGGCAAAGTAGGATTCCTACCTCTAGATCAAGTGATGTAATTGTATTTAGAAATGCAAACTGTAAGTATTTTAGAAGTGTGACTTCCATGGCCAGACCTGATAGCTGTCACAGCACTGCTGCAAGGACATCTCCACACCAGCTTCCAAATGCTCTGACTGACCCATGAAGCTCTGCATTTTCAGAAGTTATAAGACAATGTGTGGAGGAACCAGGCAAAGCCAGGAACTGAACAGTAACTTGCATACATGAGTGAATTTTCATCTCCCTCCCTCCCTGGGACCATCCACAAGCACAGCAGCAGGTAATTAGTGCCTATGCTAAATCTGTCAGGACTGTGTCAGCCACCCTGCGAAGGTAATGCAGTGAGACCCAGAGAGAACACCAGCACGAGAAGTTCCTGACTGAGAGGTTTTGTTGATGACATTTGCTCTCTTTGAAAGGCTCCTTAAGGTTCCTGCCTGCTCTCCTCCAGAGAGAGAGAAGCCCACCTGTGCTCCCACCGAGCCAGCTCTTGCCTCCCTCAGCTCCTGGCCTAACTGTGCCTTGCAACCCCAGATCCCGCAGCTGTGTGAGTAAGGACCTTGCCACAGAAAGACAAGCCCGGCGTGGCCCCTAGGAGAGATACAGACCGTCATCTTCGCTGCGTTCCCCGGTCAGCTCCACGGACTCGGAGAGCGAGGCGAGCGAGGTGCGGCGCGAGGAGGCGGCCGAGGCGACGCTGGGCTGCTTGCTGCCCGGGAGCCGGCTGACCCAGTGCTCGCACAGCGACGAGCTGGTGGAGCCTGCGGGGAGCGGCGTCAGCAGCGCGCAGCCGGCCGGGCTGCTGCCCTGCCCTGCCCTGCCCTGCCCTGCCCTGCCCTGCCCTGCTCTGCCCTGCCCTGCTCTGCCCTGCCCTGCTCTGCCCTGCCCTGCTCTGCCCTGCCCTGCTCTGCCCTGCTCTGCTCTGCCCTGCTCTGCCCTGCCCTGCTCTGCCCTGCCTCGCCCCCAGCACCCTCACACTGCCACGGAACGGGGCTTTACTCCTGTGGGCATTCATGGCTACAACTGTGCTGCGAATAGCAGCATGCAGGCACTGGTGGTATTTCAGCTGCCACCCCAAGGCCACTAAAATCTCTTTTTTTCTAGGGGCAGGTCACCAAGCCTGCACCTGCCCACAGCTCAGCCTGGATTCCACCAACACATGCACTGTGGGCACCTCCTGGGGACTGACAGTGCTGCTAAAGGGAAGGAGTGAGTCACAACTTGATGTCCTGCACAAGGGCAGCTCTGAGCAGTGACCTGTGGGGACACAGGGCTCCCCCATCTCCCTGCCAAAACTGCCTTAGCAGAAGAGCTGGAAAGTTCCCATGGCCTCTGACACACAGCCACAGAATCAGACAAGCCTTGCTGAGTTCTGGGACACAAGAATGGGGGTTTAAGCAGAGCTGGGTGGAAAATCCTCCAGAAGGACAAACTACCCAAGAATGACAAGTCAGAGGCACCCCTGGACAGGGCCAGCAGGGCTTACCTGCCACCGAGCTGTTGGCAGACCACGAGGGGATGGCTGTGCGTCGCTGGTAGAACAAGATATAAGCAGTCTGCTTGCAGACCTCACTTTCAGAAAGTTGCTGAACTTCACTGTCATCGAAGCAGTACCACTGGCCATCAACAGAATTCTTGCAATATGCTAAGGAATAATACATTACTGTAAGACTCTCTCACTCCTACTGCTCTCAGGTTTGCTGTATGACATTTAACACAACCTTATCTGCTATGGACTCTGACAACATGAGGAGCAGATGGATTCTTGAATCATCTTCCAGTCTGACTGGCAAGATGGAAGCACTCCTACTGCTCTCAGGTTTGCTGTATGACATTTAACACAACCTTATCTGCTATGGACTCTGACAACATGAGGAGCAGATGGATTCTTGCATCTTCCAGTCTGACTGGCAAGATGGAAACCTGAGGCTGCCAGAACACAATAAACAGCTTACATTTCAGGACTTGCTTTGTCCACCATTACCACTCAGAACAGAGCATCATTTGGGGTGGCTCCATTCACTTCACCCTCTGTAACTTGTGACACTGCTTCCATCAGTGACTCCCTTTCTGACTCCATACAGAAACAGAACCAGCATCTTTGTGAAAGGCTGCACCACACACAGCACAGCAGGACACTTGCCTGTGTAATGCCCGCCTTGCATGGTGCCGTGGTGGTTGCAGACAGCATACAGGTCATAGATGTAGTCCTCAGGATCTCTGCCAAGGCCATAAGGTTTCCTCCAAGGTGACCAGTGTGATGGCAAGCTCCAGCTGCTCTGGCTGCGCTTCACAACGTGAGGAGTCATGTCCAAGCCACTCAAGGGAAATTTAACCATGTTCTGAAGTTTCATCCTTCGGTCTCCTTCCTGTGTACAGAGGAGAGCATGAGCTGCAGAGGCCAAGGCCTGGCAACACCCAGGTGAGGCACACACAGGGCAGAATGGCTGCTTCTGAAGAGGGGAGTCTACTCACCACTCAGCAGTCCTCCAGCAACACTACAGGCATCCTTACCTGCCTGAACCTTTTGAGATGTATGATGAGAACATCAGGTAAGGTCCAGAGGCTCAGCGTGATGCTGCCCTGCTGCAGCTGCTTACAGTGTGGGCACCGCCATGCATCATCTGGGGCAAGCTACAAGGAACGAGCAGGGGTGGGTGTTGGTTTCCAAAGTCCACAGCAGCTTGCACCACACCACTGCTCCCTGCTGCCCAAGCCCAGTGCAGACACTGACCCCTCTGCTCATCTCCCTCCAGCATTTATCAGGCTCACTGGAAATGCAGGGTTCCCAATGATGCTTTTCAAAGTGACAAGCAGAGATCTGTGTGCCTCATTCAGGAGGCACTTTCTGCTGCAAGGCAGAATTCAGCCAGTGCTGCTGTGCAGAGGACCTTTCTGCACCTTATAAACGCCAGAGCCTTGGAAGTGGAGAATAAGGAAAAGGAAAAACCAAGGCAAAAAACAGGCAGGCTTGGCAGTCTGAAAAGTATTCTCACAAGAAAACCAGCAGCAGAAAATAAAGCAGGGATAAAAAAGCAGAAAAAAAATCAGAGCAGAAAGAAGAAAGGTGTACTTTGGATGCCCCTCTGACACCTCACTGCCCTCTGGGAACCCTCCTCTTCCTCTGCAGCCCCAACACACTGAAGACTCTCCCTGCCCCCCAAGCCTCCCTCCACAGCCCAGTGCTCAGAGAGCTCAGAAGCCACAGAGATTTAACCTCAAACCACTCCTCCCTCACCCCTGAAAGAACCAACAAGAGAGGCTCCCAAATTATCACAGCTCAGTCCTGGGTCCAAAGACTACCTTCAGACAAGGTAGATTAGAGACTACCAAAGGAATTCAGATGGCTTCCACGTGCCAGGCAAGGGCCAGGCCAGAGCCCTCTCTAGCCTGCCTGTGGCACACCATCACTCCTGTCTCTTCAGCCCCACAGAAGCAGAGCCAGAGCAGGGGAACAGCCACATTCCTGCAGAACTGAACCCATGAAGCACATTGCCCTAACCCTTTATAATATTCACAATATTTCACAGAAGGAAATTGCCAAAGAGAGGACTAAGTTCGTGTATCAACATCTGGGCAGCAAAGAACCCAGCAGCAGGACCTCCCACCAGCTCCTCACTGCAGAGGAGCTCTGTCAGCAGCACAGATAACTAATCTTGTGTTACAAATCTATTCTCCTGTCACAAGGAATCAATGTTTGCAGAACAGAGCTGCCTGGATGAGGGAGTTCCTGCGCCATGTGAACAAGCCAGAGTACACAGTCTGTATCTACCTGTTCCTCTTTGGTGTACAGTTGGAAACACTGAGATAAAGTGCAGATCTGAGGTTGATGATGAAGCTCTCTCTGCTGGCGGACGCTTTCAGAGTCTGGAATATATTCCTCTTCTGTATTCACAAACAAGCTGCATCAGGGAGACACCACATTTACCAGCACATCCCCTGGCTCCCCAGGCTGTCCCTGCAGACAGGGGCTGGGCACAGGTGGAGTTTGAGTGGTCTCATGTTTGCTGAAGGATGCACAGTTCACACAAGCAAGCTGCAAGCAGCAACTGTGAGTGAACACAGTTTAAGGGTTTTTACTTCATACTTACTAATCTTTAGTTTCTTTGTCCCATTCTACCACTAATTTCACATGAGCGGTTCCCCCCTGTCCGCACGACTTCAATGCCCTGCAGAGAGGAGCAGAAGTAAGTCAGACCATCTTTCAGTCCAAAGTCTACATTATCTTCTACATGCATGTAATTTCTCTGCACAAGCCTTTCACCCTTCCTTCACTCCCACAGCTGAGGTTTGCAAAGGAGTAAAAGGAATTCACACAGCAAAACACTTGGCAAAGCTGGTAAATGCCTTCACCCGAGTCTGCAAGTTCTGTAAGGCAACAGACACCTGTTACAGAACAGGCATTTACCAACATTTCAAAGGATAACAGGCACAAGAAAAAACTAAAAATAGTGAGAGTAATATTTTCATTCTGTTCTCTATTTCCAGGGAGGACAGATTCCAGATGGCATGACACACAACCAAGGTATTCTCACACAGCTTCCTAAGGATGCTCCCCCATTTCCCTGCTCCTCAGGCCCCTGCAGTGCATTCCACACATCCACACAGGACTGCTCATTTGTGCACGGTCAGCACCGAGCTCCCAGCTAACACACCTCCCTCCATCCTGGGGAGCACCCAGCCCCCGAGGGCAGCTCACCTTTCCACTGTTGGGTGGCAGAGGGGTCGCTCCTCCTGAGGTAGCAAGTATGTTATGCCCACAACACTGACCACTCGCAAGCTGAACGGGCAAACCTGCAACAGAGAGGAAGAGCCACCTCAGTGGCTCCAGCCCAACTGCCCACACGCCACTGGCTGACAAAGACCTTTCCCTAGAACACGTCTGACATGACAGAGCAAATGTACGAGGTCTCAAATGTGCCTGTGCCAATGAGCTGACAGAGGGCTGAGGTGCAGCAGTGGAACTGTGCATCCAACAGCTCACATTTGTCTCACCTGCAAGCAGGCTGCAGGCCGCAGGAAATACTGCATCTTCTCCAGTATTTCCTTCTGCAGAATATCCCAAGCAATTGTTTTTTCCAAGTGCAACACAAAGGGCAAGCCAAACCTATGGGAAGGAGAAGCATTTGAGGAACAATTAAAAGACTATCCTGTTCAGCAATTGGAACCCCAAACTACATGGGAGAACTTCATGTGAAGTTTTGTGAAGCTTCAGAGGCTGAGGCAGTTCTCAGGCTCCAGATGATACAAATGCCTTTCCCATGGTTGTTTCTCACTTCTCTCCCTCCCCCCATTTTCACTCCAATTAAAATTTCCCACCCATAACAGGGTCTGGTCAAACATGCTCCTCTCAAACCAGACAAAGGTTTGAGTCCTCTCTTTACAGACTGTATTTATTTCTTTACAGTAATGCAATACTTGAAGTTCACCAAAATTAGAAATCTTTTGCTGCACCCATTAATGCTTTTTGATCAACATGTTCTTTAGCACCTGGAGTGAGCCAGGGATGCAAGCTGCTGCTCCTTCACCTGGAGCCTGTACTACAGGAAAGTAAAATCCAGGTCAGTTTGGGAAGCAGCCAGAAGAGTAACTCCAGCCATGCTGCTGCCAGTCACCTTTTGCTCTGCTGTCCAGTGCACGCTCTGTTACACACCAGCAAGACAATCTTGTCATTTGCTGCTAGTTTGGGACAGGACTGTTCCAGTTTTCCAGACTTCACCGTTCCTTGAGAGTAAGCTATTGTTCGGGAGTGCTCAGTGCCACATTTCAAGTTATTCAGGTTATTGTTCACATGTATTCCTGAAAAATTAGGAGAAAGGAAACATTTCATTATGTCATTTGCCTTCAGTGCCCTGATGCCCCCCTCAAGAGGCCCTTCTTGGGCTAGAGAGGAGCAGGTCAGTATGGAATCAGGAGCATTTTCATCACTCGGGCAAAGCTTCAAAGAGCAACTTCCTTTCACAGTGACTGTTTCTTTAGAGAAGGACACTATATGCAAGTGCTGCCCATCTGATTTTTCACAGCAGGTTGTACAAGCACTCTCAGCTTTTACTGCCCACAAGAAAAACTAAAGTGCCAAGAACCCAACTTGCTATTTTCAATACTAAAATTTGCCTTTGATTACACTCCATCTGCCCAGGATACCATGATTACCTTTCACTGAGGGGACATGCAGAGGCCGAGGAGTTTGAGCTTGGAAAGAGAAAGTGTTTGTTCATTCCTGAGACTGTTTATTCATCACTAGCAATCTGATTTTAAATAACACAATTTCAGTGGCTTCATCTGGTCCCTAGCAGGCCTTTAAATTAAGCCTGACAAGAGATTTCACATTAAGCCAGCCTGGCCTGCAGCATCAGCCCTGAGAAGAGGCAGAAAGGAGTGCACAACACTGCTTGATAACCTCCCAGCTGACAACACTATTAAATCTTCCGGAATGAGCCTGGACAAAGTCAGAGCTGAAATCAATACACCAGAACATCAACAGCTTGTGGGACTCACTCTTTTCCCACACAAACCTCCCTCACTAGTCACCCGAGGTGGGCACTAAGAGTTACTGACTCACCTCTCTGACTGAGGATGCCCTCAGGCCTGAAGATCTCCGGGGTCTCAAAGGCAAAAATGCAGTCGCTCTCGTGGATGGTGTCCAAGTCGTCGGTGTCGCAGAAGGAGCGGTGGAACCCGTCGTAGTACATCTCTGTCAGCACGATCTGCAGGCACCAGAGGCAAACAGAACACATCAAACCACGCACAGATTCAGCTCAGTGCCCCATCCCTCAGCTGGGATTTTCCTGCTAAGGGATGGCATTCAAGACACCCTGTCATCAGCCAGGAGCAAGGAACAGGGAAAAGGACAGCCATAAACAAGAAGCTGAGGTAAAAACAACATATGGAGAGGTTCTGGTGGAATTCAACAGCTTTCCTGAAGCTCTTCCTACAGAGGAATTCAGTGTAGGTGCCCAGTGGTTGCCTCCCTGCCAGCATGCACACCATGGGTCAGGCAGTCTGCGGACACTGCACTGAGGGTATTCCAACATCACTTGGATTAAAAGAGCCAATGCACAGGGAAAAGCATGATCCAGATTTCACCACTGCCTTGGCTCCCTGTTCAACCATGGGCGGCCAATTTCAATTGCTATACATCCACCAAGGGACAAAAGCCTCCCCTGTCCCTCCCGCTGCAGGGAGCGCACGCAGGTGAGCAGGCCAGCCCCTTACCTGCTCCGTGGGTATCTTGGTTTCCGAGGAGACAGCCTCCCTCAGCCTGGCCACTGTTCCGGAGATGGGCACGGCCACGCCGATGCGCATGCAGTGCGAGCACTTGCCCTGGTACACCACGGTGACATAGAGGGGCCTGTGGAGAGCATGAGCCCTGCTAGGCTGGCTGAGCACCTCTGGGCACTGCCCCAGCAGCCTCAGCCCAGCTGGGCACACCCAGGCTGCCCACCAGGTACAGGGCCCTCCTGACTGTCCGGATCCCCCTCACACTGCAGCCACTCAGCTGCAGCCCGACAAGGGTGTTTGATTCACAGACTCCTTTCCTACTATATTGACCTGGTGTTACTTGCTGCCACAAGCAGAACATCTCAAAAAGGCCCACAAAGTTAAAACCAGAACTGTCCATGAGAAGGCAATCAGTTTTCCAGCAGGGATCCAGAAAGGAAGCTTGGACAGTCATACAAGACAGCACCTTGAAGTACTTGGAGAGCTGCTGCTGGGAACAGGCTGCCTCTCAGCCCCCAATCCTGCCTCCAACAGCAGCAGCACTGCTGGGGAGAGAAGAGGGAGGGGACACCTTCCCTGGACAGCCCACTCAGCCTCCACCCAGTGGTGAAGCAGGGATTTCCAGAGCAAATGTGACAGCGATGTTTAATCTGCCCTATCACCACCCTGTTCCGTTGCTTCTGGAACCTACACAAGTTTTCTGGATGCAAACACCAGGTGAAGGAGTTTGTTTATACCACAGGTAGTTTTGCTGTGCACCTCTATCTTCCCTTTGAATGTTTGATCTGGATTTTTTTCCTCCCCTGAAATTTTCTCTTTATTTGCATCAGCTGTCTTTCAAAAGAGCAAAACATTTTGCAGGAAAGATTTTAACTTCAGTTTTTGAAATTGGAGTGATCAGTGAGGCTGTTCTCAAAAAATGTGCTTCAAACTTTTCCCTTTTTTAATTTTAAAGTGCTATAAATCAAGTGAAAAGCAACATATTTTGGTTATGTGAAGAAAAGACTTTTTCTCCCAAATTAATTCTATAGGAAGGATAGGCCTTTCAAGTGTAAGTCTCAATTTTCCATTTTACCTGCAAAGCAAAACATTACGTCCCCATACGGTCCTATCTATCTTTTTTAATGACTTATCAGAAGTGTTGGTGGTACTGTCTTCCTGCTGTAGCAAATTCAGAACACAGCATGCACAGGAAAGGGCCGAGGGCTCAGGACAGCTCCGTACCGAGTGTGCGGCAGAGGGATCGGCAGCGAGATGCACAGGAAAGGGTCAAAGGTGTTGCTCTGCTTCTGGCAATGAGGGCACGTCAGGGAGGACCTGGACAGACATGGATAAAGGGCACAGTTACACTCACTGCACTGGGACGGATAAACCATCAAATCCCACACTTCACCAACAGCAGATCCAACGGGAAACCCTGAAGGGTTTTGTCTTTGGAGAGGGGTGAAGTTACAGGGAAGAGACAGCACTGGGGTGCACACAGCCCTCACACAGGAAAAGCTCCAGACAAGAGTCCATTCTCATTCTCCAGAATTCCACTCTCATTCAGAATCAATCTGCACCTTACAATGGCTTTGTGTCTTAGACCAGGCTTAAGGTTTCGCCTTTGCAAAGGAAAAGTTGGCAAATACCGGGGAGGAAGCCCAGCAATTTAATTCTTACAGCAGTACAGGCACAAGCCATCAAGGAACGCTGGTGATTCAGCTGTTCTCTTCCAAGAGCTCTGAAATTAGAAAGCTCTCTTCCCAGAAAGAAGGGATACTCAAGGGAAAGCCCTGAAGGGACAGTGATAACTTCAGCTCAGAATTCCCAAGTGCCAGAGGACAAGCACTCTGCACACACTGGGGATCCCTAACTCCCAGGCACCTCTGGATCCTGCCAGGGGCTCTTCCCTCTGACAGTCAGGGTGAGCCCCACAGCACGAGGCTTTCCTGAGCCTTTGCTCATGAAGCACTGACTCACTCTCAGGATGCACAGGAACAGGTGTAGTGGTACATACTGCAGATTTACACAGAATATACCAATTTTGAAGCACTGAAATTCTCTATTTCCTCTAGAGCAAGGTGTTAGTTCAGCAGGAATTCAGAAACACAGAGACACCAGTCCCAACTGTAATAGGAGCCAGTGTCAGTTCAGAATTGTACTGGGGCCACCCACACATTCAACACATTTACAAAATACCATACCTGTACTGGGCTTGAAAGAGTTCCTGCACAAAAGTGCTACTGATGGGAAAGGCTGGGCCCTCCAGCAGCACATCATCCTCCAGCGGCGGCTAAAAGAGAGAACAAACCCTTGAGGCACACCCAGGTGTGGGGGGAGCACCAAGCAGGTGGCTCCAGAACCCCAAATTTTGCCTTCCTTAGCCAAAAATCACTGGGAAAATGCCACAAGCATTTTTAACTACCAAGCACACTCTGCTCCAAGGAGTGGGCATGCAGGAAGGTGAGGTGGGCAGGGCAGCCCTGGGAAGGGCACGGGGCTCACACCTGACAAGTCTGGCAGCCCCAGGTAACACCTCCTGGCTATTGCAGAGCCACTCAAGCACGACTCAGGGATTCCTCAGGGAGCACTCACCAGGGATTTGTGGAACAGCTGGTTACATTCCCAGGGTAGAAACAAACATTATTGTAACCCAAGTTTTTGTTCCATCTGAACTACTGAAGTTCAGAAGCCAATGGAGAGAGCTACTTTCCTTTAGAAGGAAAGCCTGTGTGCAAAGTTGGACTCCCCCAGCGTCCCCCAGCAGAATGCCTTACCTTGAGTGGAGGCATGCCACCGGAATTCACCACGTTGTTCAAATCCTCGTGGACTCTGTCGAGCAGCCAGAGCAGGAACTCCTGGGCATCGTGCTGGGCGTTGCCGCGGTACTGCATCGCGTTCTTGGACACGATGTTCTGCAGAGCACAGACAGAGCAGCCACAGCTAGAGCACAGCCCAGGCCACCCCATCACACCTACCCTGCCTCACAGCACCTCACACTGCTGCCCTCGTGAAATCTTCTGCTTGTTCAAGCTGAAGCAAAACAACAGTTTAGTCTCCCAATGCCCACACACTCTGTCCTGCTCACTGCGGTTCTGGTGAGGTCACACATTTCCCAAAACCTTGATGCAGGTGTTCAATGCTCATCTAGGTCTACAGTTCCAGGACTCAGCCAGGATCAGGGCATCTAAATCACAGATGCTTCCACAGGCTGATCATCACCATGCATGTAGAGCAAAATTACTTCCCACCAGCACCCTGTCAAGCACAGGAGCAGAACAGGCCACTGTGGAATTTTTTCCACTGGGTATCAAGAACCCACTATGCATAACTCGCTCATCCTAAACACTGTCTTCTACTGCCATCCCAGCCAGGGAGGTGCAGCTTTCCCTGGACACAAGGAACCATGGCATCCCAGAGCAAGCAGTGCTGGAGCAGCACCCGTCCCATGCCGTGCTGCACCTACATCCTTGGCACACCTGCAGAGAGAAGAACTGCTCAACAGGACTCTGACTTACAGAGCAGGGTCCCCAGGAGGGACAGTGGCACGAGCAGAGCCCAGACAGTGCCTGCAGGGCAGGAATGGGTGGGAATGCTGCAGAGCCTGGGCCCAGCAGGCTGCACGTGTGCCTCGTGCCAGAGCTCCTCCACTCCTCTAATCAGAGTTTGCAACAGATTTGAGAAATGAGGTTGGGCTGCTCGCTTTATCCCTCTGAAAATGGGGTCACTGGGGAGGGGGTGGTGATGAAAGAGGCAGGAAAGGACTGATAAACATATACTCTCTATGCTCTATAATCTGTCCACTGTCTCAAGGCTGCAAAATAATGGGAAACAGAAATAATCTGCTCTCATTACATATGTGCAGGCCTTCTGACAGTAGATTTACTGCCCTTGCTGTGCAGGGACCAGCACTCTCCCATATAAAATATGTGCACAAGCTTGAACCATGGGAGGGGTCCCTAGCCAACACTCAGTGCCACACTGGTGTGACCCCAGCACCTCTGCTTGGTGTCCAGCGTAACCCCCAGCTTGGGATGCTGCTGCAAATCTTTCCATGGGGGAGAGAAATTTAAAGCAGTCTGTGGGCACTTGAAGATTAATGGAGACCAAACAGCTTTCTCTGCTCCTAGCTCCTGTTAAGCAACGCAAAATCCAGTGGCAGAAAAAAAAGGATAAAATATAATCCATAAAATGGATCTAAAAAAGTCTCCTCAGGTACCAGCCTGATACCCCTTGCCCTCCTTCAGCAGAAAGGTGAGCTGAATGCACCCAGACAATGATGCAGGGAAGAATGTAAGGCACACATGTGGAAACCTGCTTTGCAAACATTACCTTTGTTCAAAAAAACCTACACTGAAAATTAAATTTAGCCCTTAAATGACTGTGTCAAGTTTCAAATTGAAAATCAGTCACTACCACGTGAGGCTGGGACTGTAGTCCAGTCTAGTGGTTACCTCACCACATCTCTCCAGAAGCACCACGTGCTCCCAGTGAGCTGTAAGAGCTGTACCCATCCTTCCCAGCCCAGCACCAAGGGATCATGTCCCTGCTCCCACCCAGGGAGGGGGGCTCAGCAGCACTGCAGGTCACAGCAAAGCCAGGCTCATTCTCAGTCAGCTGAGCCCGAGAGCAAGGAGTGCAGGGACACCAGCCGTGTCCCCAGCAGTGTGGCCCCTCTGTGCCAAGACATGCACGCTGTGATGGGAGCTCTCCCACCAGCCAGAGCCAGCAGCCTCCTCTGGTGTCCTTTGTCCCAGCCAGCTCAGCCAACACACACTGTCCCTGCCCTTCGAGGGCCTGTCCAGACACAGCTGATGATAAAAGGCTCCTGCTTTGCTGGCAGGAAGCAAATCCAGTGGTTCAAGTGAGAAGGACACACGGAGGGGCTCTGTACAGAAACATAAGGACTTTGGGAATCCAGGCTAGTATTTGTTACTGCCTCTTCCCCAGAGGCACATCACTCCAGTCCAGAGCCTCCCTGGCTTCTGCTGTGTGTCCCTGGCGATGCAGTGTCCCCAGAGAGCAGCCAGCCTGTACCAAGCCCAAGCACATGAACCCCGGGATGCACAGCAGTCACGCGCCCTGCTCTGTATCTGTGTCACTGCTCAGCCCAGCAGCATCTCCATGATAATTGCTCTGGTTTTCTCAACACTCCTGCAGCCTGAGTGGACTAAGGATAAAGAGCTGCCTGTGGAGACACATCACAAGATGCTGGAAGTGATTCAGGAAGCACTACAGAATATCAGATGCAACTTCCTCACAAGAGGCTCTGCTGAACAAACACTCCAGCACCAGCAGCACGTTCCCAGTGCCACTCACACCTCCTGCCAGCACTGCTACCAGTGGGTCCCTCACTGCCGAAAGCCCTGCAGCTGCTGCTCCAGGGGGCTGCTGCTCCAGGGACTGCCGTGTGCCCTCCTCCCTGCCCCTGCCAGGGGCTGTGGCAGCACCCCCAGACACACAGCGTGTGGGGGGACAGTGGACACACAGAACAGTCAGTGCTGAGGGACATGATTAAATCTGAGAGACAGAGGTGCCGACTCAAACAGACAATTTAACAACCAAGACAAATAGCAGGAACTCCTGCAGTGCAGGCCCCCAGCAGCAAACACAGCCCCACACATCTCCCTGTTCCCTGGCCAGCTCGCTGCTGGGCTGAGGGCAGCAGGCAGAACAGCATCAGGGGTGCAAACACAGCCCCACACATCTCCCTGTTCCCTGGCCAGCTCCCTGCTGGGCTGAGGGCAGCATCAGGGGCCCACAGCCCCCAGCAGCAGACAGGGCTGCACAGCCCCAGGGGTCCCCACAGCCCTGTGCTATGGATGGGGGACTGCAGCCTCTCAGCAGCCACACTGGCCATTCCTGAGCAGCTCCTGAACATCTGACAGGCAAAGTAGACAAACGAGCAAGAACCTCATCACTGAGCACTGGCCACCCAGCACCTCTCCATACTGACTTTCCAAGGCTGCCCTTCCAGCCCAGAAGGTTTCTTGCCCTTGCCATACCCCTAAACCTTCACCCCTCTTTTGCTCGTCACTGAAGACAACACCTAATTTTTCTGGTCCTGCAGTACCTGTAACTAGATTCAGATAGAGAGTTAGGAAGCAAATGCTTTAAAAACACATGAAAACCACCACATTTACCAACCCCCAGGAGCTGTTAATCCTCTGCCCCTAATCTGGTCTCCTGTAAGCAGAGTTGGCACATCTGACCACCTCCATCCAGCACTGCAAGGTGTTAAGAATGACTCCAGAACAATTCTGAGGCAGCTGGTCCAGCTATGAGGCACCAGGAGTGGGCAGGGACTCTGCCTCCCAACACCTTCCACGATGCCCAGCACCTCCAGCCCTTTCCTCAGCTCAGCCCTTGTGAGCCTGGCAGGAGGTGGGTGATCCTCCATTCCACCAGATGTGCAGGCAGTGGTACACAGACACCCTGAAAGAAGTTGCTCCATCCCAAGAGCTAAGGGGGAAAATCAAAATTTCCTGTCCCACTTATGTACCCCTAATGCAAGCACCCTACAACCACATCAGTCCCTGCCTGTCCATGAAGCAGATCTACAGCAAAGACACATTATCATTTTTACCAGGCCACTGAAAGTTCAATAATAATTCATCTACTGCTCTAAATAGATGCGATAAATAGATCAAAACAGAGCTGAACTACTGGCCTTTTCTTTGCTGCTATTATTGTTCCAGATCACAAAGACAACTAGAGGAAAAATGCCAGTCTGCTTCTTTCCAGTGTGGCCCTGCTAGGAAGCAGCTGTGGAAGGATTCTGCACATGAACAGATAAAGACAGCTCAGTAGAGACCTGACCCAATGACACACATGTGCAGGAGAGAAAGGCTATTCTTTATCTTCTGTTGAACAGTGAGTTATGCTCAAGCACGTTATTTCTCCTTTTCAAGCCCACAACCACAGTTTTGTGCTTGAGAAAGTTCTACAGCAGACACTGCTTACCTGAGCTGCCCTCTGTGCTCACACACAGACAGCTCTTTCCCCTCTCTGGAGATGTTCTTTTCCGGGGACACCAGTAGCCAGCCAGCAGCTGGCTCAGGCCCCGGGGCTCAGGAAGGGACCCCTCCCTTCAGGGGCACAAGAGATCACTGCGGACTTGGCCTTAGCACAGGCACCAAACAGGGAAAAGGGAGCTGTGATGACAGGAGGTCTGTCACAGCAGCCAGGGCAGGGCAAAACTCTCCCCCCTTGCCCTGTGGGCATCCAGAGGCACCAGCACCCCATGGGACGTGGCAGCTCCATGGGCAGCCCGTGTCCCCACACAGTCCTGCCCTGGCAATGCAGAGGGAACGAGCACAGCCCTTATGAGAACACTTCAGGAAGCAAAGCCATGGGGAGCACTACGGGGAGCAGCACAGCAGCACCAGAGGGACTCTCCACCACGTTGAACAGGCCCAGACAAGAGGCACCATCGCACCAGCCCCTGCCTAACACCTCATGCCAGCAGCTACTCTCACCCTTCCAGCCTGAAGCCTGCTAATCCTCATGAAGCACCTTCCTTCGATGCATAAGGAGAGAGTGAAGTCTGTCTAGGTGATGCTCTCCAGGGCTGCCCAGCGTGCACGGGCACAGGGGCAGTTGTGGGTGCTGCACTCCCCAGCTGGCACACTCCTCTCCAGGCCCTTCCCAGGAAGGGAAGGCACCACCAGGTAGGCACCACCAGGAGTTGGAGCTGGCTGCCGGGAGAATTCACCCTTACGAGGAGCAGAAACCCCATATTGTTCAGCAAGAACTTGTTTTCCTGCTACACTAGTAGAGCAAGTGGTGGGATTCAAAGGAATGAGGGACTGAGGAGCAGGAAGACGCCACCAACGTGAAGCAGCCCAGTAAAGGACCATCAGTAAATGCTGGCACAGAGGGCAGACAGGAAGGCTGGGCTCAGCAGCCCGAGCAGCTCGTGCTCCAGCTGCACACCGCACCTCTCCTCTCTCCAGGCTTTGCTTCAGGTCCCAAGGTGGACACAGAATCTGAGACGGGGAGCCCATCATGACCATTCTGAGAAGCCTCCCCTCGCACATGATAACAAACATTCACTTCAGTGACACAGCCATATGCTAACAAGTTCATTAGCAGTGCTTTGCTGAAATGGCAGGAAGAATGGGTTCACTGCAACGAAGTGTGGCCGTGTACAAAGCACAGGGCAGCACAGATCCAATTAAGCTGCCTGGGAACATGCATCCCCCTCACTGCTTCACGGGCTGCCAGGCACCACATACTTTCACCATGTGTCATTTTGCATAAGCAGCACGGAAATAAAAACCTGGAAGCTCAGAAGACCGAAAACACATTTTGGCAATGATGTACATTTGCCCCTCCAGCCTCAGTGAGGGTCCTGCCACCCCCCATGGCCACCTGGCAGTGGAGCAGCAGAGCTGTTCCACGCTGGGGTCTCTTCTCCTGCCTCACCCAGCCCTGTGCTCTGGAAAGGAGCACCCACAGCACAGTGCTGCTGCCCCCTCTAGCAGAACCCCCTCTGCAAACCACACCCGACCTCTGGACCCTGCTGCTCAGCCTCGGCTCCCCAGCTTGTGCTGCACTCACTCGGATCAAAGTTTGAAGCACGACACAGAAACCCCCAGCAAGCATCTGGATTTCACAGGCAAGCCAGATAGCTGCCTTAAGGCAACCAGATCTGCTAGGAAACCCTTCCCAAGGGGTTTAGAAGTATGTGTGTGTAGAAGTAAGGAAAAATACGCAAGAAAATAAGCAAAACAAAACAAACTATACATACAATAATGGACTTGCATCTTATTGATAATGAACATTAAAAAAAAAAGGTGTAATGTGGTGAGACTGCCAGAGCTTTGTGATCCCAGTGAACCGCATTTCCCTGATGTCAAGAACCGTCACAAAAATGATGTAGAACATTTGTAACTTGCTGTTTGTTTCAAGGAAAGTGTTTCAACTCCAACTCCCAGAGCAGCCCTAGGACAAATCTCCTCAGTATGATGCCACCACTGGAAGCACCTGGGCTGAACTGCAACAAGCACTTCAACATTCCAGATTACCTAACCCACTCAAAGCCTCTTTAGAGCAACACAGAAACTGAAGCACCAGGAACCAAAAGCCAAACAGCCAGAAGGGAAGGGTGAAGGGTCTCACCTTCATTCTTTCATGTCCCTTCCTTCCATCCCTCTGTGCAGGGGGAGGACAGTTTGCTCTCTGTGGAAATACTTGAGGAATAAGCGGTTGACCCTATCCAGAATAAAATAACTGATCCTATGCTAGGCAGAGAGCAAGACAATTAAATACAATCCAGGAGATCACATCTGACACATCACTGCCCCATTAGCAAGGCACAAGGGCTCTGGTGAGCAGAAGGGCCTGGGGCTGACAGCTCTGTGACCAAAGGCTCCTGACAGCCACGCTGCCCCAGCAGCCCTGCTGAGAGCTGCTCACTGCACCTTCAATGAGAGGCAGAGATCCGACCATGCCAACACTTCCAGGGGCTCCTTCATCACCCAGGAGTTAGTGATTAACTCCCAAAGAGGTGCCCAACACAGCTGGCAGATTGCTTGTCCCAAAGTGAGATATTTGCACCAAATGCATTCCCAAAACACCTTGAAATGAGTTTCAAACAGCTACCTGGAAATCTCACACCAAACGTAAGTTTAAAAATAAATAGAAAAGGAAGCAGCACAATAATCCCTGCTCTACCACCAGGGACTCATTCTGGGTTCAGATCCAATTCTGACAATCCAACCCAACTGAGTTATGGTGACTGTGCTGTATCTGCTGCAGGTCACAGCCAAGGCCATCTTCTTGTAGGATGAGAAATGCAATGCCAGCTCTGGCATGCAAAGGGTCTTGTTAAACCTGGCATGCTTCAGTGGTCAACTGCCTTAGAGCCCCAGAGAAAGTCCCAAAACAGTAAGAGCCTCATCGTCCACACAAGACCCACACTCCACAGAAGGCAGAGGATTTGCATAAGGACATAATTTTTCAAGCCCAATTAGTTTAAATCAAAATCCTCCTCAGTGACGACCCCCACCCTCACCTCCGAGTGCTGCAGTACAAAGGGCACTCTGTCCCCTGTCTGACACTCTCAGGAACTCTGCAGGCAGGACGGGACAGCTCCCTGCAAAAAAACAAGCCCAGAGCCCTGCCTATACAATAGATGTTTGTCACCATTGTCACACCATCACAAAGGGGAAAGAGGAAGCACAAGCTGCAATATCAGCCCCTGTTATGAAAGCAGCAGCTTTGTTTGGGCAGGAAAACAAGACCCACTGAGCAATCGGAAGAGAAGGGTTGTTAAAGCAAACAGCAAAGGAGCACAGGACCAAGGGGACAGCCATCCTCAGCAGAGACACCCAGGAACCACCAGCTCTGCCATGCTGCTCCCCTCTGTTCCCAGCCCAGGAACCAAACCCTTCTGCTCCCACCTCAGTCCAGTCCTCAGGGACCTTTTCCTGCCACCTCAGCCTTCTCCAGCCCTGCCTTCCCCTGCTCTGTCAGCACTCCCGACCTCCCCTCCCTGTGCACAAGCTCTCTGCCAGGCTCTCCCCTCAACCTCACGACACGATGAACCATTTATCACAAACCAGTTGTTCAAACTGCATTTTCCTTAGTTTGAGCAGCTACATCATTCAGAGACGCATGACATGGGTTATTTCCTGAAGACCAACTTAAAACACTACCAAAGAAAACCAGCTGAGGGTAAAAAGCATTCCAAAAACAATCCCTTCAAAGGCCCCTGTCCACAAGGACTCTAAGACATGCTTCCTTGAAAATAATTCCCTCTCTTCCAAGAGAGAAGCCTATAGATTTAAGAATGAGCAAAAAAAGAAGTATTATCCTTTGTCCTAAAATACGTTTAGTACCTGCAGAAAAGTATTTAGGAATTAGCAAGTGGCTTTGCCCAGTTACATTTGGTGCCAAAAGAGGAAAAATAGCAAACAAAACAACACAGGGATTTAAAAGCATGCTGAATAAAGAGCCTCTTGCCTATCAAATAAATATTACTGTCAGTGACAATTACTGTTGGAGGGAAAGCCCAAAATTACTCTGTGAAAACATTTACACTCTTAATTACATCAAGGCAGATCAGGAATGTTCCACCCTCTAAGCAGAACAAGCTGGGGGGATGTTTTCCTTGTTTTGGGGAGAAACAGCAGTTTCCAGAATGAAAATACTGATCTTTGCCTTTCTCCAATCTAAGCCATTGTTTACATTTGTAAATGATGTGTGCAAATCCGCTGCTGAGAAAAAGTTTAATTTAAAACTGAATTTAATAGCAGGTTCAGGCAACTTAACTGCCTTTAGAAACATTAATTTCATATTGGAAGTAATTGAAGCTCCTCTGTAAGGGAACAGCACTTGACACAACAACAGTCCTGCAGCAGGTCCCAGGCTGCTGGCACCGTGCAGCGCTGAACTGGATCGACTGGG
Organism: Passer montanus; assembly: GCF_014805655.1. Taxonomy (NCBI): domain Eukaryota; kingdom Metazoa; phylum Chordata; class Aves; order Passeriformes; family Passeridae; genus Passer; species Passer montanus. The sequence continues at coordinate 465,795 of NW_024373256.1, forward strand.
ACCAGATTCCCTCCAGCAAGGGGCTTCTCAAAACCTCCAGGGCCCTGGCAGGTCGGAGATGGATGGGCCCAGCTCCATCCACAAGCACAACAGCACTCACTCGGTGTCAGCAGTGCCTGCAAACAGCAAAGTTCTGCTCTCAACATGGGCAGAACATGGCCTTAATTTAATCCCTGGCCCTGATGCTCTTCCTCCTGCTGTCACTCGCACCCAGCCCTGCTCCACAGCCTGCGTGAGCAGCAGAGCCTGGCCTAGAAAGAGAGCTGCTCCCCCTCTATCAGCTCCACTGGCAGAAGACAATCCTGCTTTCACAACCCCTTTTCCTGCTATTACTCAGGAGAAAGGCACAATTTCTTCTCCTGCCACACCACCTCAGGAGCAGTGACAGGTCAAGGTGAGTGCCCCGTGGTGCTGCCAAGCCTGGACTCAGTGAGTGATCGGCTTTCCAAGAGCTCCCCCATAAAAACCTGTCCTGAAAAGACCAGAGCCACACGTGGTCCTTGCGGCAGGCATCCAGAGAGAAGGCAAACAGCCAGGGGTCCAGGGAATACCCCGGCAGGACAGGTGGGTGCAGCTGCCTCAAAAGGCACAGGAGAAGCAAAGAGAAGACAGGGAAGAGGTGGGAATGACTGGGGGTGCCAGAGGCCACTGCCACCTCAGAGGACCCTCTAGGGCATCCCACCATCCAGCAGGCGCCAAGGGAGAGCCGACTTTGGGACCAATCTCCACCTGCTGTGCACCCCAGCTGAACTGCACACAGAGGGCCCAAGACCGTGTCAATGTTCTCACTGCCTTCATGCATTTGAGCATCTCCTCTGCAAGAAAAGTACCCCTAGAAGTGGTAGAGACACTCCCCTAAGTGTCTCTAAGCTGATGGTGTGCAGGCTACCACCCACCCTCTGATTCCCTCACATAGCCAGAGTCTTCTCTGCCAGGAGTAATACTTCTCCCTGTTCCAGGAGGCAAAGCAGGCCTAGGGCACTTTTAAAACAGTTGTGCCTGATTTCATCCAAAGCCATGGCAGGGTTCCTATGCCACAGAGCAAGGACCAAGCCCTCTGCTCCAACAGCTCCTGGGCAGGCGCGAGGCCAGGCAGGGCAGGGGCTGTCAGAACCACAGCACAGGGGCTGCAGCAGGAGAACACCGCGGGGCCAAACACCAGCCAGGCCAAGCAAGAGAGTACGAGGAGCTACTCCTGAAACACACTCCCCAAATCAGCCCAGACTCACAAGTTCTTGGTTAGCACACTACGAGGCACAGCTCTCAACAGCCTCCTTCCTTGCACGCTCACAACTCCCAAACAACTTAGTTGCAACTTCCCTAATGGTAGCACAGGAATGAAACAGTAAAATGGGTATTTCCATCGATAAAAGCCATCCAGAGCCATCAGGCAGCGTCAAACACCACGAGCCAAGAGCACAGTGGCAGCACCTGTGCCACCCCCAGGGCGCTGCCGCGGTGCCCAGCGCTGTCCCCTGGGCAGCTCCGCTGCTCCAGGCTGGTGCTGGGAGCGGGAGGAGCGGCTGGCACGCCCGGGCAGGCCGGAGGCTTCTTCCCACCGCGTGCGTGCTCGGACCAGCGGCAGACCCCCACCGCAGCCGTGACCGGGCAGCCTGCGCCGCCGGTGCCGCGTCTGGACCTGTTGTGAGGAGCCGCGGCACGGCCGGCCGAGCCCCGAGCCCGCCACCCCCGCCCCGCGGGCACCGGCGCTCCGGGGCCGCTCGCGGCGGCCTTGCGCTGCGGCTGCCGCCCGCACGGGGCAGGCCCCGGCTCACCTTGAAGTCGCGGCTGTGCTGCGGGGTGTACTCGAGCGTCCAGAGCGCCCGCACCAGCTGCGCCAGCTGCTCCGTGACCTCGCCGGGCGCGGGCGGCGGCCCGTCGGCGGGGGGCGGCCCGCCGCGGAACTGCTCCAGCGCCAGGAACTCGGCGAACAGCTCGGTGTTGCTGAGGCACTGCAGGATGGCGTTCATGAAGCAGGTGTTGCCGTGGTTGCGCAGCCCCGCCACGCCGGGCACGGCCTCGGAGCCGGCGGCGGGGCG
>NW_024373256.1:467845-535191 GCF_014805655.1 Passer montanus
GGGCAGCGGTGCCGCAGCCGCCCGCTCAGCGCCCGCTCCGCCCGCAGCGGCCGCCACGGCCCCCGGTAAGAAGATCACGGCGCGGCTGAAGCGGACGCTGCCGGTGCGCGGCCCGCAGGCGCCCACGCTGAGCGAGCTGATGCGCTGGTACTGCCTCAACACCAACACGCACGGCTGCCGCCGCATCGTGGTGTCCCGCGGCCGCCTGCGCCGCCTGCTCTGGATCGTGCTGACCCTCAGCGCCGTGGGGCTCATCCTCTGGCAGTGCGCCGAGCTCCTCATGAACTACTACAGCGCCTCGGTCTCCGTCACCGTCCAGTTCCAGAAGCTGCCGTTCCCCGCCGTCACCATCTGCAACATCAACCCCTACAAGTAAGGCTTGGGGAGCTGCTGCGAGGATGGGGGCTCCGCGCAGCGCCGCGTTCCTCCCGCAGCTCGTCCCGGTGCTCCCTGTCAGCGCTTTCCCCGCCGAGGGTTTGCCCTGCAGGGCACCTGGTGTGCCACATCCCCCTCTGTGCCGCGTGGCTTACACTCTCACCCCTCACTGCTGCCTGCTGACCTCGGCTCGCTTCGTGCTGCTTTCTGCTCCAGACAGTCCCTGTCACCTCTTTGGCTCTCCTCAAATTCCCTTCTTCACAGGACAGAACTTCCAGGATTGCAAACAGCATCATCTCCTAAAAAATGTAAAGGGCACATCTCTCACTCCTCTCTTGCTTCTTTCTTTCCTTATGGGTGGTTTTGACATGATTCATCACCAATACTTTTTCTCCTGTCAAGTCATGCTTTACCTTGCTCTCTGTTCTGCTGCCAGGGTCCCACCCCGGTCCCCATGGGATCCAGCTCCCTGTGACGCTTCACAGATGAAGTCTTACTTCCACATACTCTGCCTCCTCAGACTCCTAACATAAGGAGCTTGAGAGTCTTGGCAGAACTTTCTCTGTAGCTCAGTCTGCTCTGCTTCCTGGGGTCCTTCTCCAAGATCTCTCCGTGGACATAGCTGTGTCTGCCCTCACTGATGTGAGCCTGGTGGGAGGCTTCCACAGGGAATTCTGTCCCGAGCCATGGCATGCACAGTGCAGCAGGCAGAGAGCTGGGATGGGATCTCACTGTCGCCTTGTCTCCCGTGCAGGTACAGTGCCATGAAAGAATATTTATCTGAATTGGACAAAGAGACAAAAAAGGCTTTGGAAACTTTCTATGGATTTTCTGAGGGCAAGTCCAAGGTGCGCCGGTCGGTGGATGACTGGAACAGCACAGGCAGCGACTTCTTCGAGCAGATCCCTCTGCTGAAGGTCGAGGACTTCTCCAGGACAGCGACTGACCTGCACAGTGGGCAGAAGAGGAAAATAGAGGGAAGTGTCTTTCACAAGGACTCGTCCATCGTGAACTCGGGTGATTCCAATGACATCATTGGCTTTCAGCTGGTGAGTGTCCCTGTGCCCTGTGGGGCAGCAAAGGGCTGTGCTGGGGTCAGTGTCCCTCTGGCAGGTTTATTGCCTGCTCAGGTGGCTCTGCGGTGCACAGTGGTGAAGAGCACCCTGTCTGCTCTCCTGCCTAAGCCTCCATGGCTGCTGCAGATTCACCTCCAGAGAAATACCTTCCTGAAGTCTTCCCAAATAGTCAGTGTCATCTGTGGCCTTTCTTTTGGTCCTGAAATATTTGGTGATATCACTTAGCCCTGCATAAAAGGTCTTTGATGCCCACTGTAACTTCATACGTGGTTATTTCTGTGGAAGAGAAACACTGTCAGATGTACAATCCTTAATTTACACCTGCCTTGTAGAATCCCTGATTTCAGTCCATCTGAAGTGCTTTTTCCCCTCTGTGCTTGTCAGTGTGACGCAAACAACAGCAGTGAGTGTGCCCTGTACACGTTCAGTTCGGGTGTTAACGCTATCCAGGAGTGGTACAAGCTGCACTACATGAACATCATGGCACAAATTCCCCTGGAGACCAAAGAAAAATTGAGTTATTCTGCGGAGGACCTTATACTGACATGTTTCTTTGATGGCCTATCTTGTGACAAAAGGTCAGTGCACAGAAAATTCCTGCCATCTTAACAGCTTATTTCCAAGTTCATAATGTGTAGGAATGGAATATTTGGTATTTGCAGAATTCCAGCAGAAGCTGCTGCTAGTTCTGTGAATCTGCCTCCCCCGTGCTATTAACCCCCATTCCCACGTTAAAACTTCCTTGAGTTTCCATCTCCTGAAATACTAAACTAGATCATACTGCTATGTAGTTTCAAGTTACTCAGAAAGAGACCCACATCTTTCAGCAAAATGAACTGATTGAAAAGAAGTTTAATAAACCCCCATGCAGTCGCGGTCTGTCTCTGTCAAAACCGAAGTCCAAATGTGCTGCCTTTCTCCCACAGACAGAACTACAGGGAACAATGTCATGATATTCGATTTCTTCCAGGCACTTCACTCGTTTCCATCACCCCCTCCACGGCAACTGCTACACCTTCAACAGCGGCGAGAGCGGCACCATCCTGAGCACCTCCACGGGCGGCAGCGAGTACGGTGAGTGCCTGTGCCCTGTGCACACCTGGGCCATTCCGGGGCCCTGTGCACACCTGGGCTGTCCCGGGGCACACTGCACACCTGGGCTGTTCTGGGGCACACTGCACACCTGGGCTGTTCTGGGACCCTGTGCACACCTGGGCTGTTCCAGGGCACAGTGCACACCTGGGCTGTCCCGGGGCTCTGCACACCTGGGCTGTCCCGGGGCCCTGACACACCTGGGCTGTTCTGGGGCACACTGCACACCTGGGCCTTTCTGGGGCCCTGACACACCTGGGCTGTTCCAGGGCACACTGCACACCTGGGCTGTCCCGGGGCCCTGTGCACACCTGGGCTGTTCTGGGGCACATTGCACACCTGGGCCATTCTGGGGCCCTGCACACCTGGGCCATTCTGGGGCCCTGACACACCTGGGCTGTCCCGGGGCTCTGCACACATGTGGCGTTCCAGGGCTCTGCACACATGTGGCGTTCCAGGGCACTTTGCACACATGTGGCGTTCCAGGGCACTTTGCACACGTGTGGCGTTCCAGGGTGGTTTGCAGAGGAACTGTTTGATAACAAGTGGTTCAGCAAACTGGATCCTGCTGGAGCGTGAGCGATGTGTTGGCTGTAGATGTACAGGCTGATTGGGGAAATGCCTGTTTGAACTAGTGCAGGCTCTTGCCTGAGAATACAGATAATATCATTGCATCACTAATGTTTTCCAGCTGAAATTACTGCTGCCCAGTTATATAACTTTTTAAAGTGAGTTCCAGCCACATTCTCAGCAGATGTTATTTGTTTGCTGTACTCAGTACCACCAAGGGATGTTGCTGGCTGCAGGTGTCTTGGTCTGGATGGGCAGAGGCTGTGCTTGGCTGTTACAGTTCTACTTAAGGCCAGATAACATGAAACAAACCGTGCTGCCCTCCCTGACCAGAAAACGTGGCTCTAGCTGCTGTGTAACTTCCTGCCTTGTCTCTGGTTCAGGATTGCAGGTTGTTCTGTACATCGACGAGGCAGACTACAACCCCTTCCTGGTGACGTCCACAGGAGCCAAGATCATGATCCACGACCAAAACGAGTATCCCTTCATTGAAGACATTGGCACGGAAATTGAGACTGCAGCAGCCACCTCCATAGGGATGCACTTTGTGAGTGGCAACAATCTCCTTTTCAGGCACACCTTTTCCTTGGTACCGCTGTAAACTGGAACTGATGGGGTGATTTCAGAGAGCCAGCAGCTCGAAGGCCTTTAAATACCTCCCACTCAGCAGCTGAAGTGCCCTGAAGGAAATCCTGTGACAGCACTTTTCTGCAAAATAGGCCGTGGGAAAATCAGGTCTTTCTAAACCAAACTGGCCTGGGATATTGTTTGTTCTCCTTTTTCTTCCACCTCTTGGCTTTCCAGGGGATTTTTGGTTTTGTTTTCACAGCAAAATCCACAACCACAGAAATGTATTGTCAAGTGCCTTGTTTGGCTTTAGCAACGAGCAGGGAGTTTCACCCCAGAGGGTCCCTGGGCAGAGGAGCCAGAGCTGGAGCTGTGGGTCCCCACGCTGGGGTCGGCTCCTTAGGAGCGGTGACAACACACCCCCTTGAACTGTTTTGTGAATGCAGACCTCATTTTGCTGGTTTTCTCTCTGTCCCAGCAGTAAACTGCTCCCGTGGGCAGCAGCTTTGCTTTTGCCAGCAGTGAGCAAAGTAAGGAGAGCTGCAGCTCCTGCTTTCCCCATGTGCTGTTGTTCAGAGGAGGCATTTGGCCCGGGGGGGGTTCGGCACAGCAGCGAAAGCTCTGCCAGGTTCCCTTTCATCTGGATGGGCTGTTAAGTGAGCACTTCAGCTCTGCCTTTCTTTCTGGTGGAGCATCGGCCATCCTGCTTATCTGGATGTGCCGCATCTGATGGGCCCTGCATTAGAAAAGGCATTAAAAGAGGGCTGATGTTTTACAAAATGCAAATAGTTAACTGTCGTCCAGCTGTCTGGAAAACTGGCAGCAGCTCCTTGGTCAGGCGTGACTGAGAGGTTTGGCAACCAGGATGGTGTGAGGACACAGTCTCTCAAGACTCTTTGTCACCATCACACTGTACAGAGAAGGTCACACAAGGCAGTCTCAATATTTAATGTAATATGTTCCTAACACAATAGGGTTGAACTTTTGCTATAGTATAAAAAGCAAGATAAATCTTAATGTCTGTATATAAAAAATTTGTCATGAGGAAGGGATCCAATTGCATCCTAATGAGGTAGCCAAAATAGAAGCTGGACACAATTTCTGGTCTCAGAAAAAAGCTGAGGATCACTGTCCTGCTGGGAAAAAAACAACTCCAGAGAGCCTGCTGAGTGCTGGGGGGTCAGGACTGTCAGGACAGGGTGCCAGATCAGTGCTTGTCCCCACGTGCAAGGTCACAAAGGAGGACACAGCAGCTGTGTCCCACCCCATCTGGGCTCTGAACACAGCATCAATGTCTGGTTATTGCTCATGGCTTTGCTGGGTACTAGGACTGCCCCCACCTCCAAACATATTCCAAGATGTTTGACATGCAAACAAGGCATTGCTTGGTCAGTTACAACGCTTCAGTTAAATATTTAGTTTGGAAATTATTTCAGTACCTGAAGGAACAAGTAAGTTTTGTAGGAGCATAAGCCACAACAAAATAATTGTATACAAAGGATCGATCATCTCTTGGAAGCCCCAGGAGCAGACTGAGGTAGTGTCTTGGATTCACATTCACATTGAATGTGGAATTTAAAAGCTGGTTTCAGTCAGTTTTCAGATTAACATATCTCTTAGTGTTGGAATCCCATCCTTCCCTCCAAAGAGAGATTTGAGCATCTCTGAAAGTGTTGACTTGCACCCTACGGCCCAGAGCCTTCTCTTGCTGTAGACAAAGGGGTGAGGTATGCTCTTATCAGGTGTGGCCTCGGGGCTGCATTCAGTGCCTCGGGGGTAACAGCCTTTCTCATGTTCCTGCTAGATTGATCCTTTGTACAGAATTTTTAATTCTAATTTAAAACTCTATAGCAAAAGATCAGTGAATGGATTCTTAAATGGATGTTTGTTGTGGTTTCAGACCACTCTGTTGTAAAGTGGATAATTAGTGCAGAAAGATAGCAGGGGCTGAGGGAGGTAGGGCAGTCTGCAGGAAGTGGGCCATGGAGCTGGAATCAGATTTCGGGGAATTTGAAGGCTCCCAGCCCTGGTTTCACAGAGCTTGCAGGCACAGACTTGGCATATCAGAGCTCTTTGCTCTGGGCAGAGACTGGGAGTGGGGAAAAGTCATTGGCATTTGAGAGGAATGGTCAAAGTAGCACCTGGAGAAAGGTTTGAGGGAGACACAAACATTTGATTTAGAGTGGATTGAGAGAGGTGCTGTTGAGCACCAGTGGAGCCTCAAGTGCTGTTTACCCACAGCACAGGAGCAGCCAGTGCAGCAGCAGCTCAGGCAGGTGGGGATCCTCACAGAAAATAACCCAAAACCCCCGACAACAGCTGTCCCTCAGAACACAAACATCCAGAGTAAAGGACACACAGCCTCTAAGACTAGGAGAGAACATGCACATGGATTACTCTGCTTTGAAAAATCCTCACTGCCCTGGTTACACCACCCTGCATTCCTGCAGCAGGTTTCCAGGAAGACAGCAGAGAATCCCAGCAGAACAGTTATTTTGGGAAACGGATATTAGAGACAAAAAAAAAACTTGTTTTGACAAGGAATCGACAAATCACTTTAGGTAGCAAAAGGTAAACATTCTATTCAAAGCTGCCTTATCACTTACAGTTTCAGAGTTGGGACAAAGTGTCACCAAATCCTTTGGTTTCTCTGTGAACTCCAAAAACACGTTTTTTTCTTTTCTGTTTCCCAGACTCAGTCTCGCAAGCTGAGCAAACCCTACAGTGACTGCACAGAGACAGGAGCTGACATACCTGTGGAAAACCTCTATAACAAGAGCTATTCACTCCAGGTAAAGCCATTACATCTGGGTTTATCAGTTGCTTGAAAATTACCTGCATGAAATGCTTTATAGCAGTCTGTGGTTCAGGACCTGAAACTGGGAACAGTCTGAGCACGGGGTTGTTGCTTTTACCACTGATGTAAAATGCAACGGCACTTCTTAAAATCCAACTTTTATTCCTAAGTGGTTGCTGTTTGAAGTTCCCTCAGGCACCCTGTTAGATAAAGAGAGAACATGAGCTCATTAGGCAATTTTCAAGCAATGTGAGACTGGAAAATATTGGCCAAGTAAAGGTTGCAGCTTAGTAACCCTTGAAGCCAGAAATTGTGACCTTTAGGACTCCAAGAATAACAGAAACCATCTAATCAGTATCCAGATAGCAGGATGTTTGTTTACAGAGTAAGTTTCCACTAATTTTGCATGGTTTCTGTAATTGGGTCCTCTTGGAGAGTGTCAGTTGTTCTGCTACTCTCCACTTGAAGAACTGTATTTACATTAGCTGCTGGCTGCTGCAAAGCCCAGGTCCAGGCTGAATTTGTGTTTTATAGGAAATATGAAATCTGCTGTGGTCTAGTGCCAGGTAGGATCACCCAGACATTATCTCAGGTTTTTAATAACAGTACTCACCGAAACTCAGTGCTCAGGAGGGCTGGGACTGGGACCGAAAGGCTTGACTGGGATTTAAAAGAGAAGTTCTGTTCCTGCATGTCCCAGTGTTTTCGCACAAGCCACAGCTCTGCTGCCCTGTTAATCCTCCCAGCTTCACCTCTCTTAGTAGGCACCAGCAGGGTTTGGTGGAAGCCTGAACGTTTGCTGCTGTGAGTCACTTCCCACACCTAGTTAGTAATTCGTGGGCCATGTGCCACTGCAGGCCTTAAACCTTCTCCTTGACTCTCTAAAGAGCAACTGCAACACTGAAGCTTTTGGTGGCTATAGGGGAAGTGGGGCCATTCACAGAGCCCCCATATATGTAATCCTCCAAGATTTTTTTTTTTTTTTTTTTTTTTTTTGCAGTAGAACCTCAGCCCTCCACCGTACACCATGTTTGTATTCACAGGGAAACAGGGTTCCCATCCCACTGCTGTTGTCATAAGCAGGATGTTTTTAGGTGCACAGGAGGAGCCTGGAGCTTGGTGCTGCCTCTTAGTGCCCAGCTCTGTTTTGTCTCCCCAGATCTGCCTGCACTCCTGCTTCCAGAAGGCCATGGTGGACTCGTGTGGCTGCGCCCAGTACGCACAGCCCCTGCCCGCTGGGGCCGAGTACTGCAACTACAAGAGGAACCCAAACTGGAGTGAGTATTGAAACACCTCTGGCACTGCACTGCCAGCCCTGTCCCCTGCACCCCAGTGTCTGTGTCACTAGGCCTGTACCAGCACCCCCCGTGTCCCTGTCACAGCTGCTGCACACCCAGCGTGCTGGGATGAGGCAAATCTGCCTTAACCCACTTAGGCCCCCACACCCAGAGCCAGAAGTGCCTCCCTTGCTCACACTGACTGGTTTGTCACCTGTGCCCACCACAGAACGGTCGAGTGGAGGGCTTGTCCAGGTGTGGCAGTTTTCATGCCTATATCAAGTGACAGCCACTTCTCAAGAGTCTTTTGCAATATTTATAGGGTAAATTTTTTATCCCCACCATGTAGGCGATGGCCACAAAGGCCACCTATGCCCCAGATGTCCCACTCCAGCCCAGGTAGCAGGTTTTCTTTCTGGCTTCTCACACACATTCCGCTCCTCCCCTGCAGTGTACTGCTACTACAGACTGCATGAGAAGTTTGTGAAGGAGCAGCTGGGCTGCCAGCAGATCTGCAAAGAAGCCTGCAGGTAAGTCCTTGCCACAGCCAGAGGTGAAGTGTGTGTGGGAGTTGGAGCTCACGAGTGACATCCTGCCTCTCTCTGCAGCTTCAAGGAGTGGGCGCTCACCACCAGCATTGCTCAGTGGCCATCCGTCGTGTCAGAGGTCAGTCCCCAGTTGCACTCCACCAGAACAGCAGCCTGGCACAAGGCATTGAGTAACCCCAGCGGCTCAGCACAACAGCAGGAGGCCCGGGGGTACTCAGTAGCATTCAGTGCTATTGCTCCCAGAGACCAGTCTGTAGTTTCCAGCTCAGGGCTTCCCCTCCGGGGGATCATCATTAAACTGAAATTTCTCCTGGGAGATCCCCTTGGGCTCAGCTGGCCTGTCACACACTCAGTTCTGGTACCCATACTAGCCCAAGGAGATGTGGAGCACGAGTCCCTTCCCAAGGGTCTCTGCACAGGAACCTGCAGCTAGAGCAGCATTTTCTGTCTCTTCTCCAGGACTGGATGCTCCGAGTTCTCTCTTGGGACAAAGGGCAAAAACTCAACAAGAAGCTGAACAAGTAAGTCCCCCTGTGTGTTCCTGCCTTGCACCTCCAGCTCTGATACGATCTCAGCAGCCCTAATGATGGCAATTGGGGAAAAAGCTCCCTTGGAGCAGCCCAGCCCTACTGGTCCAACTGGTTATTTGCATAGTTTTTCAGTATGTTTCATGTTATTGTTTTACTAAACCCTCTGCCTGCCTCCTTCTTCCCCAGGACAGACCTTGCCAACCTCATGGTGTTTTACAAGGACCTGAACGAGAGATTCATTTCGGAGAATCCTGCCAACACGGTGAGTGAGCATGCTGGTCCCTGCTCCCAGGAGACACAGCGCTTCCTCCCACGCAGGCTGGAAGCTTTCACCTGCCCAGGGGAGCAATCCCACACGGGCAGGGGCAGGAAGCTGATCTCAGATATGCACCTCGGGCTGGTCCTGCCCTTTCCAGCCCTTATCTCGGGCCACGTCTCTGCCTGTCCAGCCTGGAGCTGTGCAGGGGCTGCACAGCAAGCTCAGCTCCGAGCTCCTCCTGAAGCTGGGCCAGAGAGAGCAGCAGCAGAGATGGGCCCATCTGGGAGTGCTGAGCCAGCCCTGGGTGCCCCGGCTCCATCTCCCTGCCCGTAATGGCACCATGGATGTGTGCCCGTTGCAGACCCTACCCTTGTGCTCTCTGCTCTTGCAGCTCGTCATTCTTCTGTCCAACTTCGGGGGCCAGCTGGGGCTGTGGATGAGCTGCTCCGTGGTGTGTGTCATCGAGATCGTGGAGGTGTTCTTCATCGACTCGCTGTCCATCGTCATGCGGCGCCAGTGGCAGAGGGCCAAGAAGTGGTGGAGCGGGCGCCAGCGGGGCGGCACGGGCGGCACGGCGCCCGCCGGCGACCCCGAGAGGCAGGGCCACGAGAACCCCGCCTGCGTGGACGAGGACCTGCCCACCTTCACCACCGCCCTGCGCCTGCCGCTGCCCCACGACAGCCCCCTGCCCAGGACTCCCCCGCCCAACTACAGCACCCTGCGCCTGGAGACGGCCTTCACGGAGCAGCTGCCTGACACGCTGGAGCTGGGCCAGCACTGACACTGGCACTGGCACCCGCGTGCCCCAGGAGGTGGTGCTGCACCCACCCGCTGTCCGGGCGAAGGGCGCCCATCAGCCCGGCACTGAGGGGCTGTCAGGTCAGACCCTTACTCAGGGATTGAACTGGCAGTGAAGCTGCCCTGAGCAACGCTCACACACAAAAGCCAAGGGCTCAGAGACATTGGGAGTTGTGGAGTTAATGATGGCAGGAGATGGCTGGAGCAGGATGTGGTGCTAAGCTGGGATGTCTCACCAGGCAAAGGCACGCATTAGCCACCAGCTGCACACACCCCATTGCATGTGGGCAGGAGTTGCTCCACAGCAGCAGATTGATGCCACATTGAGCATTAACACTAATTGCTCTCTGCTGTGTGGCTGGACTTGTGGGAAAAACCCCAGGCTGTCAGGAATCCAGGATGGCATTTGTAGGAAGGGCATGACAGGGGCTTGGGTAAAGCACAAAAGAACATGAAAGGAAAGCTCTCACTTGAATTTTCATTAGAAATCTGATTCCAATGGTGGCCTGAGGAGCTCTTTCTTGTGAGATGAAAAGCCAGGACAACCAGAAATGGGCTTGTAGAGCAAGTTACTGTACAGCTGGGGTAGGAAAGCCCGAGTCATCCCCAAAGAATCATCTGAAAGGGCATGAAATCCAATTTGGAGCACAGTAATGAAGTGCATCCTCTGCAAGCTTGTTCCATTCCACATCACTCAGGCAACCCTTAAACATAACTTCCAAGGAGCTTATTAAATTACTTCCCAGAAGCCTCCCGGGGAGTTAGCTGGCTGCTCTTTTCCTGCTCAACCCCAGGCAAGGACTTCCTCCTGCAGCCACCCAGGTCCCCACCTGCCTGCCCTGGAGCTGGCAATGCCTGGAGGATGTTTCACCCCACCTGTACCTCATCCACCTTGCCCCCACACACGCCTGTCCACAGAGCAGTGTCAGCACCCAGGTTTTACCTCCTGTGCTGCTCCCCCTGGGGCCGGGGGCTGCTGCCTGTGCTCCCTCCTGCCACAGCCCACGCTGCTGCCTTCAGCTCCCTGTGAGATGATGAGCAGAGCCCACCCCGCACTGGCTGTTGGGGTCTGTAGGGCCAGAGCCATGCAGAGTGAGTCAGGGGTGTCTGAGTGGAAGAGTTTCCTTTCTCTATGACCTTATTTTATAGAGAACAGTGAGAATCCAGAAAGGTTCTTTAATGTGCAATAAAACCTATTTTAACTGAATTATTTAAGTATATGATAAACTGAAAAAATAAAGATATATTTTTGAGTAACTGCTTTGCCTCTTCTTTTTTTAAATCACCGCTGTATGAGTTAGCTCCCTGCAGGCATCCTGAGAGCTGAGGGAACTTGTCTCTGCCTGCCCAGGGGCTGTAGGCTCTCAGCAGGGCCAAGCCCCCCAGCCAGATACCCCAGGCCTCTCAGCAGAGATGGAGCAGGGGGATTCTGTGGGACCCAGCTCAGGAGCAGGCAGGAGGAGCACGGGGTGCAAGCAGAAACAGTGAAAAGGCCTTTCACAAAGCAATGTTAACCAGCAAGAGACCAAAACCACTGGAACTTCAGGTGCCCCCGGACAGCTCTGCCCTGAGCAGGCCCTTGGAGGCCACAGGAAAAGTGGGAAGCAGATCTGCCTCAGCCCTGGGAGAGCTGTGGCTCATCCCCATCACCTCTAACAGCACCAAATACCAGCTCATGACAGCCTTACCCCATGGGCAGCGGTGGCAGAACAGACCAGAGCAGAGTAGAGCAGCCCACCCCCCTCCCCTGGGTGTTACAGGCATGAGCTGTCCCCCTACAGCAGGGGCAGGAGGAACAGCAAAGTCCAGAGCTAAGGAACCTCACCACAAGCTGTCCTTGCCAGCTTGGTGCTGGCACAGGAGCTGCTCTGGCCCCGGTACAGCTGACCGAGGACCCGTGCAGAGGGGCCAGCTGCCCCAGCTGCCCCAGAGCACAGCCTACAGGGAGCACTGGGGCTCACCTCCGGGGAGAGCAGGCAAACATCACCAAGTGGCCCACAGCACAGCTCCTCCACTCCACATCTGTACCTGCGTGTGCAGCAGCCCCTGAGACCACAGCTCTCCACAGGGCTTGCTCACACCTGCTGCAGGCAGTGCTGAGGAGACACTGCCCCAGCTCAGTTTGGTGCTGGTACTGTTCCCTCCGGCTGCTCCTGAGTTTCTTCTTCCCCTCAGGCTGCTCAAGCACCTCTGCCCAGCCCCAGCAGCCCTCAGAGCTGGGTTAAATCAGCGAGTGCTGATCATGCAATCAGCCCTGGCAGGAGGGAACCCCCCAGCCCAGCTCCAGGGCTGGGAGAGGCACTGGCAGCAGGCACAGACTGGGATGGGTCAGGGGTTTGTGTTTCTAAAGCCTGCCCAGAGCAAAACAAAACCTTGAAAAATAAACAGAGTGGTGCCAACCCTGCACAAAAGCAGGCGTAGGGACTGGTCAGACTTGATACCAAGAGCTGCAGTTCCAATGAGGGGAATATCCTGTGATGGAGGGCAAGGCTGCTAACCTGTAGTGGTCCAGCAGCAGGAATGTCAGGGCTCTCCCACTGAAAACCCAGGATATGTGTCCTGACAGGTGCTTTCTTGGAGAACACTTGCTTTAAATTCTTTGGAAAAGCACAGGTGCTCTGCAGGTGCTGTTTACAGTTAATTTGTGGCAGGTGCAACACCTTTTCTCTGTGTATGAATAATCCTCAGAAGGCAGAGAGCCACGGAGCTACAGAAACGGCTTACTTCATCATGAGTTAAACACTGAACTGTGCTGAACTCCTGAGTCACCTCAAACACAGAAAGTCACCGGGGATGGTCTGAGAATGAGGACTGGCACACGCTAAACATCATAAACCCAAAGTGTCTGAGGAGCTCAGCTCGGCGTTTACGGGAACAACAGGCTGTAAAACCCAGGGCTCAGCTCCATCCCCTGCTCCTCTGGCTGGCTCCAGGCTCAGGTGGGAAGCCCGGTCTCCTGCCATGGGGACAGTGCTCCTGGGGACCCTGGCAGGCACTGGGAGCCCAGCCAGCCCTGCTCGGGGCTCCAGAGCAGGCACCCCTCACTCACAGCAGCCCCGCTTGCCTCCCGTCCCTGGGTACAGCTGGGTGCCAGCTCTGGGCAGGGATGACAATGACCCCAGACCCACAGACCCACAGCTTCAGCTCTGCGGGGAGCAGCTGCAGTGCCCGCAAACAGCCGAGGCACAGCAGCATGGCAGTGCCTGCCTTGGCAAGGGACAGGCTGGGAGAGGTGTTGAAACCAACTGTGGCAGCAGGTGCTGGTGACTCAGGGGAAAGGCTGCTGGCACCCCGGGACCGG
Organism: Passer montanus; assembly: GCF_014805655.1. Lineage (NCBI taxonomy): Eukaryota > Metazoa > Chordata > Aves > Passeriformes > Passeridae > Passer > Passer montanus. Next base: position 481,036 of record NW_024373256.1, read on the forward strand.
CCCTTGAGGAGAGGAGGCACAGCAGGAGAACCTCGCTCTGCTCCTCCACAGCTCCAGCAGCCCAGGGGGAGAGAGCCAGAGGTGATGGAGGAGCTGTGGGGGGAGAGTGGCTGAGGAGGAGGAAAACCCAGCAGCACAGAGATCTTCTGGATGGCCCGTGTAGGGGTGCCAGCCTGGAGGGGTGACCCCAGCCTCCCTCAGAGTGGAAGGAAGGGGCAGCTGCCCAAAGCTGCTCCCAGCAGATGCAGCCAGGCAGCACCCACAGGGTTAAAAACTGCCCAGGTCCCTTCCAGAGAGGTGACATCTGGGTGACATCCAGTGGTCCACAAACAGGTTTGGGAGTTAAATGCCTCATTAATGTAAATGGGGCTGGGCTGGGGAAAGGCATCTCCAGCACATGCCTATGGAAATGGAAAATCGTCCAGGCTCCAGCCTCTTGTGCTCAAGGCCAGCCCTGGGGAGGCCAAACAGGGCAGGACAGTGTGGATGGCTGTTTTACCCCTTCACCTCCAGGGCAGGGTGAGCCCCTAGCAGCTCCCACACCTGAGCCATCCCCACCAGCCTCGCCCGTGGCTCTTTGGAAGCATTTTCCAGCAGCTGGAGCATCCCAGCCAAGCCAGGCTGGCAGGGCAGCCGTGGTGGCACCGCAGTGGCTCCAGGAACGCGAGTCAGAGTGTGACCGGGGTGCAGCAGTTCCCCTGCAGTGACATGCCACCACAGGCCCCACGCTAATCCCCATGCCGCCATCTCCCCGGAGCAGGACGGGCCGGGACGTGCCCTCGCCGGCTGCCCACACCCTGGCACTCGTGGCACTGGGCACGGCTCACCCTGCAGCGAGACTGAGAGAGCAGTGCCCAAGGCAGGAGGGGGAACAGAAACCCCGGGCCAGCTCGGCCATTGCCACCTGAGCTCTGACCCAGCCTGCTGTGCCACTGCAGCCGTGGGCAGCGCTGGCCCGGCCTGCGCCCGGCCTGCACCTGGCCTGTGCCCGTCCTGTGCCTCAAGGCAGGAGGGGGAACAGAAACCCCGGGCCAGCTCGGCCATTGCCGCCCGAGCTCTGACCCAGCCTGTGCCCACCCTGTGCCTGTCCTTGCCCATCCTGCGCCCGCCCTGTGCCCAGCCTGTGCCTGTCCTGTGCCCGTCCTGTGCCCGGCCTGTGCCCGTCCTGCGCCTGTCCTGTGCCCGGCCTGTGTCCGTCCTGTGCCCGGCCTGTGCCCGTCCTGTGCCCGGCCTGTGTCCGTCCTGTGCCCGGCCTGTGCCCAGCCTGTGCCCATCCTGTGCCCGTCCTGTGCCCGTCTTGTGCCCGGCCTGTGCCCGTCCTGTGCCCGTCCTGTGCCTGTCCTGTGCCCGTCCTGTGCCCGTCCTGTGCCCGTCCTGTTGCCCGCCCTGTTGCCCGCCCTGTGCCCGGCCTGTGCCCGGCCCGGCTGGGGCCGCCCCTCTCCAGAGCAGCGTGGGCTCTGGGGACCTGGCCCTGGGGAAGTGGCTTGGCAGAGGAGGCCCTGGGCAGTGCTGGTGGAGGGCAGGGGCTCTGCAGTGCCCCTGTCCCTGTCCCTGTGGCCCGGGGCAGCCATGGGCCCGGGGTGCTGACCCGCAGCCATGGCTGCTCCCTGGCCTGGCTGTAACACAGCCCGGGGTGTAAACAGGGAAACACACCTGGCCCCAGGGCTGGGGACAGACTGTTCCTGTCTCTGGCCTCTGGAATCTTCACCCAAGCCCCAGCACTTTCCTGTAACACTCCTGCACTGCCCTGTCCCTCCCAGTCTTACACATCTCCCTCAGTTTCCCTGCAGGAGCCGGCTGGGGGCTGTACCTGTCAGGACCTGAGCCCCTCTCCCTGCTGGGCATGTGGCTGCCAGCCCTGCCAGTCCCCCAGGACCGTGGTGGCACTGTGCCCAGCAGCCCTGCCAGCCCCCAGGACCGTGGTGGCACTGTGCCCAGCAGCCCTGCCATCGGCAGTGTTCCCAAAGCTGTGAGATACGAAGTACAGGAGGGGACACTGGGGACGAGTGACAAAAACCCAACCCCAACCTGTAAAGCCCTGAGCAACCGAGCCAGCCAGGCCCCATCCAGCCCCATCCATCCCTGTGGGACACGGGGTCACATCTCTCTCTTCCACTCATGTGCTTTGTCCAAATGTGTTTCCAGGGATTAAAAATAAGTGTTCCCTGTATTTATCCACCTGCAGCAGAGCACAGGCCGTGCTGCGGGATGTGATCACCCAGCACACAGCGGAGGTGGCAGCCGGCTCCAGCCGGGGTGAATCACCCTGTTGTCACAACGCCTCTCACTCCAGTGTCCTCCTTCTGGGTTTTAAGACCTTCTCACCCAAGTTTACATAATTAATCCTGAACGGTACAAGCTGTTCCCCTGGGTACACAGGGGCAATCACTCCTGGTCTTGCTATAAATCAGCTCTGATCTTGTTATAAAATGTCATTAGTCACAAAATAGTTCACATTTGCCCCAGGACATGGGAGGGGACCATAAAGTACCAGCCCAGGGCATTTTACATTGCTGCATCCTGCTGGAGCCATGCTGGCGCTCCCGGCTGTACCAGGGTGGCCTGGGGGCATCCCGAGGACTGGGCTGCCCCTGAGCTGCCACATCCCGGGATGCTGCACTCACAGCAGGACGGGTATTTTTTCCAGGAAACTTCTGCGGCGGAAAAGGCAGATGAGTGCAATTAATTCTCTGTCACAATCAGTTACAGAGCTGGTCGGGGGAAACCCCACCAGTGACAAATCATCAGTGCTGCCCTGAACGTGCCCAGTGCCATCCGCAGGGCAAGCGGGGCTCAGTGCCCGTGTCACCGTGCTGAGATTGAGCAAGCTGGGCCCCGAGGAGCCGGGGCATCCCGAGGACTGGGGGCATCCCGAGGACTGGGGGCATCCCGAGGACTGGGCTGCCCCTGAGCTGCCACATCCCGGGATGCTGCACTCACAGCAGGACGGGTATTTTTTCCAGGAAACTTCTGCGGCGGAAAAGGCAGATGAGTGCAATTAATTCTCTGTCACAATCAGTTACAGAGCTGGTCGGGGGAAACCCCACCAGTGACAAATCATCAGTGCTGCCCTGAACGTGCCCAGTGCCATCCGCAGGGCAAGCGGGGCTCAGTGCCCGTGTCACCGTGCTGAGATTGAGCAAGCTGGGTCCCAGAGGAGTCTGCCCCATCCATCCATCCCTCCCTCCCTGCAGCCTCAGCTGGGCTGGCAGAGCCACGCTGGTGCCACAGCTGGGCTGGCAGAGCCACGCTGGTGCCACAGCTGGGCTGGCAGAGCCACGCTGGTGCCACAGCCCGGCCCTGGCACCGAGCAGCCCTCGCTGTGGCCACCGGGCCACCAGCCGTGCCAGGCCAGCAGGAGCCGCGGGGCCCCTTCCCTCCCTCCCTCTGCACGGCTTGTAAAACAAAACCAGTCTGGGTTTTACTGCCTGATCTTTGTAACGCAAACACAGGCCAGTTAACAGGTTTTACACAGCGGCTCCGGCACGGGGTGGTTGGGAGATGCTCGCTGTCGCTCCGTGGGGTTTTACTGGTCACAACTAAGTGACTCGATTTCATTTAGTGACAGCCTGTCTCTGGAAGGGCACACGACGAACCTGGCCATTGCCGCCCTGGGGGAGCCTGTGCTGGACGCACGGCTGCCTCGGCAGGGACAGGGACAGGGACTGGGAATGGGACTGGGACAGGGACTGGGAACGGAGGAGAAGGAGAAGGAGAAGGAGAAGGAGAAGGAGAAGGAGAAGGAGAAGGAGAAGGAGAAGGAGAAGGAGAAGGAGAAGGAGAAGGAGAAGGAGCAGCCTCCCTGTGCAGGGCCACAATGCTGCACCAGCGGGGTGGATGACGGTGACAGGGACCAAAGGGGACAGGTAGGAACTGATAGGAACAAGCACCTCTGCTCTTCTTCATCTGTACAGCCAGACCTAACAGCATCCAGCAAAATTCCAGCTGCCTTTGTACCAGCCAGAGCCACCACCAAAACGTTTTCCTTCCATCACACAAATTGAGGAGCGGTTGATATTTTTGAAACGTGGTGGATTGGGCAGATGGAGTCACTTTCAGGGCTGATTTTCCCCGTGGATCTGGTGTCCCAGCTGTATTTAGCTGCTGTCAGCAGTGCATCATGCCAGCACAACACACCTCTGGGGAAACAATGCCTGGGATGCAGGGGACCTTCCTGTGGCGTTTCAGCTGTATTTTGAGCAGGCGGTTTTTGCTTATGAAATAAACTCCCTCACAAACAATTGAGAGATGATGGAAAGTCAGGGCAGCTGAAGGTCATTTGTCTTTGCTGGCTGGGCACTGATGTTCCGAGCCCTGAAACAAACGCCAGCCGCTCTGTTTCCAGTGCTGGAGCTGCCAGGGTGGAACAGACATTGTTCTCTGGGAAAGCAGTGGCCACGGCAGGGCAATTACTGTGACAGGACAGAGGAACCCGGCAGCTCCTGGTCCATCCAACCTGTTCATTCCAGCTTCCCTTGGAGATACTTCTCAAACACAATCCCACATTCCACTCCTGACATAATGGCATGAGGTACGTTTGTGCCGGTTAAAAATAAAAATCCCTTTTGTTCCCAAATAACAGAACACGGGGACATTTGGGAGAGTCTGACCAAGTCCTGATTGAACAAGAATCTGCCATTACCTCTCCTAGCAAGAGGCAGTCGCTGCCCTGTACAATGCTCTGCCCTCAGCAGTGATTTATGGTTCAAGGAGGTTTGTACATGTTCGCTGCTCTGTTGTGAGGAGCTGACGTCGCTCGAGATGCTCCGGAATTTACCCCCAAATGTGTTTGTACTGCAGTGCTGGGCCGAGGGACCCCAGCCCATGGCTGGCCCTGGGCTGGCCCTGGGCTAGGAGAACACAGAAAATGGGGGGCATGTCTCTGCAGCCCCCCTGAGGGATTAATTACGGGATCAACAGGAGTCAGGGAGATTAAGTCCTGAAATCACAAAGCATATGCTAATCACCGTGAAAATCACCGACAGAGAGGGGCCATCGAGCTGCTGCCTCCCAGCCCTGAAGCAAACAGAAAAGCTGCTTCCACGTGTAGTTCATCCTGTCATTTTATAGAAACAGTGCTCATTTCTCCTGGAAAGAGATGGTCAAGGTCCAGATCAGTCCATTGCTGCCACTGAGGCAGAGCTCTGCCCCTTCTGTTTGAAAATCAGTATCTGGTCTAGTCCACACTTGACAGGAGTGTGCCCAGCAGGCAGGGGAGCAAACAGCAGTGAAGGGAGGCTTTTTATGGGAAAAAATAACATAGAACCAAAGAATCATTCGGGTTGGAAAAGCCCTCCAAGATAATTGAGTCCAACCATTTCCCCAGCACTGCCACCATTAACCCTTGTCCCCAAGTGCCACATCCACATGGCTTTTAAATCCCTCCAGGGCTGGTGATTCCAGTACTGTCCTAGGCAGCCTTTGCCAAGGTTATAAGGTTTATTCTTATTTTAAGATAGAAAAAAGATTCTAGGATCTTTCTAAAACAGCTTATAAAACTTTCAAAACACCAATGCACCTCACCTGCATTTATTTCACCCACGTCAAAGCCTGGCACCAGGGAAAGTAAAGTGGTGGGGTGACAAGGGAGTGAGGTGACAAGGGGGACGAAGGGGAATGGCTTCCCACTGCCAGAGGGCAGGGTTAGATGGGATATTGGAAAGAAATCCTTCCCTGGGAGGGTGGGGACGCCAGAGCAGCTGGGGCTGCCCCTGGATCCCTGGCAGTGCCCAGGCCAGGCTGGACAGGGCTTGGAGCAGCCTGGGACAGTGGGAGGTGTCCCTGCCACGGCAGGGGTGGCACTGGGTGAGTTTTAAGGTCCCTTCCCACCCAAGCTGTTCCAGGATTCGATGTTCCTAAGGTCCCTTCTGGGTTCCGCGGGGTCTGTGCCACCGACCCCCGGCTGCAGAGCAGAAGCAGCAGCAGGACCCGGCGCCGATCCCCGGGGGCGCTCGGAGGAGACCCCAGCGGTGCTGCAGGGAGCCAAAGCGATGTTCCAGCAGCCCGGGAGCGGCGCGGCGGGGGCGGGCCGCCGGGCGGGGGGCTGTGCGGGAGGGCGGGGGGCCGGCCGGGCCCTTCGGGCCCAGGCGCTGCCCGGGGATGCCCCGGCATCTCTCGGCGCCCTCGGGCATCCCTGCGCGGCGTGCGGGGCCAGGGGACCGGCTCGACGGGACCGGTCTGTGCCTGTGGCCGGGCTGCACACCTGAGCTCGCCCGATCTCTGCCTGCTTTTGCAGCAGCGGGGCGGGTTTTCGTGCTGGGCAGGGGTGTGGGGTGTACCCGGCGTGCAGCAAGGGGTGGTGATTCGGATTTAACCTTTATTTACGCAGGGGTTTCCTTTAACCTCCCTGATAAAAGAGAGTGGGAGCAAACCGCATGCTCGCGGAGCAGTTGTGTCTGGTTAGGTGTTGGAAATGTGCCGTCTCCCCCTGCACGGGGCTCCCAGTGAGGCACAGTGTGCTCGCAGCATCCCAGGGGTGCAGTTGCTGGTGTTGGGGGTTTGCTGCTCTTGCTGTCCAGGATTCCCTTCCCTCCCTGCCCAAGCAGCAATGTGACCTTCCTGGCACATGAGGAGCAGGGCTTGTGGTTGTCCTGTGAGAGAGAGAGGGACATCATGGGAACCACAGGGTCATGGATTGCTTTGGCTTGGAAGGAACCTTCAAGTCCACCTCATTTCACCCCCTGCCCTGGGCAGGGACACCTTCCACTACCTCAGGCTGCTCCAAGCCCTGGGCACCCTGTGCCAGGGCCTCCCACCCTCCCAGGGAAGGATTTCTTTCCAATATCCCATCCATCCCTGCCCTCTGGCAGTGGGAAGCTATTCCCCCTTGCTCCCCTTGATCACTCCATGCCTTGTCCCCAGTCCCTCTGCAGCTCTCCTGGAGCCCCTCAGGCCCTGGAACTGCTCTGATCTCTCCCTGGAGCTTCTCTCCAGCTGTCCCAGCCTGGCTGCCGAGCAGAGGGGAGCTCAGGGCTAGGCAGGGCAGCGGGAGCAGTGCCTGGCACAGGGCACAGAGTGAGGCCAGCGCTATCTGAGCTCCCAGACTGTAAATAGTGCTGAGTGCTGCCCGCCTGCCCGCTGGGCTGGGGCCCCGAGGCGCCTGCGTGGGCTGCAGCGTGGGCCTTGGAGCTGGCACGGCCCTGGCCACCGGCCCTGCACAGCACCAGGGCACGGAGCATCTGCTGGGAGCTCTGACCCCACCTTGAGACAGGCTCTCATTGCTCACTGGCACGTGCCTGCTCCACTTTTCAAACTGCCGGCCTGTAAACTCGTGAGGTAATCAAAGAAATTCCTCTAATTTGCAAAAATACCACTGGAGAGTATAGATGTCTCATTTAGGAAAACTAGGCTTTTCCCTCAGGGTTCAGGGGAGATGGCAGATGAGCAGCTGGTCATCAGAGAGGAGTGACTGGTGTGTCCCAGGAGAAAGTGCTGAGCAATCACAGAGTCATCGGGCCGGTAGTGTCAGCCTGGTTTTGCAGCCCACATCTGACCCTGGAGCTTCCAGGAGTGGGGCAAGTTTTGCCCATGACTTTATTTCCTTCAAGTGGCAATTGCCCTAGGAAAACCCCAGAGGAGATTCAACAGAGTCAACAGGATAATTTCGTAATGTGGGAGTCTGATGTCACTGTGAGGTGGAGGAGTTTCACCCAGGGTGATGCTGGGATGAAGCAGGGCTGGACTCGGCTGCTGCAGACAGGGAGGACACGTCCACAGCCCGGAGAAACCCCACTGCAACCAGGAGCAGGTTTCTCTTGGATGGCTTTGGTCATCACAGGGATGCACGTGCTGCCAGGACAGGGCCATGGCACCCTGTGATCACACTCAGGGTATCACAGCCAGCTCAGATCACCCTGCTGTGACCAGAGCAGGGATGAAAAGCAGTGCTGGCTGCCCAGAGCCACCTGCAAAGGGTTCAGGGCTGCCTGTCTGTTGAGGGGGTGGCACCTCTGTGCCCCCAGCCCTGCTCAGCTCCTGCTCCATCCCTGCTCCTCTGTCTCCTTCCGGAGGGGCTGTGGGAAGGGGAGGGAGAGGGGGTCCTTGCACCCCTCATTTATCACCTCTCTGCTCAGGTGCAGCCTGCTGATGGGGCAGAGCAGGACCCACTCCAGGCTGGCACCACACCTGGCAGGACCCTGCCCCGAGCAGCTCTGAGCTCCGAGCCCTGTGCCAGGGAGGAGCCCCAGAACAGGGCCCTGGGGCTCACCCGGGGCAGCTTCCCCTGTCAGCCAGCAAGGACCTGGTGGGAAACACTGGGAATAAACGTAAGAAGAAAACTGCTAAAATGAGAATATACATCCCAAAAAAGTCATCCAGGCATATTCAAATGCAGCTTTTGCTCCTGCCATTTATTTCTTTTATCCCATATGAAGAGGAATAACTTCTCCCAGCGCTGGCAGGTTGATGAGTGACCCACAGAGACGGGCACACAGGTGGGGTCTCCCTGTGGCAGGAGCCAGTGGTTGGGGACAGCAGGGACAGCCGAGGGCACGCAGCTGGCCAGCACCAGCCAGGCAGGGGCTGGAAACTGCAAGCCAATCTAAATCTTTTACTGGATTTCTTAAAAGGCAGGAAATATTTCCTCGTCTGCCCCGCTGGGCTCCCGGGTTTGAAGGAGCTCTGAGGAGTGGGTTCTGTGCAGCCCAGGCTGGCCTTGCTGGCTCACCCCAGGCTGGGGCAGGACTGCTCACGTCCCCACAGCCTGGGCAGCTCTGCAGAGCCGAGGTCACTGCCCCTCTCTGCTGTACCTGCCCCAGACCTGGCCCGGCTCTGGTGCAAGGTGTGCTCCCTCCAGGAGCAGAGCAGCCCCAGGCAGCGGCAGGAGGAAGCTCAGTGCACAGGCTCAGGCAGGATGAGGTGATGCTGGAGTCCAGGGGGTCCAGGTCCCAGCACACCAGCTCCTTGGAGAACAACATCTTTTTCTATAGGAGTAGAGCCTGCCCTCGGATCTTAGAGGAAGCAGCTGGGTTTGTTCTTCCCAAAGTCCTCTCCCGCAGAGGATCACCCACATCTGACATCACAGCTGATAGGCATGCAGTGACAACCATCACCTCTCTGTGTGTCGTGGAGCGAGACTTCAAAGTCTGTTGGGTTTATACTGTCATCAAACTCTCTGTGTGCTACTCAGGAGAACTTGCACATCTGGCCAGCAGATCAAGGAATCAGTATCACCTTTTTTATTTTTGAAAAGTATGAAGAACTCACCTACTTTCACTCCCCAGGGCCCGTGCACACCTTTGCTGCCTTCTTTGCTCACCTGCAAGCAATGCTGTGTCACTCTCATTCCTGCCCTGCCGAGGGCTGCTCCTTGGTGAACTATTGCTGCATTATTCCAGCACTCTTCCTCCCAGGACGGGGCCTATTCCCAGCATTAATCTTTAACTCTGCTCTCCTGCAGCTTAAATCTGACAAATGTTCTGAGTGGCTGCCTCAGGTTCTTTTTGAAATCCTGCCTCGGGATGTTAAGATTTAGTAACACAGATTCTAACCTTAAAATAGCAGCACAAAATGTTCTATTTACTCACAAAATGAATGCCAAGTATGCAGCATCCCTCACCAGAGCGGGGGGAGTGGGGGGGCCATACTGATAATATCTGACAGACAAAGGAATTTGGTAGAAAAAACCAATCTGGTGTGCCTCCTCCAGCGGGCAGCAGCCCTGGACAGCATTCCTGGTCCTGGGAAAGGTGCTGCTGCTTCCAGCTGCTCTTCCTCTGTCCCTCTGAAAGCTGGATGCTCTCTAATACTTCTTACTTTAAAGGAAAATTCTCTCAGGCCCCTTGTGAGGTTGAACCCTGGTCGCTGTGAGCCTGAGCTCTGCCCAAGCCAGCTCCTGCGTGTACTGCTTGGTCCATCTAGTGTTGGCTGAGGCTGGGGCAGCATTCCAGCTGTGTCAGTGTGCACACAGCATTCCCAGTCCCCGAGCAGCTCCTGGGCAGGCGTTGCCTCACTGCAGGGCCTTGGCCATGCTCGGGAGCCACCGGCACGGCCGCGTCCCGCAGGTCGCTCAGCTCTGTGGGCCAGCAAGAGCCCAGAACGTGACAAAACATTCTCCACCTTTGGAGCTGCCAGTGCCAAAGCTCTCCTGTGTCCTCCCAGGAGGCTGGGTGCCACGCTGCTGCCATGGCACGACCCCCTCTGAGTTTTTCCTGGGTCCCAAAGCACGGCCGTGCCATGGCGGTGGCCGTCCCACTCCGGCTGTGCTGCCCATACAGGGCACCCGGGGTGGCACAGCCCCTGCTCTCGGAGCTGGTTTGATGTCTTCTCTCCTGCTGGCAGGCAGCAGCATGAACCTGAAGAAGTACCTGGTGCGGGCGCTGCACCGCCTGCAGAAGGGCCCTGGCTACACCTACAAGGAGCTGCTGGTCTGGTACTGCGACAACACCAACACCCACGGCCCCAAGCGCATCATCAAGGAGGGGCCAAAGAAGAAATTGATCTGGTTCTTCCTAACGCTGCTCTTTGCATCCCTGGTGTTCTGGCAGTGGGGGATCCTCATCAACACCTACCTCTCCTACAACGTCACCTCGACTCTCTCCATTGGCTTTAAGACCATGAAGTTCCCCGCAGTCACCATCTGCAATGCCAACCCCTTCAAGTAAGTTTTTCTTCTCCCAGTTTCCTCATGTGTGCCCTAACCCCTCAGAAACATTGGCAGTGCGAGGTACTGAGGGCCCGTTCCTGACTGAGACATCACGTCAGGAGCATCAGTGGAGTCACCAGGTGGCCCTAAAAACAAATAAAGAACAATATGGAGATGAATGGCTCAGGGCCAGAGCAGGGTTCATCTGCCTGCAAGTTCTCCTGGGCTTCACAGAATCCCAGAACAGTTTGGGTTGGGAAGGGACCTTCAAGTTCATCTCATTTCACACCTTCCACTGTCCCAGGCTGCTCCCAGCCCTGTCCAGCCTGGCCTTGGGCACTGCCAGGGATCCAGGGGCAGCCAGAGCTGCTCTGGGCACCTGTGCCAGGGCTGCCCACCCTCATGGGGAAGAGTTTCTTCCTAACACAGTTTCTGCACCATATCAGTCAATCTAATGAAGGTTTTTACCTCCCTGCAAACTTTCCTCAGCTCGTAAAAGAACCAAATTCAGCTCACCTTTCCCAGCCAGAATCAGCCTTTCCATCTTTCCCCACAATCTCTTTCCTTCCCCTTCCTTGCTGTGAGCGTTCTTCTCATTGCTCATACTCCAGTCACTGAGAGCTGCTTCCACAGTCCTGTCTGCCAGGAGCCACAGAGGCAGAACTGAATCGTGATTTCAAAGGAATCACTGATTTTCATTAGAGTTGCTTTAAATTTGTAGTTGTTTTAAATCCCTGCAATAGTGTAGCCCAAGGCAAGACGCTCTCAGCCAACACAAGAATTGCTTAGGGCTAATTTTCCCTCAATTTGCTAGAGATGTTTTGTGTAAACTGTAGTGAATTACTGAGCTAGAGCCAAAGTGGCCCAGCAGTGGCGTGTTCAGCCTGCAGCACTCCCTGTTTATCCTCGCACTGCCCTTCCTGCTGGGGCACCAGTGGCCGTGCTCTGCACGAGGCTCCCGCTGTGCTCAGTAAATCTGGGCAGCTCTTGAGCTCCCAGGCAGGTCCAGCCAGCAGCGTGGCAGGTGCCACCGTGTGTCCCCACGGCGTGGCTCTGCTGGTGGCAGCTGCCTGTGGCGCAGGTACTCGGAGGTGAAGCCCCTGCTGAAGGAGCTGGACAGGCTGATTGAGGCGGCGCTGGAGAGGATCCTGCAGCCCACGCCAGGGAACGGCAGCGAGGACCTGTCCCCACCACTCGACCTGGAGCTCTGGAACCAGATCCCCCTGGTCCTCATCGACGAGCACGACAAAGACAATCCCATCATCCTGGACATCTTTGAGACCAACCAGACTGCTGTGGGACACGAAAGTGCCATGGACAACACAACCAGTGTGAGCAATGACACTGCTGAGGGCTACCAGCTCTCTGGGGGCAACGAAACCCTGGACAATGAAACCATCGATGGGAACCAAACCACTGCTGCACCTCCCCTGGCCAACGCCACGCTGGAAGAGAAGAAGTACAAGCTGGCAGTGAAGCTGGTGAGAGGGGTCCCACAGTGGCAGCGGGCAGAGATGAGGCTTGGGTGCCTTGGCAAGGGTGCAGCAGGGAGATCTGTGTCTCCTCCCCAGCAGCTGCCCATGGCCACTGCCCTGGGGCTCTGGTCTGGCTGTGCCAGGTCTGGGGACTGCCTGTGCCCAGAGCCAGCCCTGCTGCAGGCTGAGCCAGGACAGAGCCAGGGCAGGGCTGGTCCCTGCAGGCTCCCAGACACCTTCACCCCTTCCTTGGTCAGCACCCAAAATGCCAGGGAGGGGCTGTGGCTGCTCCCCATCCCTTTGCTGCTGCAGTTCACAGTGCAGAGGCACAAGGTGGTCCTGGCACCCCTCACCCCTGCTCCCGTGGGGGCTCCAAGGACCCAGCCTGGGCAGACCTCAGAGGCTGGGGAAACTCCAGCCTTGGACAACTGGTCCAAAATTGACATTTTCTGTTAACTTGTGGGGTCACCCTGGGGATGATGTATAACCTGGCCAGCAGGGAAATGTCCCTGGGGAAGGACCCTGTAATGACAGCGAGCTGAGAGTGACAGCCAGCTGAGAGTGACAGCCAGCTGAGAGAGACAGCCAGCTCAGAGTGACAGCCAGCTGAGAGTGACAGCCAGCTGAGAGAGACAGCCAGCTGAGAGTGACAGCCAGCTCAGAGTGACAGCAGCCTGTCATGCTGAACCTCAGCCCCTGGAGCTGCAGGCAGGGCTGGCATTCAGGCGGGCACATGGGGAGGGGGTCACACCATGCCCTGCTGTCCCAGGGCTCAGGCTGCCCGCTCTGTGTCCCCAGTGCAGCCACCAGGGCTCTGACAACTGCACGTACAGGAACTTCAGCAGCGCGGCGCAGGCGGTGACCGAGTGGTACGTCCTGCAGTCCACCTCCATCCTCTCCAAGGTCCCTCTGCACGACAGGATCAGGATGGGCTACCAGGCAGAGGACATGATCCTGGCCTGTCTCTACGGGGCTGAGCCCTGCAACTACAAGTAGGTGCACACGAGCTCCCTGCTCCTTTCCGTCCCTGCGGGAATGGACAGCACGCGGGTTCCTTTATCTTTTTAAGGCATACATCAGCTACTAATGAGATTGCTGCTGATTCTCAGCTCTAACAACACTTCCCAGGGGTTTCCTGGGTGTCACCCTGAAATGTGTTCTTTTGGAGCAGTGCTGGCTGAGTCAGAGTTTTGGATGGGCTGCTTGCTCATGACCTATCAAGAGGAGCAGCACCCAGGGTATGCAGGGATAACCAGGAGCTGAGCCAGCAGCATGGCCCCAGTTACAGCCCCCTCCCTTTTGCACAAGGCCCTCAGAAATGCATTTTAGCCAGCTTTGTTTCCTGTGAGTCCCAAGTTCCCCTCTGCAGTGCTGAGGAGGGGAGCACACAGCAGCACCCCGGGCTGTGGGGAGCCCTGTCCCTTCTGCAACAAGGGTGAGCAAGAACTGCCAGCAGAGCACGAGCTAATGCAGCCCAAACCTGCAAGCACAGCTCAGACTGAGCAAGTGTTCCTCTCCATCCCCAGGGCCATGTCCCAGCAGACGCCTGCCCCTTGCCTTGCCTTTTTTTCAAAAACAGCTGGGTTGAAGTGCTGTCAGCTGGGTTGAAGTGCTGTCAGCTGTAGTCCCTGTACAGGATTTCAGCAGATGAGGCAGTGGAGGTGAACCCAGCACAGCTGCTGAGCTGGGCCCACCTTCTGCTTTATGTCACACCCCTCAGTCCTCCCGAGAGTCACAGTTTGTGTATGATTCCTCCAGGAATTTCACTCAAATCTACCACCCAGACCATGGTAACTGCTACATCTTTAACTGGGGCATGGATGAGGAGGCTCTGAATTCTTCCAACCCCGGGGCCGAGTTCGGTAAGGGAGAGCTCTGCTCTGGAGGAGGGGCTGGAGGGGCAGCGGGAGGGCTCTGTCTCTTGGTGCCCATTTCTGTCACTCAGGACAGACTTATGATTCCCCTGTCACTGGGGCACTGCAGCAGGGAACAGAGGCTTTCCAGAAGGGGATGAGCCCCAAGAGGAAAATGTGCCACACAGAAAAAAGTGACTACAGACATGTAGCAGAAGGGCATCCTCTGCATATTTGAAATGTCTGAGGGAACACCTGACTGTTCCCAGCTGTTGCCATTCTGGGCATTCACCACCATAAGTGCTCCTGCCCAGGTCAGGCTGCCATGGCAGCCAGACCCTGCTCTTCCCAAGGAACAGGGAGAAGAAAATGAACTCCCTTCTTTCCCCAAGCCTCACCTTCCAATGCCATTCCTGTTGTGAGTGTTCTGTCTGGTGTCCCAGGGCTGAAGCTGATTCTGGACATCAGCCAGCAGGACTACATTCCCTACCTGTCCTCTGCTGCTGGGGCCAGGCTCATGCTGCACCAACAGAAGAGCTTCCCCTTCCTCAAGGACCAGGGCATCTACGCCATGGCTGGGACAGAAACCTCCATTGGAGTGCTGGTGGTATGTGTGGCATTCCTGGGGAGCAGATTGTCTGAGAATAATGTTATCTGATGGGACCCAAACCAAGTTTGCTTTAAGTCTTGGCTGAACTGGCTCAAACCAAAGGAGACAGGGTCCACACCTGTCAGGGGCTGGAGCGCTTAGGGAGGAGTTTGTGTCACTGTCCTGGCACAGTGCTTTGCTGAGGCCCGAATACTGGGCTCAGGTCAGGGCTGTCTCTTTCTCCAGCGAGTCTGGAAATGGGCAGAGGGACCTGTGGAGAAGTGAAAACCACAGTCTGGTGTTGGGTGTGTTTCCAGGATGAGCTGGAGAGGATGGGTTACCCCTACAGCGACTGCACCATGAACGGCTCCGACGTCCCCGTCAAAAACCTCTACAGCCAGTACAACACCTCCTACTCCATCCAGGTAAAACAGCCTTTTCCACCCACAACACTCCTTAGGAAAAGTCAGCAAAGCAGTTAAATCTTTGCCTGTCATGCAGGGTACTGGGGAATCACAACAATCATAAAATCTTTCAAGATCATCAAATCCAAGTATCAGCACAGCCACCACTGATAGACCATGTCCTCAAGTGCCACATCACATGGCTTTTGAGCACTTCCAGGGATGGTGACTTCACCACTGCCCTGGGCAGCCTGCTCAGATGCTTTACAACCCTTTCCAGGAAATGTTTTTCCTAATATCTACATGGTTCTGTAGGAATGGTCACTGAGGCTCTGGGGAACTTCTGCTGAGACAATGTCAAAGTGACACTCCTCAGGACTCGTGTTTTGTGTACACAAGTGATATTTACCCCTGACAGGAGATGAGTACAAAGGAGAGTCTCCCTCTGAACACTCCTGCGATTTTTCACTGTTTTCTCTTTGGGGGAAACCCTGAAAATGCAGCTGGTTTGTGCAGGAAGGGAAACAGCCCTTTGCTTCTTCATCACTCTGAAAATTGGATGAGAAAGTTGAGTGTCAGTAAACCTTGCATCTGCAGAAAATTAGAGTGCCAGCACTAAGCAGAGGTTAATTTGTAACAGGCAGTGGTGGAGAGAGAAGCAGCTCTTGAGGGTTCCGTGCAATAATGAGGGAAACACCCAAACCCTTTGGGGTGATTCACAGATGCACCGGAGATCAGGAGGGCTTTGGGCTGGCAGTGGTTTTATATTTCTACCTTTATATAATAACAACTGGACCACTTTACCCAGCTTTTGAAGGTGCTTGTATAAGGTTTAAGCAAACACTTGGGAGGATTGCATTATTCCCTAGAAGTGCAATGCTGACGGGGTTCTGTGCCCACGTAACGCCACTCCAGAGCCCTCTCAGCAAAACCAGGCTCTTCCATCACTCCCTGACTGCTCTGCACTCTGTGGACCTCTCCTATCTCACAGAAATTCTCTGCTCGTCCTACCCACAACTGTTAAATTTAATTATCTTCTCAGACTTTGCCATTGCTTTGTGCTGCCTCCTGCAGAATCCCACTCCAGTCTCGGGTGATGAACTTCACGCCTCACTGAGCTAATGGCAGTGCTGCAGCCACAATCCTCCCCAGAAGAGCAGCACCTACACAAAGATCATTCATATGTCTGCTCTTTATGTTGAAGGATTTGGAAATTCCTGGCCTTAAAGTGTAAAGCCAGCCCGTTGTCAGTGTTGTGTAAAGCCTGGAGGGCACAGCCATAGATCATTCATATGTCTGCTCTTTATGTTGAAGGATTTGGAAATTCCTGGCTTTAAAGTGTAAAGCCAGCCGTTGTCAGTGTTGTGTAAAACCTGGAGGGCACAGCCACGTCTGTGGTGGAAGAGAACATTTGTATTCCCTTTTGGAAGCTTGAATATTTCTTCTGTGAAGCCCTAAAATAATTGAGAAATGAGCAGTTTCATGTGTGAGTGGGAGCTCCCTCTGTTTCCCACGAGGTCTCACCCATGGCCAGCTCCTGAGTGGATTTAAGAGCTCCAGTGCCCAGCAAGGCTGGCAGAGGTTCTGGGCAGGGACAGCTCCCCTGTTCCCAGGGCTCAGCCGGGCTCTGAGCTCCCCTCTGCCCTCCCCAGGGCTCAGCCCAGCTCCCCTCTCCCCTCTCCCCTTTTCCCCAGGCCTGCCTGCGCTCCTGCTTCCAGAACCACATGGTGGAGATCTGTGGCTGCGGGCACTACATGTTCCCTCTGCCTGAAGGGGTGAATTACTGCAACAACGGGGATAACCCGGGCTGGGGTGAGAGCTGCTGGGGCTTTCTGGGCCGGGTCTGCTGCTGTCCCTGCAGGCTGCTCCCCGTGGGATCTCCACCTGGCCGGGGCTGGGGAGAAGGGGCCACCTCTGGTCTTGGCTGGGGGCTGGGGGAGCCCTTGGGCACCCAAGGGAGAGGACACAGGCATCACTCCAGGCCTCTGCACACAAAAATTTTGGGTCCCCTGGCCAGGGCAATGGAGGATCCAGTGCTCCCCTGGGCAGCACAGCTCTGTGCTGGCAGAGGCCAGGGCTGTGCCAAAAATACCAACCCTGGGCAAGCTGGTTCTATAAGAACTGTCTTCAGAAACTGACAGTTTATTTTTAATTTATTAGTAAACTGTCTGAGTGTTTTGCCCAAGTTTCTCAAGGAAAGGAAAGTTGAAAGGGAAGATGGCAAATCTGTGCAGAATGGTCATACCTAATGTTTATTTTGATAAATGAAACTGATATAACTCAGTAACTGGGTCCTTATCTAAACAGATACTTCAATTTTGTTTTCACCAAACAGCATATTGCTATTCCTTACTGAGATCCAGCATAAAACAGCGTCAGATCTGCATTGAGTCCTGCAAAGAAACATGCAAGTGAGTACCTGGGCCTGATCTGGCTGCTGGGGAGGCAGAGGGATCCTTCACTTTGACTCCCATCAGTCCTGACTTTCCTAAAAGGGCAGCAAACCCTGCAGGGCTGGTTTGCTGTGTGAGAGCTGAAGTTCCAGAGGCTCCAGAGGAGGGGAGGTCTCCACACTAACGCTCTCCCTCTTTGCTGCAGTGACACGCAGTACAAAATGACCATCTCCATGGCAGACTGGCCGTCAGAAGCCTCGGAGGTAACCCCGACTGCTGGCCTTGCAGCAGGCACGGGTGCCCCTGTTCCCAGGCACGTGGGCACTGGCTGCTGTCAGAGCTGCTGCCCAGCTCAGAGCACCCCTGCAGACCAGCAGGACGGGGCAGGAGGGACCCCCCATCCCTGCTGGGGCTCTGTCCCAGGGCTGCTGTCAGCCCAAGGCTGAGTCTGCCTTCCACACCCTGTGCCACACGGGACAGGGCAGGAGCACCCACCCACTGCCCTGCTGAGGCAGAGCTGCCCTGCTCAGGTCCCCAGGGTCCCCCTCCTGCCCACGGGGCCAGGGCTGCTGGCACGGGGCACCCACGGGAGCACGGGATGCCTCTACTCCTTCTGAGCAGATTTTGTTTTCCTAGGACTGGATTTTCCATATTCTGTCTTATGAAAGGGATATGTCAACAAATGTGACTCTGGACAGGTGAGTGAAAGGAACAAGCACTTTATCTTCTGTGCTGAGCCTGTTAACAGCAGCCTGCCACGAGCCCTGGCGCGGGGCCAGCGCCCGCGAGGGAGGACGAGGCTTGCAGCCTGTTCACCTGCGACACAAACAGCAGCTCCAAAAGGCACTCCATGCATGTCCTCTGCTCTCCAGAGCTGCACACTGCGTCAGTCAAACTCAAACATGCAGAAAACTCAGATCAGCCTTAAGGACAGTTCCAGTGTCATAGTGTTTGTCACTTCATACTGATGTCTTGGTGTCTCTCCATCCCACAGTCGGGCTGGAGCTGGAGCAGAGGTGCAGGACACTGACAGCCAGCTCCTCCCTGAGGTGGGCTTTGTTCTTTACAGGAATGGGATCATCAAGCTGAACATTTACTTCCAGGAGTACAACTACCGCACCATCTCGGAGTCAGCTGCCACCACGGTGAGTGCCCATCCCAGCTCTGGCAGGGCAGGCACGGGAGCCAGCCAGAAGGGATGGGCAGGGCCCAGTGCCCTGGGGGACAGTCTGTCACATCCCTTGGGGCTGCTTTTTGGCACGCCTGCTGTAATGAAGTGGGTGAAGCCGCCTCAGTTCCTTCCCCCACTCCACCTCCTGTCCCTGTCCCAGCCCTGCAGGGCAGCGCCTGCTGGAGGTCCCAGGTGCAGGGGCATCACCCACACTGGCACACGGGGGATGGATCGGGGTGGGCCACATTTCAGGGGCTCCACTCAGCTCACTCTGCTCTCCTCCCACAGATCGTTTGGCTGCTCTCGAGCCTGGGAGGCCAGTTTGGGTTCTGGATGGGGGGCTCGGTGCTGTGCCTCATTGAGTTTGGGGAGATCATCATCGACTCGCTGTGGATCACCATCATCAACGTCATCAGCTGGTGCAAGGGCCTGAAGCAGAGGCGGGCGCGGGCGCGGTTCCCGGACGCGCCCCCGACGGTGTCGGAGCTGGTGGAGGCTCACACCAACCTGGGCTTCCAGCACGAGGCCGTGGGCGCCGTGCCCGGGGCCGGGGCGCTGCCCCCCGAGCCCGGCACGCCCCCGCCCAACTACGACTCCCTGTGTGTGCAGCCCCTGGACACGCTGGGCCCCGACAGCGACGCGGACACCGAGTGACCAGAGGCTCCTGCAGCTCCCGCCGGGCTGGGCCACTGCTGGGCAGCTGCCTTCGTCCAAATTCAAGGGAATGAAAAGCCCAAGCTGCCCTTTCCTGTGACTGATGGCTGGGGGAAAGCTGTGCCTAATAAACCCTGCAGTAAACCTCACAGAGTCAGGCTTTGGCTTTAGCGGGGAGGGCTTGTGCACATCAGTGTTGCTGTGAAATCGTGTCACGTTCCTCGTCACCGGGTGGGGGGAGGCAACTCCCAGTGAGCAGAGCAGGGTGGTGGCAGGGAGAGGACAGGACACCCTGACAGTGGATGCAAGGCCATGGCCTGGTAGGGCACAGAACCCTGGAAGAGTTTGTGTTGGAAGGGATTTCAAAGACTGACTCATCCTAGCCCCCTCCAGCGCGCTTGGCTGCAGGGATGTGGCACAGCGTGTGCCACAGCTGTGCCATGCCATGGAGCAGAGCCTTGGGATGGGACCAAAGCTACTTCTGGCCTCTGAGGCTGCAGAATTCCCATTCCCAAAGAACTACAACGGAAACTGAACTCTCCACTGCTGGGTGCCCTGTTGTGCTGCTGCCCAGGGTTTGTACCACTCACGGGCTGGTGGGCACAGCTTGGTGTGCCAAGAACACGACTGCACAGAGACTCGGGTGGGAGGAAGCACCAGCTTGTTTAATTATCATTCTTGCAATAATAAAAAACTGATTTAAAAGTTGCCTTTAGCTTCCCTGCTGGCAGTGGGGGTAGTCCAGTGCAAGAGGTTGGTGGCAGTGGCTGGCAAGGAGGAGAACACAGGGTGCTCACCCTGACACGAGGGCAGCGGGGCCCTTGGTGCCTGTGGGGCCGGGCTGAGTGGGGCAGTGAGTTCACCTGTCCCTGGCTGGTTCTGGCCCCCAGGAGCTTTCCCAGGAACCCATCACAACCCACCGGGACTGGCCTTGCTGAAGTACTTGTGCAGAAGTTCAAGAGGAAGCACAATCCTGTGGTTAAAGCTCGTGGCAGAACACGGCGTTCTGGGCACGGCGCCCAGCGCGGGGCGGCCCCGACAGGGGGTCCAGGATCCTTCTGCAGGGCAAGCTCCCCAGCACAGGGAGCTCTGCTGCAGAGCCGTGGGGCACGGCGTGCCCAGGTCCTCCAGCCCTGGCAGGGGTGGAAATGGGGGTCCAGCTGCTGATGACCACCAGCAGCAGGACAGAGGAACTGGGGGAGGATCTGACAGCTGAGGTGCCACCAGCACGGCTGCTTCTACCCCAAAGAGAATTCTGTGCTCAAAATCACTGAATCCAGATTCAGGGAGTAGCTCCTTCACATGTCCACACTCTGGCCCAGCCCCTTCTCCCCCCGCTGGTTCTCATTCAAAGGGAGAAGGACCAGCAGCCCCCAGACGTGCTGCTCTGTACAGAACCACCCAGGCAGAGCCTGAGCTCAGCGAGCCCCAAACCCACCAGAGTGCCAAGAGGGCACATGACAGCAAAACATCTGCAGAGACAGAGGAATCCAGCCCTTACAAGCTGTCCTAGACCTGTCCCGTCTCCTGAAAGGAATGTTTTCATCTCTGGGCACCACAAACACACAAGCACAGCCTCCTTTCCCACAGGAGAGCTCGTGTAAAGTGATGGCACTTGATCCCATATCACAGCTGGGTGGGAACCAAGGACCTGACACCCCTCCTGAATCAGTGCTCACTGTATGCAGTGCCATCCCTGGCAAAGGCCTCCAAAGGATGAAACAGTGAAAAACCAGAACACACAGAGCACATTTCCAAGAACACGGGGAATGCTGGCAGCAAGAACCTGGGCATCTCCTCTCACACTCTCACCAGAGGTCCCTGGGATGGGCAGCAGGTCCCAGGCTGCTCACCCTGCCCTCATGACTTCAGCCCCAGCTGGCTGCCAGCCCAGGCCAACAGCAGCAGACAGGGAACAGCCCCAAAACCCTCCCCAGCAGCACTGGGGCAGGGGAAGGGTGGGAGAGGCACGGCTGCTGAGCTTCACCCTGCTCACAGCAGTGAAGGGAACAGAGTGTTCTCTGCAGCACAGGGACAGCTCACCATTCCAGTCACGGCTGGCTCACGGAGGTGTCTGACATCTCATAAAAGTGGGAAGTGTCTCCAGTGCTTGGCTCCAGCTCTGTCCCAGCCTGAGCCCAGCTGAGCAAAGGGGTTTTCAGCTGCAGCAGCAGTGCAGGTGCTCCAGACTCAGCTGCCTTTCCAGTTTTGGGAGCTCCCTGTATTCTCCCAGGAGAGCACACTAAAGCTAGACCAGCTGGTGGACAAAAATCTACACAACAAACGCTAATAAATTCTACAAGGAAGCACCACTTTCCTTAAATTCCTTACAAACTTTATGGCTTTCCGTGGAACAGTGAAATTGCACCAGGAACAACAAAGCTGGTTTTATTCTCAGGGCCAAGCTTTATCAAGCCTCAAGTGTCAAGTGCAGAGACCCTTCCTGACCCTGTATTTACAACACCCTGAGCAGTGGCCACTGCCCACAGGCAGCCCCTCTGTGCTGCATCTCCATCACCTCGGACACAGCAGGCTACATTCTCTGAAAAAGCTGCCACAAAGCAGGAACTCTACAGCACCAGGAGCACTTCCAGCACTCCTCAGCCTACTCAGGGTCAGCCGAGGTTTTGGGAAATTTGGCCATAGGACACCTTTCCTTATTTCCCCTGAGCAGTGGCCACTGCCCACAGGCAGCCCCTCTGTGCTGCATCTCCATCACCTCGGACACATCAGGCTACATTCTCTGAAAAAGCTGCCACAAAGCAGGAACTCTACAGCACCAGGAGCACTTCCAGCACTCCTCAGCCTACTCAGGGTCATCCAGAAGTTTTGGGAAATTTCGCCATAGGACACCTTTCCGTATTTATGAAGATGGAAGAATGGAACAAGCTTTTCCTAGACAAAGACATTTATTAAAAGTTAGTCTGAAATAAATTCCCCCAGTCCCAGAGATGTTTTCACTGTCCTTGCAGAAATGAAAACCAATCTGAGATGAGTCCTTGAGCAGGGGCCAGTGGCAGGGAGGGCACAACTGGCACTCCAGGCCCCTCATGGCCACAATGCCAGAGGAGGGAGGGCACAGCTACCCCTCCAGGCCCCTCATGGCTGCAATGGCAGAGGCAGGGAGGGCACAGCTGGCATGCCAGGCCCCTCCTGGCTGTGATGGCAGAGGCAGGGAGGGCACAGCTACCCCTCCAGGCCCCTCATGGCTGTGATGGCAGAGGCAGGGAGGGCACAGCTACCCCTCCAGGCCCCTCATGGCCGCGATGCCAGCGGCCATCCGGCGGGGCAGGCTCTTGGCAGCCTGGCGAAACTCCTCTGGCTTGGCCTTCAGCAGAGTCACAATGTTCTGCAGCGCCCGCGAGGGCTGCAGGCCCAGGGCATCCATCACATTTATCAGATAATCTGCAAAATTCAGGGAAGATTTGTGTTTAGACACTGTGCAATGAAAGATACCCTTGCTCTTGGTGACAGAGGGAACGCTGTCACGGAGAGCTGCCCCCCACAGGCACCACCCAGGCAGGATCCCCCCGTGGGGACAGAGCAGCCCGTGAGGGGTGCCCAGAGCTCACCGATGTCCGTGGCCAGCTGCTTGGTGGAGTGTGGGGTGAGCTGGGGGATCTGCAGGATGACCTCGCAGTAGGTCTGCATGGTGGCCCTGGCGATGGAGCCCAGCCAGTAGTCAGCCACGTTGTCCAGCTCGGGCAGCTCATCTCCTGCACAGACAGGGCCTGTCAGCTGCCAGCACGCCTGGCCTGCCCCTGCTGGCTTGGTACACAGCCCTGCCTGGCTAATAACAGCTGAACAGCTGATTAATAACAGCTGAACAGCTGATTAATAACTGGTTAATAACATCTGAACTGCTCCTTGCCCAGGACAGCCTAGTCAGAGCTCACCAGCTGGTTCTGGAGTCACCTAAGCAGTCATGTACTCTCCCTGCACTGCACACCACTGACACGAGCTCCAGACCCAAAACACTCCCCTGATGACCCTCCAGGTAAGTCACTTCCAAAGGGCTGATGGGGACCAGCTGGGACAGGGCACTGCCTGGCACCTCCTGCAGGATCCTCTCCCAGGAGCAGTCTGCAAACCATGGCAGTGACAAGGATTCACAAGAGTTTTTTTTCCAGCCCTAAAGGCAGTCTGTGTTCATTAGTGCTTTGAAAATTATCGAGGCATTACAACATGTAAATGCTTCAAGGTGACACAATAGTAATGCAAAAGCCTGAACTGGAGAGTGTATTTTTGGAAGGCTCCAGGAAGACTGTAAATACAAGCTCTATGCTTTCTTCACTCTCTGGAAATAATAACATCATAAAGAGACTAACCCAGCACACCAGGTACACTGCCAACCTGCAGGGAAAGGCATTAGGTGGCTACTGCTGTTACTGCAGCAGGATCAGTGACAGCAGGCAGGGCCAGCCCCCCGGAGCAGGAACAGGAGCCAAAACCCAACACAACTCTTCAGACCCCAAACCACCATTTTAATGAACACCAAACTCACACAGACCAAGCCGAAGCTTCCAGTTTGAATGAAACAGAACCAAGTTTTACTCATTATTTAGAGGCTCCTCCTGGGTTCCACCAAAGGAAGAAACAGTGTGATAGGAAAGGGATCTCCAATGGTTTTGTCACTGTATCACATCCCACCCGTGTGATGTCAGGATGGGAAAGCTTCCCCCAGACACTCCAAGCCCTTGGTCTCACCCTACCTTGCTCTGGGGGGTATGGCAGTTTCCCAGCATGTAATGCCAGCTCCAAAGCAGAATCCTCTTGAGTGACAAATGGCTCAAGGTGCAGAGGAAGAGACATAATGTACTGCCCAATCTGGAATAAAAGCACCAAAAGCTGAATCACTGAACAAATGCAAGGCAAGCCCTTTACTAGAGAAAAAGTCACCTGCAGTAAATACACCTGAAAGCAGAGAGCTGAGCCTGACAGCCACTCACTCACCCACAAATTGGCTCTCGTGCATCATTACACTTGGTACAAGAAACAGTTTTTCACAAGGTCAGAGAAGCAGTCACTGAAACACTCATGGTAGGAAAGACCTGCACAGAGAACTGCTATTCCAAGCAAATCTTTGCTCTCCGGAGTGTTCCCAGCAATTTGTTTTCTAGAGCAGAAAGACAGCTGAGCTCTTACATTGCTGATGTATTCCAGAGGGGTCAGGCTGAAGTTGGGCAGGTCATCTGTCAGGGTCTCACCAATGCCACCAGAACTCCAGCCCTGCAAGGCAGAAAGTGCAGGATGAATCGATGACTTCCCAGAGCATGAAGCCTGTCAGCATTTCAGAAAGGGGTGACCCAGCAACATGAACTGTGAGTACCCAAGGGATTCTAGGCAGCAGAACACAGACGGTGAGAAAACTGTTTACATGTTATCCCTCAGGCCCAAAACACCCACTCTCCTTCTGCCCAGCTCCCTGTGGGAAACGTGCCCACATGGGTCAGAAAAGCAACACTCAAACACACACCAGAGCCATCAAACACCTGCGCTGCACAGGCTGTGGGAGAGGGAAGGGAAACATTCCACTGCCTGCAGCTCGCGGCAGAAACCACGCCCACATGGGTCAGAAAAGCAACACTCAAACACACACCAGAGCCATCAAACACCTGTGCTGCACAGGCAGTGGGAGAGGGAAGGGAAATCATTCCACTGCCTGCAGCTCACGGCAGAAACGCAGCATCGAGAGAACGGCTCTGAGCAGGAGCCAGCCAAGCAATGCCGAGCAGGGGCTCCCCGGGCACACCCCGCCTGCTCACAGTGCCCACCTCCATCCTGGGAACCAGCAGCAGCTGCTGTTTGATGCGCAGGAACACGGAGTCGAAGGCCAGCTGGTGGGACAGCTGGTTGAGGCGCGCCAGGGCCGCTCGCGACGCCGACAGCAGGCTGTGCTGGCTGGTGCCCTTCTCCTGACACACACAGAGAAACGTTTACACACATTTACACCCAGGTGGCCACACAGGGCCTGGGCTAGCATGCTCGCAGGGGTTTTATCCCCGTGCAGCAGAGCTTTCCTCTGTGGTGGCACAGCCTGTTTGTTCTGGAATGACCTATTCCAAGCAGTTACTCAAGACAGAAACTGCCACTGCTCCCTGAGGACAAGGAATCAGCATCACATTCCAGCCTCCCCAGGCTCTGGCACATGCTGGATACTGAGAAACTTGCAGAGAAGGTGGCAAAACTGCCTTTTACTCAAAGGGCACAACTGATACCCTGCACGGAATTAAGTTCTACCTGCAGAGCAGCTGTGGAACTGGACAGTTCAGTCAAGGTGTAAAGTCAGACACATGACACTGAAGGTGGAACCACAAAAGCTGCAGGTAAACCAAGTGCAGAAGAAATCAAAACATTTTGAGGAAATAAAACTCATAACCTTGAATTCACTACTGCATGTGACCAGTGATGGCAAACATAACTTAGATCCACAAGAAGATAACTAAAGCCATTCTACCCTGTTCACAGATCCATGCATGAATGATCCTGCAGAATTCTGTTTCAGACTGGACAGGGCAGCAGAGCCTAAGTGGCAGAGAAAGCCTCAGAAGGTGGTGTGTGGGCTCCATAATTTGAGATGGCTCCAACACAACCTTCCCAATGCTCAGTGTGATAAAATCTCCCTCACCCGAGCTGATAAGGGCATGCTCACAAAACACAGCCAGGATCTGGGGAGAGATGGAATGAATCCAGACTCCCTGGGTTTGGACATTTCATCTCTCTGGGTATCAGTGTCTCTACAGAACACAGCCCATGGAAAGGCTGCAGCCCAGCATGAAATTCATTAGACTGGAGGGGGGATCCTACCCAACAAGGGCCCAAGAGCACACTGTAACAGAGGCAGGCTCTCCAGGGCTACCTTCAGAGTGTAAAGTGTTTCCATAAGGCTGGCATACTCGGATGGATTCTCCTTCAAGAGATAATTGTATTCCTGCCAAGGATTTTTTACGGAGCTCTTCTTTTCTGCAGAACTGGTGTCCTGAAAGCCAGAAAAACTGCAAGGGCTGTAGGAGTCTGAGAGATACTTCCCAGCAGTTGACAAAATCCTGAAAACAAGTACACAAAAGTCACCAGCAGGATCCTCTGGACTCAGCAGTGCTGTCCTCATGCTGGCCCAAGGAGCAGCACTGCCCTTGAGTGACTTCAAGGAGAGCATTCACTGACAGAGAGCTGCAGCCAGTCCTCCCATCCACTGTGCAACTCACCAGCTGCACAGGTGCTGGGAGGACAGGGGGTTTGTGCTCTGGGACACGGGGACAGAGGGGCCCCACTGAGCACTGCAGGCTGGGCTCCTCTCCAATCACACCGAGCACTTCAAGGAACCACAGCCTGGGCAGGGAGCTGCTCACAACCAGGAGTAGCAAGATCCCCGTGCTGCCTGTGCCTACACTCCTCAGGTTACAGGGAAGCCAACAGCTAAGGCACACCTACACATTTCAGCATGTGATTCATGCCCCATGCCACAAGGATCTTGCCAATTTGATCTGGTGGAAAATTCCTTCCTGACCCCCATCTGGCAGCCCACTGGTGGCCAGGCAGGAATCCAAGGAAAAGGATTCCTGGGACTGCCTCAGGGAACATGACTGGGCAGAACAGCCTATGCCCCACCTCTGAATGTCAAAGCATGGGGAAGGGGAATCAGTGGTGCCTTTCCCTTCGTGGTCCATGCAACCAAAGCACCTTGGGGCTTGTTTTCTTTCAACTTGCTCTGAATTAAGGCCACCAGTGCTCACCTGTTGGCCAGCTGCTGCTCAAAGTCTCCACACTGATGAAGGAGCTCACCACAAGTGGAAATTATCCTGGAAAAGAATAAGACAAAAACACAATGAGATTTGAGGCAGATAATGCCAGAACCCTCTCAGAGAACCCATCTCAGACCCATGTCAAGTAATTATGAAAAGGCATAACCAAACCACAGCCACACATCAGTCAAGAGTCAATCTGGTGATAAACTCTGCATCCATTTGATAACACTGATTTTTTTCCCAATGGCCTCACCCATATGCTACTTCTTGTCATCATGGGGAAGGCCAGCTCAGTGTCACTGGGAAAAATTCTAAGAGCTGCTAAAATTACAAGTGGCATGGATGCAGCCTTGCTCCAGGCAGGGTGGGGAGCCACACAGCCCTCCCTGTGCCAGGAGCAACCTGAAACCCACGACTGACACTGGTGCTCCCAGCAGCACAGCGAGCTCAGCCCCGTGTTCTGCACTGAGAACTTGTGTAAACTGACCCCAAGTCGTTCCCTTTCAGCTTTGACACAAAAACCAGCTCTGAGCCAGACAAAAAAAACCAAACCCTTCACCGGACAGAGTTTTGGAATGCAGTCCAGTCCTCCTGGAACAGGGAATCTGCCAGGACATCATCCAGTTTACATTTCTTTCGTATAGACTGCAGGGTGTTTGTGAAGTCAGATGTATACCTGCAGTGAGAAAAGGAGCAGAGAGAAGCAGCAGCATGAGAGAACAGGCTGGAGAGCAGCACAAAGACACGTCCTGTGATTTGCTCAGTCAGCCCTCTGCAAGGGCCAAACAAGAACCAGAAATACTAAAAGGAGTAGAGAAGAGACACTCTGGTTCCACTCAGACAGGTGGATGTGAAGAACTGGCCAGCCACAGCCACTCCAGCCTGGACCAGAGGACAAGGAGCACAGAAGATGCTGTGTGGCTGCCTCAGTTTGCTGCCTGTGGATTACCAGGAGCTCTCCCTGCCTGTGAGAAGGAAGGAGTCAGACATTTTAGTTACCACTACACTGACCATCTCCTAGGAAAGACCAGGAAAACTTTATACAGCTCCTGCTACTCCAACATCACTTGGCCCTTACTCCAGGAACATGGTGACAACAATCTCATGAATTTGTTTTCTCAGCTACTCCCCAGATTAGAACATGGATAAAGAGAAGAACATTCTGTTTTCTACCCACCCCCATTTTCTTTTTAATAATGCCCATAAGCTGGAGGCAGGTACATTGCTCTCTAATTGCCTATAAAGAAGTGAGATCAGACTTGTGCTTTCCTCTTCCCAAAGGGCAGCAATACCTGATTCATACCTTGTGAGCAGCTCTTTCAGTATCGTGAAGGAATAAAGAGTAAACCACTACAGGAATAGGAAAGTGAAACTTTAAGACAAGAATTAAGAGTGAACCTCACTCTGTGGGGTATCTCAGACTTACAGGCAGATCCTGAATGTGAGGTTACTTGTCCCAGTGACTGTGTATTCACAGAATCAATATGGTTGGAAAAGACCTCCAAGATTATCAAGTTCAACCTCCAGACTTATTTCCCCACTGAGATCTACTTTCATCAGCCTAATTTGCCTTATTTTGTTTGTTTTGGGAAACATTTTCTCCTTCAAAAGTATTTATTAAAAATGAAAACTCTCCCCAACCAGAATCGAAAACAGCTGGCAAGCTTTTGATTTAGCCATAAAATCTTTCATTTTTCCTCTAGAAAACAGCCTGTGCTTGAATGAAGCAGCAAGGGGGACAGTGATGATTCATGGTACAGTCACAGACACTTTCTGCTCTCAGCCATTTTCCACAAACTACAGAGTCCTTGGCCACAAAGTGCACACTCACAACTCGCTCAGGATAAATGGAGCAGCACCTAAAGGCACCTTACTTGGAGAAGAGGGCCTTCAGGGCCTTCAGCAGCCCACACACCCCCAGGCCGTCCGTGAGCTTGAGGCAGCTGTCGATGGCTCCGGCCGCCAGCCTGAAGAGCTTGCTGACTGAGTGGTTCAGCTCCTGGACACAATCAATCACCTCCCAGTGCTCCTAGAGAACAGGAACAACAGAGCTGAGCCTGGCTCTTCTTCCAGGTAATGGAGAAAACACATCCTGTGTAACACAGTGCTCTCTGGTATCCTCCTCTCCTGTGAAACTCCTGTGGCAGAACCGTGCTGGTGCTCCCACCCTCCTGCCCACAGACTGCCACAACAGCCAGGCTGCCAAACCCTGTGCTCCCCAGGTCCTCGAGGAAAAACAGTTCTGCCAACAGCAGAATCTTCTACAAATGAAAGGAAATATAACCGAAAAGGAGAGGGGCAAAGAGAGCAGTAACTGTGACAAAGACCCCTGTGTTTAGTGGGAGCTTCAGCCTCTCCCAGGACAGCTGAGCACAGACTGGTACATTACCAAGGGCACTGCACTGATCTGGATGAGGAGATTCTCTTCTTCCAGGTCTCCATACTCGAGCTGATAGGGCTTGTAGGGAGCGTACACCACTTCCACAAGCTCCATCACTTTCACCAGGTTCTGCTCCTCTACAAAGAATCACATGTTTAGTCTACAAAGAGATGAATATGCTACTAAAAACCTCATTTCAAGCTACTAAAGCATGCTGCCTGCACAGGCTTGGAATGCTGCCCAACAGCTTCAATCTCAACTACACAGATTGGGTTTTTTTATTTTTTTAGAAACAAGATTACTATCTCTACCTGCTTCCTAAAACCAAGATGTTGTATCTCAACAAGTGTCTCAAGAAAATTAGCACTCACCGACCCAAAACAGCCTGGGTGACAAAAATCTATCAAACATTCCAGCCTACAGCAGAAGAATTGAAACACATTACTCCCACGGCATCAAACAGGGGCAATCCTCATTTATCAGAAAGCCTAGTTCACACTTAAAATAATTGACACTAATTCAATTCATTCAGCACTACTGTGCCAGTGCTCATCAAGCAGAGGCGAACGTGAAGCACAAACTCAGCTCTCAGTGCCATGCCTGAGCAGGGAGCTGCCAACCCAAACACAAAGCAGGGCTGAGTGACTATTGCCCAAATCAGAACTGGGCACCAGCTGCTCTCACAGAGCTCTGCCAAACTCAAACCTGCAGCAAACCAAAATGACTTGGAATCCTGGCTATCAGAAAAGACTTTCACACCCTGAGGACAGGAAAGCAATGGAGCAGTCTGTCCAAAGCCAGCACTGCCTCTGTGCTTGGACACTTTGGAGACCAGACTCAACAGTACCCCAAGCACCAGCCTGACCTCACAGCAGTCCTGCCTGGAGCAGGAGACTGGACCAGATCATCTTCCAAGGTCCCTTCCAAACTGAATTATCCTGTGAATCACAGCTGAGCCCTCCCCTCACACATACACACAGGAACTGGTTTGAGTCTCCTCAGCTGAGTCACCTGGCCTTTCCATTCTTGAGATATTTCTTTTCTCAAACATATTACCCACACTAAAAGAGACAGAAATAAAGGCTTTGGGTGTTTTTTTAAACACACTCAGATAACAGCTCAACAGTGGTCTTCCTATTCCATCATCTTCTACAATCTGGCATTATTTTTCCAAGTCCTTTTTAATAATTTCTATAATGAACCACAAATTAAGCTAGAAAATGATTGATGTGTATGCAACCAGACCGACAACAGACACAGTCACACTCCCTGACATTGCCCAGCAATCATAATTTACAGGATCAAGAAAGAATCTGGGTTTAAACAGCTCAAGACAATGTTATGAGGAACCAAACACAGGAAGCACAGCATCGGGAATGCTCCATTAGCCTTAATTTTGGATTTTCCCACAGCCAGTCTTTGAAGCGGCCCCACCAAACTCATAAGGGTCTATAAATAGCCAGCAGTTCCAGTCAGGTGTAAACCTGTGCAAACAGCACCTCACTGCTGTGTGGTTTGCAGGAATCACTCAGCAATCATGACCAAAATGACAAATGTCCCAGGGAGGGGAAAGCACAGGGCAGATTTGGAAACAAACAATGAAGATGCTGCTGGGAAAAAACTACCAACAGTTCAAAAAAAACCAGTGGGCATTGTCACTTGATCAAACCCTCAGCCAGTAGCAACAGAAAAACTACAAAAAACAAATACAAGCATCCAATGGATGCAGCCTTCAAGCAGGTTTTCTCTTGTTTAGTGAGGTGATAATTCCAGGAAACTCCTCAACTTTTCTGCTTTGTCATCTCTCACAATGGGTCTTACTGCCTCCCTGGAGACACTTCCTTGTCTGGGAGACAGAAGAAACAGTAAAGCCTGTAAAAGGAGAAGTGCTAAATGCTATTTACCCTGCAGAGCCAGCTCAGGACAGGGCTGCTTCAGGAAACTCAGTGTTGTGTCAACAGCTCAGGTGCAAGACATACACACAAACACAAAGGTGCAAGTGCAGTGGAACTGGGCATTGCTTAGAAGAGATAATCCCTCCCTCCACCTAAAACTAAACAAAATCCCCCAGTGGGAGTCACAAAGGGGAGAGCTCAGAGCCTTACTGAGGTTGGGCAGCATGGCCACCTCCAGCCCCCGGGCGAAGTGCACGGTGGCATCGTGCAGCTCCAGCAGCTGGCCCAGCTTGCTGTCCTGGCCCGTCCTCTCCATGGCAGTGCTGAGACACACGGGGATGGAAGGCACCAGAGCTCCCAGGGTTTGGATCAACAGCACAGTCACCACTTCATGGGGGTTCTTGAAAACCTGCAGAGCAGAACAGCTACTGGCAAAAGCACACTGCCTGAGAGGAACAGAGCAGAGAGCAGCAGGCAGCTTCCAAACCTGGAACACCCACGGGGGGAAGAGCCCAGGAGTGCTCAGGCTGCAAGAGCCACGCTGACCTTGCACACAGCACAGCCTGACTGCGAGTCTAGGGCAGTACACAGAGTGCAGCCACCAAGAAACCAGAAGACAGGCACAGGTCAAAAACTGAATACACAAGAGCACAGGCACTACAGTGATTCAAAAAACACCTGACAGAAGAGGGCATTTGAAAGAGTTCACACAGGTGTGTTGGGAAACAACGTGAATCAGTAAAATATGAAGAAATAGGACTATATCACAAGCCAAATTACTGGTCAGATAGGCAGAAGTCAGTAGTGAAAAGGCTAGAAAGTCTGTAATCAGCTGAGCATCGGCCACTCCACTAGCATAAACCTTTTTACAGCCCTCATTGTGACTTTTTCATCAGCTACTCTGCTCATTTGCTTTGAAAGCTGGGTTTGCCATCAAAAAGGTCCAAGAGTTTTTCAGAAAGCAGAAGCAACACAGGAGACTGAGTGACATCAGCTGTGCCCCACATGCCATTTTTCACAATCCCCAGTTCAAAGAATATCTGCTAAAATGTAACCTGACATCTGACCTGTAAGTCACATCGAATCATTAGGCAGAAAAAATACATTTCAAGGAAACACTGAGCTCCTCTGCAGCACAGGCCTTGCACTGACACTGGCTTTGTCACATGAAGATAAGAATCTCTTACCCTTCATGGATGAAAAATTCTTCAACAATATGAACTTATTTCTTCATTTTACCAAAGGACAATAACTTTTTTTGATCCTACATTATTCTTGGCAGGGAAAACAAGCACACAGACTCCAAGGGGTGACAGCAGAAGCCCTCAGATATCTTACACAGAGCAGCATGCATCAGTCCCGTGTGACCTTGAGGGCTTCCTCCAGGCCAAGGGATAAAGCAATTCAGGCATTTCAAGTGCCTTGCAAGAGAGCACATTTACAACACCAACAGATTAGTTTTAACTTAAGATCCAGATGAAAGTGATAGAGCAGCTTCAATGCCAATAACACGGCAACCTTGCTGCTGGTGGAAGGCCAGAGCTCAAATCCTGTCTGGAGGGCTGAAGCAGGAGCAGTGAGTGGGCTGCAAATCCCATCCTGCACCAGCCAGGCCCAGAGTGTCAGTCAGGCTGAGCTCTCCAAGGCTTTGGGAGAACTCAGAGGGTGCCCAGCCCTGCCCTGCCCCATCACTGCACCTGTGCTGCCCACTGGAGCTGGGCGTGCCAGGTCCCCAGCAGGGTGTCGTACAGCTCGGTCAGCTGGCGATTCAAGCTCAAGTCGCTCTGGCAAAGCTCCTGCCACACGGCCACCAGCTGCACCTGATGGGGAACAGAAACATCTGAGGAGAAAACTGACAGGCCACAGGGCCTGCTTTTGTTATGCCAAGCCCAGCACTCCCCATGCACAGCACTTCTGCCAAAACATGAGGCTCCCCCTTGTGCCCCTCTCCCTGTTTCAGCATTACATATAATTCAGCACTACAGAAGGAAAGACTTTCAGCTTCTTAGTGATTCAAAGATTTAATTAACATTGGTATTTTACTCATAAAATGAGATTGCAACTGATACCCCCACATAATAGTTGAAATACTTGGCAAGCCCCAGCCTTGAACTTAATCCTCAAAAGTCACAGTCATGTGAGAAATTTGAAGCTCAGGTTATGGCTACAGAACTGTCTGGAATTCCAACTTTTAATCTTACCTGAAAAGAGTTTACAGAAATCAGCAGCTGGCAAGTTGCAGTAATAAAGTTACTGCTGACATGGCCACATCCACAGCAAAGCAAAGCAAAACCACGAGGCACAGAGAAATCAAGCAGAACACACACAGCCTGTGTCTGCTGCAGGAAGGGACAAGGACCCCAATGGAGAATTACTCCTGCGACACGGGGAGTAACCAAAGCTGCTCAGAGGCAGCAAGAGAAGTCACAGAAGGAAATACAGGGAGGAGCAGGTGCCATCCCCCAGAGCACAGCTGAGATCCGTGGGGCAGCAGCTCCCTCTGCAGTCAGAGCCCAGCAGAATTCCGACTGCAATTCCTCAGCGTTGAAGTGTGACAAAACACTGACCTTGTGACACTTGTAGTAATACGCCAGAAGCTGGGGCATCCGATCAATTTCAGTGAAGACTTTAACAAACATCTTTGCCTGATCTAAACAAAACAAAGTAACAGGCATCAGGATCAGCCTCAAAGCTGAGGGTGAGACATCAGTCTGAGCAAGAACTCCTCTTACAAGGGAGCAGGCACAACGGTCTACACAGAAAGAGACAACTTCATCTCTGTTTGCTTATCTTCTCAAACAGGAGCAGAACTGCCTGAAACCCACCTCAAACAAGATCAGACAGCAAACAAATGGAATGAATTTAACTTCCTAACCTGCACATAGTGCTAACACATCCAGTATTAAAGCCAGAGCATTTCCTAGAAGGAAATAATTGGTTTCTAGAAACAAGGCAGCACTTAGAAACCTAAAGCATACCTGACAAAGGCTTCAGCTTTGCTTTCACCTGTCTCAAAATGACACCTGTGCCTCAGACTGACTCATGGCACAGCTGCTCCTGCACAGGGCTTAGAAACACAGGTTCCTCCAAAGTCTGGTTTGTACCCCACAGCCCCAGATCCCTTGAGGTGCACAGAGATGAGTGTCAACAACCAGAACAACTACTTTTCAGAAGTACTGACAAATAGCACAAGGAAGGAACAGCACAAAGAACTGTCCAAAAAGACCACTTTTCTAAGGAGAATTTGCAAAGCTGCTTTTACAAAGTAGTAGGAAGTCAGAACGCTTCCAAACAAACTTCCTTCCTGATTACACCAATAACACCATGATAGCGGAAAGCCAAGGCCCTTCTGCTTATTTGAGCAGTACCTCCATCTCCCACATCTACGTGGCCCATAAAATCCTGTAATCTTGTTTCCTGCAGTGGCCACTGGTACCCCAAACCATAGGAAAATCAGAGCAGCACTGGCCTGCAGGCAGCTGCAGAGCCCAAAACATTCCAGGGCATCTGCTCCACCAGGAGAAGCTCAGGACCCAGCGCCAGGAGCCTGCAGGACACCAACTTTCCAGCTAAACTGCTTTAAAGACAATAAACTCAGTGCTGACAGCAAATGACACCAGGAGCTACTGACCTACAGACTGGGAGTTGAAAGCAGCAACGATCTGGGGGCTGGCCATGGCCTCCAGCCGGTTCTTCAGTGCCTCCAGGTGCACACACTTCTCTGAGTAATCCGGCGTGTCCACCAGCATGGCCAGGCTGCTCTGCATGCTCGTCAGCTTGGCTGAGATCAGGGACACGTCCTGCCAGCAGGGAAAGGCAGCCTGTCACCACGGGCAACCTCAGACAGCATCAGCACCAGCACCAGGGATGTGTTCCACAGTCACCTCAAAATCTGAGTTTTAAACATAGCTCCCTGAAAAGCTGGAGGCACAAATACCAAATATTCCAGTATTTACCTGTGTTTTAAGAGTCTCTTCAATATCTGCACTTAGTGTGCTCCATTTGTCTGCTTCCTGAAGTGACTCGGCAGCCAGCTGCATCCTGGATTTGACCTGGTCAATCTCTACCAGGACCTGACAAAAAACCACAATACCATGTTCCCCACTGAAACAAAAAATGGCTCTCACAGGTACCTGGCGGTTAGCTTCTGCTTAAATTTAAAAAACAAAATGGTGTGGAAAGATTATATTATGACAAGACGATGGAATGGTTTGAAGGAGCTAGAGATGAAAAATCATCTTTCAAAGTAAAATAACAGGTTAGCTTGAATTCTGGTCTTGTTCTTTTAGTATCCACTTTGCCTGAAAATGCTGTGCACCCCAGGCAGAAACCAGTGTCCCCAGCCAGGCACCAGCAGCTCTGAGCAGCTGTTCCTCAGGACATGCAGACTGCACAGCTGTGCGTCACACCCACCTTTCCACTAATGTTAAAAGAAGTGATTTGCCTATCTTAAGTTCACAAGATTATTTCATGTGAACAACTCTGTAACTTTTAGAATTTCACAAGCTGCAGATAAACACTAAGCACTGACCTGCATGGACTGAGCTGTGTCTTCTTCAAACTTCTTTATATCCTCTTTAACAAGGATCATCTGCTCCTTCAGGAATGTTGCCTCCTGTTTCAAGACTTCCACTTCCCGGAGGACTCTGGGCATGTTCTGGAGAGCCTGATGGCTCGTTTCTGCAGGAACACAGAGCAGTCAGTGAGGAGGGGCGACAGCCCTTGCAGGAGCAGGCAGTCTTTCAATAATCTTATCTAATCTTTAGCACTTGAAAAACCCAACGCTAAAAAACAAAGCAAAATATCAAACAACAAATCTTCAGCTGTATCTTTAAACTTTAAGCATGTATTTTATCATGGGATCATTTAGGTTTAAAAAAGCCCTCTGAGAGCATCAAGTCCAGCTGTTCCCAACAGTCCAGTCGTGTTCCCCCCCTTGGCACTGCCACCACTAACTCACGTCCCCAAGTGCCACATGCACACCGCTTTTTAATCCTTCCAGGGACTCCACCACTGCCCTGGGCAGCCAGCGCCAGGCCAACCCTTTTGCAGAAGACATTTACCCTGTTCCCCCATGTGGCAGCAGCTGCTGTTTCGCAGCATCT
Organism: Passer montanus; assembly: GCF_014805655.1. NCBI lineage: Eukaryota > Metazoa > Chordata > Aves > Passeriformes > Passeridae > Passer > Passer montanus. The sequence continues at coordinate 517,282 of NW_024373256.1, forward strand.
AACGCAGAAGTGCTGGTGCACAGCTGAGCCCCGAGAGGGGTGCGAGGAGCCCGTCCCGGGCAAGGCCGGCCAGGCCGGGCAGGCCGGCGTGGCCTGGGGCGGCCTGCGCGGGGGTGCCCGGGGAAGATGGGGCGCGGGGGCACGCGGAGCTGGCCCTGCCGCGATGAGCACACCTTCCACGGCGTTGTTGACCTCCTGGATGAAGAGCTGCAGCTTCATCACCAGCGTGGCGGCGTGCGCGTCCACCTTGCCCGGTGCCTCCTGCTGCACGGCGCGGAACGCCGCGTTCACCCAGCCCTTCACCTCGAACTCGTCCGACAGGAACCGCGAGAAGTCCATCGCGGGGACAGCGGAGGACAGCGGGGCACAGCGGGGGAACCGCGGGGGGACAGCCCGAGCGGCTGCGGCCCGGCCCCGCCGGCACCCGGAAACGCGGGGCGGCCCTTGGGCAGTACCGGGGCGGTGTCGGGGCGGTGTCGGGGCAGCCCCTGGGCGGTACCGGGGCGGTGCCCGGCCGAGAGCCGAGGCCCGCGGCCCCATGCCCATGCCGGTTCTCCCCGCAGTCCCGTGCCCAAGCCGGTGTCCCCCCGGGGCCCCGGGCTCATGCCGGTGTCTCCCCGGGCCCGGGCCGGTGTCTCCCCGGGCTCCCGTACCCAGGCCGGTGTCTCCCCCCGCAGTCCCAGGCCCGTGCCGGTGTCTCCCCGGGTCCCGGCCCGGTGTCTCCCCTCGCGGCCCCGTGCCCATGCCGGTGTCTCCCCGCGGTCCCGTGGCCATGCCCGTGGTTCCCCGGGCCCCGTGCCCAAGCCGGTGTCTCCCTGGGCCCCGTGCCCAAGCCGGTGTACCCCCGCAGTCCCAGGCCCGTGCCGGTGTCCCCCCGCAGTCCCGGGCCCGTGCCGGTGTCCCCCCGCAGTCCCGGGCCCGTGCCGGTGTCTCCCCGCAGTCCCGGGCCCGTGCCGGTGTTTCCCCGGGGTCCCGTACCCAAGCCGGTGTCTCCCCGCAGTCCCAGGCCCGTGCCGGTGTCTCCCCGGGGTCCCAGCCGGGCCTGCAGCGGGGCAGGGCCGAGCCGCGGCCCCGGCCCTGTGCCCGCCCGGGCACGGCTCCGCTCCCTCAGCCCCGTGCCCAAGCCGGTGTCCCCCCGCAGTCCCAGGCCCGTGCCGGTGTCTCCCCGCGGTCCCAGCCGGGCCCGCAGCGGGGCAGGGCCGAGCCGCGGCCCCCGGCCCTGTGCCCACCCGGGCACGGCTCCGCTCCCTGCCGCCGGTGCCGGTAGCGGCGCCCACCGCCCCTCAGCTCCCGGCACAGGCTCGGGGGAAAGCGGGCCGGGGTGTCCCAGGAACAAACTGGCACGGGGTCTGAATGCTGGTGTCCATTCACTTTAGGATTTTATTTTTAATTGAAAAGTAAAGGGGGGATGGCCCAGAAGCAGCAGGGAAGGTGTGCATGGCACAAGCACGGAGGCTGCCAGGGTGATGTCCAGCAGGCTCAGCTACACGAAAGGCTGTGGCAGAGGCAGCCAGTCCACACTCCTCCGTCCGGGCTCGAAAAAGAGAAGGAGGCGGCAGATCCCCAGGAAAGGTGCCCTCACGGAGCACTGCTGGGCCCAGTCACTCCCCAGCTGTGGCTGAGGCAACGCGGCAGTGTCCCCTGGCCTTCAGCTCCTGCCCCAGAGCTCTGCTTCTGGAAAGCCAGCCACCTCTCCCACCTCACGGCAGGGCTGCCCGCCCTGCGTGAACGTCAGTTTGTACCTCAGGTGGATGGGAGCCTGGGAGAGAAAGGAAGAGAGGGCACACCGTGATTACAGACCCCGGACTCCTTCACCCCCGCTGGCCTTATGCAGTGAGTCACCTCTGAAAGGGGAAACACTAGCCTTGAAGAAGCTCTGCTCAGAAGGAAACCCTGGCTCTTCCTAAGATAGACAAGAGCAACTGGAAGACCTGTGCACGCCACCCATGGGCACATTGGCAATCCAGGCCTGGCCTACTCAGAGTTCCTGATCTTGGGTCTCATAACTATCCACCAATGCAAAAGATCTGCCACCCATCACTTGTGCCTTGGCACCCCTGTGTTCCATCAGCTGCCAACACCTGCCCCTGATGCCTGCAGCTGTCTCTGTGTGCAGATAGTCCCCAGCTGGGCAGGCCCCTGCAGCAACTGCCCACACAGTCCCAGACTGCAGCTCTGGAAAGCCCTTTGAGCAGAAAAAACACCTTCCCAGCACAGTTCAGACTGCCCTGTCTCTCCCCCTCTTTCACACAAACAGCTGGGGCACTCCCAGTGCCCAGCAGCAGCACCTTGTGTGGGTTGGCGAGCAGCAGCACCTGGGACAGCACGGCCGGCGGGAGGAGAGGGCTGAAGGCTGGCAGCTCACAGCCAGAGGCTGGTTGTAGCTTTATTTGCATGGTCTGAAAGAGAAAACAAAAGAAACACTTGTTAGTCCATGCCAGGAAAGGGCTGTGAGCCTCACTGAGCTGTGGAGCTGGTTAAAGATACATCAGCCAGACTCTTCATTCAGTGAAAAGCCAGCCTGCAACTGAAGGCAGATATTCCTAAACAGCCAGTTCTATGCTGCACGTGCACAGGGAGCAGGAGCCCTGCCCAGGAGGCTGAAGCAGCAGCTCTGGAGCCCTCTGGCCGTAGCAAGGCCATGGACACTGAAAAAGGCACCACTGTACAACAGGATCTCCGTGCAGAGACAGGGAGCCACACCATTTCCCATGAGCAAGGCAAATGCTCAGTAAGAAATGGTGAACCTTCTTCTCAGGACATTTCTGAGCATCTCTGCTACTTGCCACAGGTTTCTCACCTTTGGGACTGCAGCCTGGAACGCTATGTCCCTAATGGGGTGTGCTGAGGTGCTCAGCATGGACAGGACCATCACCAGCACGTCTGGTCGGCCGGGAGCCGGGTCTCTGGAGAAGTGGAGCATGGCCTTGAAACCATTCCTGTCATACACAGTGAGTGGGCAGATAGTGCCTGCCAGAGACAAATCGAGAACCAGAATCAAAGCCTGGACTCCTCTCCCATCTGAGGGTGAACAGGAAAGATGGGATGAGGAAGAGCAAAAAGGAAAATGCAGACAAACTTTCACTTCCTTTGGCAAACTCACAGACCAAGTGGCACACAGTCCCTGATTTACATCTGCCTCTAAGGCAGAGACAGGAATCTGAATGTCTGCATTTGGGATTTAGCAGCTCAGGTTTCAGCAGTCCTTGAGAGAAGTGAGGTGTGGATCCAACAGAGACATGGTGGGAAAAGCAAAGTGCCTTTTTGAGCACACACAAGATTTGGCTCCTTACCATCCACAAATTCACACCTGACTATCACCACCCAGCCCTTCCACAATCTGCTGAGACCTTCACTTGAGTCTGAAGGCAGATCAGGATGTCTGTGCACCTGTCCTCTTCCAGCAGCAGAGAGCCAAGGCTCTGTGGCCCGGGGCTGAGACCCCAGGGTGACATTCCCAGGAAATGCTCTGGGGGGGAGCTGCAGAGCTGGGCCATACAGTGTGAAACCAAGAGCAGAGGTGGAATGAAAAGCTTCCTGCTTTAGGAAGTGGGGCAACTCCCACTCAAAAGTGGCTTTTAGGACTTTTAGTAGAACAACTGTTTGAAGCTTGACTGAAGGTGCAAAGGACAGGGTTTAGAAGCACATTACAAAGATCAGCCAGGCAGAAAACTCCTGAGCAATGAGTAGGGAGGACGAGGGTGTTCTCATGCTATGATCCCTAGCACCTACTCAAACTCTCAGGAACATTAAGCCCATCACAGAACAGTCATTACTTGTCTCCAGCATCCCACACAGCATGAAGCTACTTTGGCTTCCTGTCCTGCAAAACTCATGGAAGAGCTCTAGTAAGCAGAGCTGGGGCACAGAATTGTACTTACTTGGTGTAACTGAAATTAAAGGCACAAAAAGGTTTTCTAGAGAACCATCACAGGAAGCTGGGTGCAAAGAGGCAGCAGGCTTCAGATCATAGCCTGGACTGAGGAGTGGAAGATCTGCCACTGAGTTACTTGGAACATCTGGAAAGGGCAATTTTATTGGTGATAAATCCCTGGAAAGAAAAGCATGCAGAAAGCTTGTATTAAGTGAGGACACTACAGGGAATATACTGTCTTCTGCTTGTCTGGCTGTATCCCCAATCCCTCATCCCCTTTAGGTATAAAGAAACTACAGACTTACACTCTGAGTCCTTGAGGAATTCAAAAACTCTATCATCTATGGAAGATCTTGCCGTTTCAAAATTCATTAAGGCAGAATTTGGTTCTGTTACTATGGTAAAACTTAGGTTTAGGGATTTGGAAGTCTGCCATCCCTGTGCACAGCTTCTCTGGAGCCCTAGTCAGGCAGATCAAAGTAAATTCCAGCTCAAAGACATCACAGGAAGCTGAAAATCTTCAGTAAAGTTTCTTGTATTATGGCAGACTGTATAAGCATATTGTGTCTCCTGCTCTGAAGATCTGTGGAGATTAATCTGATTTGTGAACTGTTCCAAGCTTCCACTGAATGTCTGGAAACTACCTTACCTTGTCACAGTCTGGAAAAAGCTGAGGAAGGTACCTTTTGAGTGACAGGTTATTATAAAAAGGCCTGACCGTAAGGTTTTTGTTCTTTTAGCTCAACATCACCTTGTTATCAACCAATGGGATTTGTCTCCCCAAATTTCTGACCCTTGGAAGGTCCCAGTGTGCAATTAACTGCAATTAACCAGTGCAGAACTGCAGGAAAGAGCCAATGTGTGCATGGATCACTTGCCATCACTAACTAGAGGTTGCTGAAAGGTTTTCCTAAATCTCCCTGCTGTAAAATAATTGCTCAGCCCCAAAATCTGACTCTATTATGAAGAGTTTACTTACAAAGAGAATGTCTTGGTCCTGGATAGTGGAGAGAGCTGCTCATCCAGGCTCTGGAATTCACTCTTCCCTGCACAGCTGTCTTCCCAGCCCTCCTCTGGTCCCGGGGTTTGAACAGCATTTATACCTTCCCTAAATCCATTGTGTACAGCAGGCTGGAAAATATGGCCCTTCAGGTTCATGCTGTATAATATCACCAAAAATAAACCTGTTGCACTGAGAAGAACTCTGTTTATCAAGTACCACTACCTAAAGCAGAAATACACAAGTCATTTGGTTGCAAACTGCACCTGAGAGACTGAGAGCACGAGGATTCCAGTTTCCCTTCAGAACAGAGTGTACACCAAAAGGGCTGCCAGGGAAAGGCAGACCAGAAATCATCTCTGATTTTTGTCCTTTATAGCTGACAGACTGCAAAGTACCTGAGCATCACTCACCTCTGCTAGGCCAGAATCAGGGGGTGGTTTCTGTGTGACAGGGGAGCTGCTGAGACCTAAGAAAGACACCAAATGCCACAGATAATTTACAGAAAACAGGGGTTTTCCACAGCTGCTTCCTTTGCTGTCTAACCCCACTGGAGACACTGCATCCCTGAAAACTTCCATCTGGAAGGCTTCCTCTTGGGACTGACACTGAAGTCAAAGTTCTCCCCTCTTTACTGAAGACCACAAACCCCAGCAACGAGGCTGACACTGAGTGCACCTACAGACCTAAGGACTGCAGCTCCTCCTGGAGCAGGCAGGTGGCTGTGCTGCCGTGGCAGGAGGGTGAGGCAGTGTCTGCAGAGGGCTCTGGGGGGCCCTGGGCCATGGCCTCCAGCTCGGAGAAGTCGATCAGGGTGTAGCTCTTCGTGCGCCGCGGGGCTGCTCGGCACGCTTGGGGAACAGAGACAGGGTTAGCCAGGAACCTCTGGAAAGGATGGCACATGCAGGGCTACAGCTGTGCCTCAAGGGCAAAGAACTTGGGGAGTATTTTCTCTCAACTATAGGCAAGAGAAAATGATGGTTGTATAATATTTTTCCTGTGTTCCAGCACTTTCTCCACGTCTGTTCCCTGAGGAGCACTTCCCTGCCAAGCCCTGCTCCCACCTGGCATGCAGGGCAGAGCTGCTGTGGGGGCTTCTCACCTGGTGCACGGGCAGAGCTGGCAGCTGAACCTGCTCCATCCCCATCCTCCTGGCTGGCCACAACCTGCCTGTACTGCCCCAGCGCCCGCGAGAGCTTGTCACTGGCCTGCAGGATCTCAGCTGGGAAACCAGAGCAGATACAAACACTCATGTTCCAGCAGGAAGGTCAGCTCAATTCCACAGCACTCCCCAAAATGCTCGTGAGGAAGGGACAGTGCAGCTCAGGAGCACAGGCCAGCAGAGCAGGCTGCCCTCAGCTCCTCACTCACCTTTCATTCTATTTTGCACACACAGCTGCTGATTCCAGGCCTCTCTCTCATTTATCAAGATCCCTTTGAAATCTTATCCCATCTCTAAAGTATTCCTAATTCCTGCCACCTCTTCTGCACTGTCTTTTTCTGCACAAGTTTCCCCTGTGCACCTCAGTCTGTAATCCAGCCCTCCCCAGCTGAAGAGCCATGGCACCCACGGGTATGAAAGGAAGGAGTGAGGTGCAGTTGAGCTCTCGGGGTTGCTCTTCAGGATGTGTGTTAGCAACCATTGCTTCAGTCAGATTTTCAAGGTGTTTGGATAGGAATGAAATGCCAATTGTGGAGTTCAAAGATTCTGCTTTTAGCAAATTAACTCTACCCTAGCTGAAGCCAGGACACCTTCCTTGGTATTACACCTAAAAATTCAAAATATATTCCTCTTTCTGCATTTATACTTCAATCTCTGGAGAGAAAAGGCTTCAAAAGCTTTCAGTTCTCTGAACACCAGAACTCAAAAAAAACCCCTCAGAAAACCACCTCAGCTGAAGAAATGGATTCTCTGTTTAACTTTGGGCCCCAAGTGAAAATTAACACCTTCCTCAGAGATGGAGACCAAACGCCACTTCCCCTGGGCATGGTTTCATGGTGAGCAGAGAGCTTTGCCCACAGGGTGCCAAGCACTCCCCTCACAGCCCTGTCCCAGCTGCCAAGAGCCACAAGGACAGGGCTGGCTCTTACCTAGAGCCTCCTCGTCAGCCACTGCCTCGCTGGCCAGGCGGAAGAGCAGCGGCCTGAGCTTCTGACAGCGCTGCAGCACGGCCTGGGGAGGAAAGGTTCCACTGCTGGCACCCACGCCCTCAGCTCTGCACAGCCTGCCAGTGATGCTCCCTCCAGAACAGGGAGGGAAAAGAGCATTTATGCAGGAAAAAGAGCATTCACCTGCAGGGTCTCCTGGTCAGCTGGGGATAGTTCCTGTCTCCTGTAGCTCTGCAGTAACTCATCCATACGCTTGACATTCTCAGAAACCTCACTGAGGGTGTTCACTCTCCGGGACACCTGAGCTGACTTTTCTTGCTCCTGTGATGAAAAATGAAAGAAAGGTAGATGATGACTTGGCTGGAGCACTCAGGGTCACACCTATTAATATTGTATTGCATGTGCAGAAGGCACAAAGCAGCACAGGTGAGAACAAGCCCCCAGCTGCCCCATCAGGGCACCCTGGCTGTGTGCTGTGGGATATGGAACACATCTCACCCCAGGCACGAGTGTGACCTCAAAGTCTGAGCTGGGAGTTGGTGCCTTCTGCCACACAGAATGACACACTCCAAACAACCACAGGGCTTTGTTACACCAAATCTCTGAGCAGAGAAGTGGGATGCTCCATCAGATGGAACATGCAAACAGACAGGCCAGACGTGCACACACACACTGCATGAAAGAAGCAGTTTTGTACAAAGTGACTTCTTTCCATCAGGGAACTGAGTTTATCTTTGGAAATTTCCAACCACTACTGCAGTACCACTGCCAAGGTCCCACTGACACACAAGTGTCCTGCTGTATGCACATTCACAAATTCCCTCTTCCTGGCAATGGCACATTTTAGGGAAACAAAACAAAGTGATCTCATGCTGTAACTCAGGACAATTTGGAAAGACTGAACACAGCCCCTTCTCTGGGGCTGCAGTACCGAGGGTCTCCTGTCCCAAGGGGATGGCCAAGTCCGCTCCCACCCTCCCAAGAGGCTCCAGCCGGGAGCTCCCACCTCTTTCACGGCGCTCTGGATCAGGCGGTTGGCTGCCTGCAGGTCCTCGGGGTGGCTGCTCTTCAGGAGCCTGGCCAGCAGCTGGCAGGGCAGAGGAGGGGCAGCAGTGAGCAGCAGCCTGTGGGCACCGTGCACAGCCACAGCACGGCCCCACAGTCCTGGAGAGGTCAGCTCCTGTCCCACAGCCTAACCCAGGCTACATGGCTGCCTCACACACTGGCTGCCCAGCATGAGGAACTCTGGCTCTGCAGAACTGCTGTAACACCTGCAGAAGCCCTCCCTTGGGGAGATTTCAAGGAAATTGATGTTTTTCTGTAAAAAAGTTTCATTTTTTACTAATGAAATATTTCTGACAAGCTTCAGAGAGTTCTCTAGCTGCTGCACTGCAAGAGGAATCGGCATTTTTCTGAGATTTTCTGAAACAGCAGAAGCTCCCAAAATATTACTGAGCCTCTTTTCTCATCAGGACAAACCAGAGGGTGGGGCATGAAGACTCTAAGGTTTACCTTGGACTTCTCTTCATCTGTGTCAAAAATAGAATTCTGAGGTCTTGGAGAAGGGGGAGGTAAAATTTTGTCTTCTGGCAGTTTGGGATCTTCTTTTACAATCCCTGGAACAGGTAACAGTAGTTGTTCAGTGATGCCCAAGCTGCTGAAACCTCAATGCTCAACAGTGCATGAGGTTTTGCACAGATTTCTGGATTAAAATACCACTGAGGACTAGTAAATATAATTGAGTGGATGAAAAAATCCATCCTGGGATCCCTCTGAACTCATCTCTCATAACCCTGGGAGATATTCCAGGGCAAAGATCACTTCTGAGCCTGTCCTGTGCTTTTTCCCTGCCCACAGTGTGAGCAGAGGCCTCCAGACTGGTCTGAGCTGTGGCTCAGGAAGGCTGTTCTTTGGAAAATGCATTTAAACAGGGATTGCATCCTTCAGAACGCAGCCAGCCTGGGACCTTTGTCCCTTTTCCTTACACACAGCATGTCATGAAAAAGCTGAGTCACAGGCTGAGGGGGGCAGATATCTGTGGGGGAAACCATGGGCTTGGGAGGCTAAAAAGGAAACTGAAATAACAGAACTGAACCTTGTTTCTTCAGCATCTGATAAGCATCCTGGATTTTGACTTCCTGAGGAAACCAGACTGTCCAACTGAATATCACTTCTGTGACCCTCGACTTGACTTTTTCTGAAGACCAAATTCCATAGTACTGGAAACAAGACAGTAAAGAAAGACAAAAAGCTCAAACCCAAAGAACTGGTGCCAGATCTGGCCCAGGGATCCAGCCCCAAGGCACTTTTGTGCAGACACCAAGGGTAAAAGGGATTCCTGTGAGTTTATTCATAGTGCTGACCATTTGTATCCTGGGGTTAGGAAACACAAGAACTGCTTTGGAGTGTATGAGAATCACACACATATTCTATATCAAAATTAAACCACTTCAAACTTCTCAGATCACTTATTGAATCCAAAACCCAAAGCAGGTTATTTTAGTGAAAACATTCTGTGCTTGGCTTTAAACACTCCCCTTAACTGCTGCAATGCAGTCACAGCACTGGCCTCAACCAGCCCCAGACACGGAAAACTGAACAAAACCAGAAACAAACATTATTGTCTCTTATCAGCATATGGGTGCTTTCTCCAATTTCTCTCATTATTGCCTACGACCACTCCTTTTATTACACAAACCTCCCCAAGGCCAGGCATTCTGAACTGATTCAGTGATACTTGTCCTATCAGAGCAGCAAACAGAATTGTCTTCAGTGATATGTGCTTTAGAGTCTGTGGCTTCACTGAAATTCTGTTATCAAGCCTGAGACAAGGAGTTTTGTTCTTCAGTTGAGCATTTCTCTGAAATCAGCTTTCTGCAGCTCTGCCCTCAGGCTGATGCAATGGAAAATGAAACGTGCAGCAGTGGTAAATGTGTGCAGGAGCCACCAGAAAGGGAAATCGATGGGTGTGATGCTCAGAGGGTGCTCCAGGCAGGCCCAGGCCCACCCCCACGAAGAGGAGCACGGCCAGAAGATCCCACTGCCTCTGATAAAGCAGAGCTGCATTTCTTATCCCAACACCCTTAACCTACCTTTGGGGAAAGCACTTTGATCAGCTCATTCAGAAACCTGAATTTTGCCATTTCACTGTGAAATCTGTCACCACAGTTGTTCACACAGGTCTCCAGCACCTGCAGAAAACAAAACGTTACCAGCAGGAACTGAAAACACAAGGCTTGGGGAGCTTTCAAAAACTTTGTCACTATATTGTCACTAAATCTAGGAACTTTCTGACACTGCATTCACCAACACAAGGTACTGAGAAAGCCATGCAGCTAGAACATGTTTTATTCCTTCATCCAGCTTTCCTAGGCAGCACATTAAAGGCCACCTGCTCTGTTCTACCCATCACTACCAACTCCTGAGCTATTGCCTGGGTGGTGGGACACAGCTCACACAGCCAGAGCTGCAGACCAACAAAACACCTCAGCAGAGCAGCGTGGGGAGGAGCAGAAGCAGCTACTGCCTCCACTGTGCCCTGGTGCCTGCGTTCCTTGTGCAAGGGAAAGTCAAATGCAGAGGCACCCAAGAGAAAGAGAAAGGCACTGACATCTCAGAGAAAGGAAGAGAGAGCTCCTGTCTGCTCTGCTTTCTACCTGCCAGCTCTGTTTGCCAGTGGCTGCCCTGTGTGCTGATGGAAGTACTCACTGTGAGAGCATGCAGAGCCTCCCCCTCCTGAGGGGACTGGATTTTGTGTGCCAGCAGCCTCAGCGCAAACCACGGGCTGGGGAAGAGCAAAGCAAGTCACACCATGCACGAGCTCCCAGGAAAAACAAATGCTGCTGGGCTGGGTCTGCACAGAAGAGCAGCTGCTGGACAGACAGCCATCCTGGGCACGGTGCTGGCCAGGGACACTGCTCACACACTGGGGTGAACTGGTGACCCCACACTGCCCTGCAGCCCGCCCTGGGGCTGTCCTTGGGGAGGGAGCAGCAGGGACAGGCACCACCAGAGCTGGCTCTGCAGCTGCAGGAGCTTCAGGGACAGCTGGGGCAGCCTGTGCCAGCTCCTGGGCACCAGGCTATGAGCTCTGAACTCGGTCTGCTCTGAACACACAGGTGATCACTAAGGTTTGACAGGTCATTAGCTGAATTAGTCCCTGCTACTTCCCAGAGAGCCCAGACTGCCAGCTGGAAGGTGAGGGAATCTCAGCAGAGACCCTCCACCTGTCTGGAAGGACAAGCTGAGGCTGAGCTGCCCCGGGGCTCCCCTGCAGAACCCCAGAGCAGGAATCCATGGCCAGCAGGACCTGCTGCCCGGTGGGCTCCTGCAGTTGATGTCAGAGCCCATTCCCTGACATCCCCTCCATCACACTGGCACACACCTCTTCCCAACTCGTATTCCCATCTCATTCCTGCTCCCAGGAGCAGTGGAGCCCAGCGGGCCCCCCAGCTCCCCACACCACGGCCCCAGGCTGTCCCCACAGAGCCACGAGGGGGCTCAGAGCCAGACACGGGCTGGGGAGCACAAAGGGCTCTGTGGCTGCCTTACCCCTCCGTGTCAGCGTTCACCTGGTCGCAGAACCGCTGGATGCACTCCCAGTTTTCCTCAGAGACACTCGGGTCAGTGGCCTCATCTTACAGAGGGAGAAAAACAAGAGGAAGAGGGAAAGCCCAGCCTCAGTGTGAGCGAGTGCTCCGAGCAGGAAGCAGCTCAGACCTTGCTGGAGCCGGGCTCCAGAGCTTTCTCCAGCAGAAACGGGAGATCCAGGACGAGCAGGAAGCAGCTGTCACTAAAGTCTGCCCAAAAGTATAGTCCCAAGCACACACTTAAAGTCAAGCACAGCCTGACAATGGCAGATGTTGCTTTTAGCAGGAGAAACTTGAAAACCATTTACAGGCAGGTCTCCCAGGACCACTGTGCTGGAACACAGGCAGCTTACACTTTAGCACGGCTAAATTAAGGAAAAAAAGTATTTTTTGGCTCTATGCATTCCCCAGTCTGTCACTCAGCCAGCTTTGGGGGCTGAGGATGGGCAGGACAGATGGGAAGAAGCCAGATGCAGCAAGACAGCAGCCACACCACTCCACAAGGGTTCCGTGGGGACAGCAGCCCCTTCCCCAGGGAGGTGAAGCTGTTCCAGTGCCCACCCAGGCTGGAAGAGGCAGCACCAAGCCAGCCCCGACCCCCAGCCCCCAGCCCCACTCACTGAGCCAGCGCTCCAGCTGCCCGGTGCCAGCCATGGCTCTGTCCTGTGCCCAGCAGGAAGGGCTGCAGCCCCAGCCCCACCAGGCTGCTGGGGAGCTGCTGCTGGGGAAGTGCTGCTGTGGGCGTGGGGCCAGCACAGCCCCGCGGGCTCCTCCCCTCACCGCCTGACAGCACCCCTGAGAGCGGAATCCAAGTCACCACACTGATTTAATAATTAAAAGGGCATCCGACAAAAGAGGGTGAAACAGCCCAATCTCCTGATCAGGGTATTTTTAGCAGAACCACGTGCATGAGTCAGTACACAGGAAACCCCCCTCTGAGCAGCTCACTCAGCCTGGTAGGACCCAGGGCAGCTAACAGGGCAACAGCTACAATATACATCTATATATAAATATAAAAATACCCCCACTGTATTTATTGGGGACCCGTGTTGTGTAGCTGTAGGTACCCTGACTGCAAGGCCCTCTCCAAAACCAATCTGATCTGTTGCTTTCAGAAGTTCAGTTACTTTCTGTCCACATGGTTTGAATTTAAATGCTGATACGTGTCTTCTTGTCCCACCCTGCAAAGCAGGCTCCTTCACGAGGCGACAGCAGGACGGAGTTGAATCTGGACTTGGTTCCTCTCCCAAACGAAGTGGCTTGTGCTCACTGCAGGTTCCTACAGACGTGGGGCCAGCCCAGACACCTGCCTGGCCCGAAGCCCAGCTCGTCTGATCAGAGCTGATCACACAGGTGCCACCTGTGCCATCCAAGTGCGCGGCCTGGCAGCGTCACCGACGTCCCTGTCAGCTGGACAGGGCTCTGTGTATCCGGCCACACACCTCCTCAGCTCCCAGAGTCACCATCATCTCTGCCACGCTCGGGCCGTGCTGCAAACAGAGTGAGTCACTGAGCACAGGAGCTGGACCCCAGCACGAGTCTGTGCATCACAGACTGCAACAACCGCTGCCACACTGGGGGTCAGCAGCAGCTCAGACAAAGCCTGGCTTTCTCCTGCTCAGAGGCACCTGAAGGATTAGCACTAGAGCTGAGCCAGGAGCAGGCTTTGGAGAACTTTTGTAGAACCTGGGTTTGAGCTCTGAAAGCACACTGCAGTGAGCTCAGAGCTGTTCTTTACCTGCTGCCCGCTGAGCGCCAGGCGCAGCAGCTGCATCATGCTGCTGTACTTGGTCTCTCTGGTTTGCTTCTGCACGCTTCTCAGCTCTCTGTTCAACTCCTCCACAGTCAAGGCAGCTGCTGGCCTCGTCAGGAGCCTTTGGGAAAGAAGGTGTCCTTACACTCTGGGGACATGAAAACCACAGGGTTCCTACCTCTCACCCCCACCCTGTGCCAGGGTGCTCCCTCTGCTCACCAGCAGCAGAGCTCATTCAAAAGAACAAGTTTAAACTACAAAATTATGCCACAGACCTGGAAAACCACAGAACGAGCAGTAATTCTGACTGTTTAAGAATACAGTTTTCAGAGAGGAGGAGCCATTGCTGCCACTCCTCAGCTCAGACAGCAGCACACTTACCCCATGACCAGTTTTCCTATTTCATCTGCTTCTGCAGAGATTGCTCGTAGCTGCTGCCGGGACACCGAGGGCCTGACCCACAGGTAAGAGTAATCACTCGACACCAGATTCTTCAGGAGGCTTATGTGACCCTGGGGGAAGAAAGCAAAGCTGGCAAGGCAGAGGGCTGTGCTGTGGAGGAAGCAATCCCTCAGCTTGGAGGAGGGTGGCACAGCAATCTGCTGCTACTCGTACTTTTCTCAGCAGAAGGACTCGCTCCACATATTCATTTTCCAGAACATCTGGATCCACTTGCTGCTCCCCATAGACGAGCTCCACCAGCCCCTGCAGCTCCCTGACGAGCTTCTGGCGCAGCCCCGGGTTCTCAATGTGACGGGTGAGGTGAATCCTGCAGCAGAGGAAAGACCTGCTTTTGGATTGCTTTGGGTTACCTCGGATCAGCCCAACCACGTTTCACAGAAATCACAGAATATTCTGAGCTGGAACAGACCCACGAGGATCAAATCCAACTCTTAAGGAAACAGCCCCTCTGGGGAGACTGAACCCACAACTTTGGCATTCTCAGCACCATGCTCTGACCAACCGAGCTAAAACTGTGGAAGTGTTAGAAAAGCAGCACCAAACCAGAGTCAGGCACTCTACAAAGAGGCATTTAGCTCTGGTGCCCACAGGGAGCTGATGATGAGGCCACTCTTAGCAGCACAAGTGTACTTGCAGAAGAACCTTCTGGAAGTGGTAACTCTTTTTAGATCTTATTTTCTTAGGTTATAAACATAAGACTTTAGATCCTCCCAGCTACACCCAGCCTCTGCCTAGACTTTCAGTGTTGCCAACCCCAGTGTCCAAGCACAGAATGGGAGAGGAGGCAGGAACTGTGTGAGCAGAAACTCATGCTTCCTCTTAGCAGAGCCCAACAGCTGCTGCTCCAGGACCATGCTTGATCCAACAAACAAAACCTGCAGCCAAAGTCAAGTGCTAGAAATAAATTCTCACTGACATGGTGCTTACTACATTTTAAAGCCACCACTAATTTTTTACCTGTTGAATTCTGGGAGCGCTTCAAGGTCCAGGAGAGCAGAATGGGTTGTAATTCTGCCTACATCAAACTGGGAGATCAGCTCCTCCAGAGTCCTCCCCATCTGCTTCTCTGCAACACAAGCCAAAGGGGATCCCTGGGCTCTGTGCCCCCTCGGGCACGGGGCCGGGCTGGCAGCAGAGGTGACACGGGACAGTGTGCAGGTGACACCTGTGCAGTGCCAGCAGCAGCAGGGAACTGGCAGCAGCACACACTGCCATGCTGCCCTGTCCCCAGGAGCCTGCAGTGCTGGAAGCACTGGGAACTGGGATGTTCTGCTTGGCTCCATCACCTTCCTCAGGGAACACCTGACAGAAATCACTCTCAGCCAGGAGTGAGCACTGCCCGAGCAAGATTTCATTCCCAAGCAGAGCTCTCAGAACACAAGTTAATTTGTGATCCCCACACAACAAGAACCACAAAAGGAGACATTGACTCAACTCCTTGTGGTCTGTCAGGTTAAAGGAAAAGTGGCACAGCTGTCAGACAGACACAGAATGCAAGTTTTCCCAAGACTTCACAGACAGTTTCTCAGCCTTGAAGTGGGGGTTTTCCCAAGGGAGAAGCACCTGATTCAATCTGAATGGCAGGAAGACCCACCATGGCAGCTCCTTCCACAGGAGCTCTGCAGAAGGCCTGGTGGCACCTCAGTGACTGACTGGTTATGTGACACCCACTCCCTGACCCCTTCAAACCCAACAAAGTTCTCAGCTATTAAAATAAGCCCAGCCCACGCCACGAAGCCAGCAGGGGCTGGCCTGGCAGGCAGGAGCCCGTGGTGCTACCTGCGAAGCCCGAGCCGCAGTTGGTGACGATGTCCAGCAGAGCCTCTGGCAGGAAGCCCTCCCGAGCAAAGCGCTCCAGGAAGATGTCCCCCTGCCTCTTGGACAGCTTGCCACCGTCCCTGTTCAGCAGCAGGGGCAGGTGGCCAAAGCGAGGGGGCTCCCAGCCAAAGGCCTTGTAGAGGAGCAGGTGCTTGGAAGTGGAAGCCAGCCACTCGGTGCCGCGCAGGACGTGGGTGATGCCCATGGAGTGGTCGTCGACCACGCTGGCCAGGTGGTACGTGGGGAACCCGTCTGCCTTGAGGATCACGGGGTCGCCTTCCACCTCGGCCACCTCGTGCTTGCTCCAGCCGTAGACCAGGTCCTGGAAGGGCTGCGCGCCCCTCTCCAGGCGGAAGCGGATGACGCAGTCCAGGCCCTGTGACAGCTTCTGCGCCACCTCCGCGGGCGTCAGGTGCCGGCAGCGGTTGTCATAGCTGGGGACACGAGCCAGGGCTCCTGCTCAGCACAGCCCGGCACCAGCGTGCTTTCACAGCCCCACAACTCTAAGAGATGCCGGAATTCCAGCTGCAACCCTCCCACTGCACGTCCAGTCCAACACCTCGTCTCTGCAGGGTGACACACTCCTTCCCCTGCGGGGACGGGGACAGCCACGGCACTGGGGGGCTTTGTGCAGGGGACAGGGACACGGAGACACAGACACGGGGACAGGGACAGCCCAGCGCTGCGGGGTTTTGTGCAGGGGACAGGGACACAGGGACACGGGGACAGGGACAGCCCCAGTGCTGTGGGGCTTTCTGCAGGGGACAGGGACACTGGCATAGGGACACGGGGACAGGGACCCGGGGACAGGGACGTGGGACAGCCCCAGTGCTGTGGGGCTTTCTGCAGGGGACAGGGACACGGGGACAGCGCTGCGGGGCTTTGTGCAGGGGACAGGGACACAGGGACACGGGGACAGGGACTCACCGCGGGGTGTGCTGGCGGCGCAGCGCGTCCCTGCGCAGCAGCTGCAGGCGCTGCGGGCTGCAGAAGCAGCGGTAGGCGGCCCCGCGGGCCAGCAGCGCCGCGCCCGCCCGCCCGTACAGCTCCAGCCGCCGCGACTGCACGTAGGGCCCGGCGGGGCCGCCCCGCGCGGGGCTCTCGTCCGGGGGAATGCCTGCAAGGGCACGGCGGCGCTGAGCGGCCGGCACGGGCAGCGACACCCGACCCCGGCTGAGCACAGCAGCCTCTGAGGGAAAGGCAAGGCTTCGCTAGGTGAAAAATGAAAGATGTTTCTGAATACCTGCCCAGTTCAGCATGTCTTCTATTCCTTCCGCAGCTCCAGGCACCACTCGATTCTGATCTGTATCCTCCACTCTTAAAATAAAGGTCCCTTGGTGTTTTTTGGCAAAGATGTAATTGTACAAAGCTGTCCTAAGGCCACCTAAGTGCAGAAAACCTGTAATCGTGGGGAAATCAGAGGAGACAGTCACCAGGGAGAGCCAGGGGAGAGCTCTAAATGTGAGCTGGAAGGGCGGGGGATGCTGCCTGCGCGGGGAGCGGCACCGGGCCGGGAGCGGCACCGCGGGGCACCCCCAGCTCCGGGCACTGCCTGCGAACACAACTCACGGGTGACCGCTCAAGAGTCCCCGAAGTGAGCCGCACTGCCTGACACGGCAGGACCAGCGCTGCCACGGCACACCGACCGTGACCCCGCACGGCCGGCAGGCACCGGGACCCGCCGGGAGGGCGAGCCCGCAGCCCCGGCGGGAGCGCTCCGGGCAGGCAGCGCCCAGGGCCGCTCCAGAGTCAGGATTTGTGCTTTCCAACCCAAAACCCCGCCCGCCGCAGCGCAGCCCCGGGGCGGGGCTGCCGACGGGCCGGTTACCTGTGGGGCTGGGCCCGAACCGGACCCGCGGGCCCGATGACAATCCCGGTCCCGGTTCCAATCCCTGTCCCGGTTCCGGTCCCGATGACAATCCCGATCCGGATCCCCATCCCCGTCCCGGTCCCGGTCCCGGTCCCGGTCCCGGTCCCGGTCCCGGTCCCGGTCCCGGTCCCGGTCCCCCCGCGCAGCGCAGCGCGCGCAGAGCTCGCGCCATCCCTCCACGTGCCCGCGGCGCCGTTTCCGCCCCGCCGCGGCAGCCAATCCCCGCGCGCGCCGCCGCCGGGGGGCGGGGCTTCCCTTAAAGGCGCCGCCGCACGCTTCGCCCCGTCGCGGCAGGGGAGCGCGGCCGCCGGCACGGGCCCGGCAGCGTGGGGGAGTTCCGGTGCCCGGAGCGCTGAGCGGAGGGTCCGCCTCCCGTCCCGCCTGCCGGCGCGGCGCGGCCGGTGCTGCGGGGGCGCGATCTGGGGGCCGCGGCCG